>NC_045775.1:79490305-79796971 GCF_008692025.1 Phocoena sinus
ATTTTAGCCCACCTTAAAAATCTTAAAAGCACGACACAAAAGGATCAAACTGCTTTTCAAGTAATATAACTATATCCTGAAAGCTCAAGAATACAGAAATACGAAAATATCCAGCACCCATGGTAAAATTCATGATGTCTGGCATACAAAGAAGCAGGAAAATACAGCCTATAATGAAGGAGGTGAGAAATCAATTACAACTGACCTGGAATTGACATGGATGTTAGCAGACAAGGACATTAAGACAGTTATTATAACTCAGTTCCATGTAACATTATTCCATATTTCAGAACATTAAGAGTTATGGAAATATAAAAAGAATAACTGAACTTTTAGAGATGAAAACTATAATTCTGAGAAAAAACACACTGAATGGGATTAATAGCAGATTAGACATTGCAGAATAAAAAAAAATACTGAGTTTGAAGACATAGCATTAGAAACTATCCAAAATGAAATGCAAAAAGAAAAAAATTAAAAAAAAAAAAGGAACAGAGCATTAAAAATGGAGTAAGCTCTGGGACTTAAAGGACCCAATTTACATGAGATTGGAGTCCCTGAAGAAGAGAAAAATGGGGGAGAGGGACAGAAAAAAATACTCGAAGAAATAATGGGTGGAAAATTTACAAGTTTAATGAAAACTGAGGTCCACAGTTGCAAGAAGTTCAATGAATCCCAAGCCTGAGAAACATGAAGAAAGTTGCACCAAAGCACATAATAACCAAATTGCCTAAAACTAATGATAAAAAGTCTTCCAAGCAGCCAGAGGAAAAAGACATGTTACAGAGAAAAAAATAAGAGTGATAGCATATTTTTCATAGGAAACAATGCAAGTGATAAATTAGTGGAGTAACATCTGTAAAGGACTCAAAGGAAAACCACTATCTAGTTAGAATTTTATACCCAGCAAAAATATCTTTCAAAAAAAAAAAAAGACCATGAAATAAAGCCTTTTTCAGACACACAAAAGCTGAGGCAATTCATCAACAGCAGACCCACACTACTGGAAATGTTACAGTAAGTCCTTGAGGAAGAAGGAAAATAATGTCAGACTGAAATATGGATCTACACAAAGGAATGAAGAGCATTGGAGATGGTAACTACATGGGTATATACATAAGGTTTGTTTCTTTTAAAAATACTTTTTAAAGATAATTGACTTATAAAAATAATAAAAATGTACTATGGGGTTTATAAAATCTGAAAAGCAAAATGTATGACAATAATAGCTCAGAGGCTGGGCAGGGAGAAATGGAATTACAGCCATAAGGCCCTTATACTACCTGTGAAGAGGTATAATCTTACTTGAAGGTAATCTGTGATAGAGATGATACTATAAAGCAACCACTAAGATAAGAAAAGAGTTAGAGCCAATAAGCAATAAAGGAGCTATAGGGGAATCATAAAAAGTACTCAGTCCAAGAGAGAGGAAAAGAGGAAAAGGGGGAACCAGAGAACAGACAGAGAAAATAGAAAACAAATGGCAAGATGATACATTTAAACCTAACCATAGTGATAAGTCACATTAAGTCTAAATGGTCTGGGGACTTCCCTGGTTGTCCAGTGGTTAGGACTCTGTGCTTCCACTGCAGTGGGTGAGGGTTCAATCCTTGGTCAGGGAACTAAGATCCCTCATGCCGTGTGTTGTGGCCAAAAAAAAAAGAGTCTAAATGGTCTGTTAGAGTCCACAGTGTATCAGAACATTGGAGATGTTTTCCATAGCTCATATGTATTTGTTCTCTGTCTTTGAGTTTTAGCAAGGTCTTGGGAACACTGTGGATAACAATTAAATAGGAAATCTCTTAATTCCTGTTGAGGTTTATTAAACACATTTAATTCACAGATTACTGGCAGAGTCGATAAAAGGAAATACTGAAGAGCAATAGTTGCTTTCTTCATATTTTGTGCAGCATTACAACTCTTTCTTGTGTTAGTTATGCCTTTATCAGAAAGCCACTCGATTCGTATCATGAGACTCTTCTCTGTCTGTCTTCATGGGATCATATGACCCACCTGTACACTCTGCTGTCTGCGTGTCTACTAGGATGCTTGTTGTGGCTTAGAGACTCATCGGGATCATGTATGTGTATATGTTGGGGCTGAGGAAAGGGAACTGTGGACAGTGGCATGTGGTGAGGATGGAGGCAAAGAGGAAGATGATGCTTAATAGAATTTGCAGGTCATACACTCACTGCGTCCCCTTAGAGCAGTGGTTCTTTTTTTTTTTTTTTTTTTTTTTTTTTTTTTGCGGTATGCGGGCCTCTCACAGTTGTGGCCTCTCCCGTTGCGGAGCACTGGCTCCGGACACGCAGGCTCAGCGGCCATGGCTCACGGGCCCAGCCGCTCCACGGCATGTGGGATCTTCCCAGACCGGGGCACGAACCTGTGTCCCCTGCATCGGCAGGCGGACTCTCAACCACAGCGCCACCAGGGAAGCCCAGAGCAGTGGTTCTTGACCTTGGCTGCACATCAGAATCGCCGGGGCAGCTTTCAGAGCTCCAGATCCCAGGCTGTACTCCACATAAATTACATCAGACTCTGTTGGACCAAGGTTGGGAACCGTTGCTTGTTAGAGGAAGAGGCTTTAGATTAACTTCTCTGTTACTCATTTTGAGCCTGTGTCTTTTTTTTTTAGGTAAATTATTAAGTGCATGGATTATGGTAATTGAGGATAGATGGGAACATTTATTAATTATATTTAAGTAATATATGTATTTAAACAGTATTAATAGTTTCACATATGGTTACAGGTCAGTTTCTGAAGTACAGAATGGATAAATTAAAATTTTATATCAAATCATACCCTATAGTGCATTAGGGAAATTCATAGTTTAAATATTATCTTTCAGTAATTGTTTTCAAATGGAAGAACGCCAGCTTGAAATGTGATTATGTGTCTGAAGCTTCTTTGAAAGAGGATGTGTCGCTGAATCTATTTAGATGCGTGACCCCTTCCCTCCCATTGCATTTCTTTAGGGAGCACAAGCTTCGCAGAACTGCTCTTCACATTTAAACAGCTGAAGGTGCCGGTGCGCGCTTTGCTGAGATTGGCTCCTTTGCTTCTTGGAAACCCACAGCCAATGCTTATGTGATCATGTCTGGTGGTAAGCCTACCCTGAAACGTGACTTCTGCACAAAAGCGTGACCATACAACAAAGCTAAAGAAACCTTTATAAGTTTTATAATATAACTGGGGGGGGGGCGGGGAATGAGCTGCACAAACCTCAATGCATTTTAAAATCAAGGGTTTTAAATATCCCAGAGACTGTTGCTATTGGCATTAACATTATAAGAATATAAAAATGAGTGAAAATTTACTTTTGTAAATAAAATTTTTTGGTTTGTTTTCAAAACTCTTGATGATTACTTTAGTTTGGGGTTTCAGAGAGTAGAGCAGTGGGGGCTGAGATGGATATTAGTTTTTGAAATCTTTCAAAAAGATTTCAGGTGATTCAGGTGAAGTGACTTTATGCTCAGAAATGCAAAGTTTTTAAAGAAGCTCTGTCATATAGTTTTACTTTCTGCAGCAATGAAGGGCTTTTAGCATTTCCTAAGGTGTCACCATAGTTTTGTCTAAAGTAAGTTCGTACATCCTGTGACAGTGCCAGGCACCCTCATAGTATGATGGATCATCTTAAACAGGAGGAGATTTATACCCTAATGAAGAATTACCCAACATGAAGCCTGCTCTAAATAGAAAAAATAAGAAATTTCCACTACAGAGAGGTCTTCAGAAATTATATTTTAAAATAAAAGTTCAGGGGTTTCCCTGGTGGCGCAGTGGTTAAGAATCCACCTGCCAATGCAGGGGACACAGGTTCGAGCCCTGGTCCAGGAAGATCCCACATGCCGCGGAGCAACTAAGCCCGTGCGCCACAACTACTGAAGCCCGTGCGCCTAGAGCCCGTGCTCCACAACAAGAGAAGCCACGGCAATGAGAAGCCCGTGCACCACGACGAAGAGTAGCCCATGCTCGCCGCAAGTAGAGAAAAGCCCGCTCGCAGCAACGAAGACCCAACACAGCCAAAAATAAAATAAATGAAATAAAATAAATAAATTTATTTTTTAAAAAAAGTTCATTTTCACCCAGGATTTAGAGAACATACGTCTGTATCAAGTTTCTGGACCGGATGCTGAGGAAGGGGATTCGTATAAAGGTGTCTGCAGCTTCAGGTTTCCAGTCCAGGAAGAAGGTGGCTCTCTGCTGTCCAGATACTGATGTGCCCTCTGTCTCCTAAATGGCCGGTGGGACCGTAAACTGCTCGAAGCTGCAAGGTCCATCCAGTGATTTCACGTTTCCACACCCTGAATTGTGGGGTTTAGCTTTAAAAGTAAAAATGAAAGCAAATAGAAATGTTTCCATTGAGAGTTTGACAAAAACCCATGTGGTGTTTGCTCCTGCAGAGGGGGCTTGCGTCCGGAAGGCGTGCATCAGTGGTTCTCTTCAGACCTTCACTGTTCCACCTGTGTGCCCGCCCTGGGACTTGCCCCTGTGTGCGAAGCATAGGCAAGGTGGCTGATAGGGAGGGTGAAATGTGCTTCCTTCACACTTAAAGAGTTTTTTCTTCTAATTAAAAATAAAAGAAAAAAATTAAAATGGTAGATTATAGAAATTCCATTTGAATCAGGGTATAGAGAACTCAGCATTGGGCAGCTGTTGCTGTCTTCACTCTCAATTGTTTATAACTTATAATCTTTTCTGTGATTGAAGAATGACTTGAGTTATTTGCACACGTATGAACTCTCGTGTACGAAGGAGAACAGTCATTGGAATGTTGTCAACAAAAGCAAAAATCAGGCTTTATAAGGGAGAGAACAGGATGGAAGATTGCAGATGGTCTGGAAACAGCATTGTCTTTATATTTGGGGCCTCCCGAGGAGCACAGATGATGTTCTGGACAGTCTGCTCCCGAGCAAACACGTTAGGATCATCGGAGAAGTCAATGCCAGCTCTTTGTGGGCTCTCAAAAAATCTTGGGAGTATGGCTCTCACCATCCAGAACGTTTTAGCCTCCTCACAGCCATGGCAGGGAAGAGCTGGGGAAACGCGTCCAGCTTTGAGTGTTTTGGCCCAGAAGTGGCCTATGTCACTTCTGGCTGCAGCCTGTTGGCATGAATTAAATTGCTCCACCTTGTACGTGTTCTTTCACAAAGGGGAGAACTAGACACTGGTGAGTGCTGGTAATGTCTGTCACGGTATGATTCCTCACCTGTCCATCCATCTTCTCTGCTTGCACAGATGGAATTGCATGTCATTGCCTCCATAGATGGACATGGTTAAAGAGACAGCATAGTCACACACACACTCAGGTTATTACTGTTTCCCCGACGGATGCTGACATCTGTGTTCCTCGCTCGAGTGTCTTCCAGAGGAGTGAAGGCATGAACTTGTGGGAAGCTCTGAGGCATAGACGCCAGGCCTTAGCCGCAGGACACCATTGGTGTAAGCCTCGCAGAACTTCTCCTTGGTGCTGCGTAATCTTACTTGAATAAGGCCGCTTTCTCACCCTTTGTCTAGAAACCAGCTGACTTCACAGCATATGGAGAGGGGCATGTCCCAGCTTAGGGGATCTCCTGACATCCTACAGGAAGCAGAAAGGAGGGGGGCTCGCATCTCTCAGCCTGGTGGTCAGTGTGCAAACACGCTTGGTGGGAGGCCGGCGAGCCTGCTGGGCTGTAGACAGGCCCGAGCATGGGAGCCAGCATTGGACTGGAAGCCAGAACCTGTGGGAGCCGAGGCAGGAGTTGTCAGAGGAATGGACTTGTGACGATTCCAAGGGAAGCACATGCCAAAGCCCGGTCTGAGCGACCGGAATAGGCCAGGCCGGGAGAGGATGTTGGGAACTGGGTGAAACTGAAGGCCGTGGACCAATCTGAGACCAAAGCAGGAAGACTTTGGCGCCTCCTTCATACACGGTTGGGGGCCTCTCTTCTGGGTTCCCCATCCTCATACTGACCAAATTTTGGGGAAAATGCCTCACTGTATGGAGATCTCTCCAGTTAAACAATGGGGGAGGGGACAGGATTTGGTCACCTCTGTACCCCTGTGTCTGCAATTTCTAACCAGCAGTGGAAGGAAGCAGAGGTGAGGTCGGAAAAGCACCCCCTCCACGTGGAGGCCTCTGTCAGCACTTACTGCACCTGGCAGATACCCACACTGGTTCCAAAGCTTCCCAGGTGACTGTTTTCCTGCTTCCAAGGCCAGGTTCCCCCTACTCCAAAATACACTGGTTGCTTCTCATTACAGTCACAAGCTTCCGAAAAGTCTTTTTCAATAAAAGAAGAGCCCCTAAAACCACATCCTTGATTTCTGCCTGTGGATAAGGAAGACTTGCCTGTTCTCCATCCTCTTGCTTTGCTCCATCTTATGTTCTTGAGTGAAAGTGAGGCTGGGATGGAAAGTGGGGGCTGCTCAGAGGGCAGGACTTTCAGGCCCCAGACGAGGGGAACCCATCTATCAGGCAGCTGCACCAGAAGCTCCCTCAGGTGGCATCTCGTCCTGCCCCTCGTTCTACAGCTGAGACCCGGAGGCTCAGGGAGGGGTGGCTGGCCCAAGTCCGCACCGCTCCCCATCGCAGCCCAGAGCAGCCTGGGCGCCCAGACCACGCTGTTTCTACCCGAGAACCTGGTCCATTACTGCCTTTCTTCCTGGTCCAGTAGACCCTCAGGAAGAGGCCAGTTAAATGTAAGTTACAAGGACGTTGCACCAGGCAGAGTTTATGAACACCTTTAAAAAGCAGACACACGGACTCTTCCTTTCTCTGTGCATCTTTGGAAAAACAAAGGCCTTTGTGTAACTTCTTGGAATTAGAGTAATTGAATTAGCCTGTGTTGCTTTCTTGGTCATTACAACAACTATCTTAATTAAAAATTTTCTCCTTTAGCTGAGAATATTTCTTCCATGGTATATTAAAACATGAAGTAGGAAATTTAGGAAAAGAATTAATTTCATACTAAGCTCAATAAAAGCAATGAAAATCTGTAAATAAGCACACGTTCTTAATTTCCACTGCTTTTACTCCAGTACTCAGGTGTGAAGTGTCTCGCCTCGCCTCTGTAGTCAGTGGCGCCATCCTGAGTCTTATGCGCAGGTGCAGGGCCTTGGGACACTGTGGGCCGTGTGCTTTCAGAACCCAGACATGCCAGATGCTGATCTGTGGAGTCACGTTACTGAGGGACTCATCACAGGGACAGTGGTTGGAAGCTAGTTGGTGCTACTTGTTTTTCTTTCATTTGTGTTTATTTGTGTGCATATCTTTCACTTATCAAGAATATTTTAATTCTGCTTACTGTGCCACTTCAGAGATTAAGAAGATATTTTGGGCAAATGTGTATAACTCTGGAGTTGAAGGAAGAATCCTTAGCAAATCCCCTGTAATTAGCATCCCTGGCTGCAGTCTCCTGCCCCGTAAGATCTAGATGAGAGGAGCTCCAGCCCTCAGGCGATGAAATCTCTGCAGGTCCCCAGAGGAGGGCGCAGGTGCTGTCTGGTCACCTCCCTCCACACCCCCTCTGTTGCACTGGTTCACCTATAGGTCATCCCCTGTGCCCTGTGAGGGGCCTGGATGTCAACTCGGCGTCTTCACCACCTCCTCCTCTCTCCTTAGCCTCCACCTATGTTTCCCGTATGGGACCAGGTAAGAGTGTGCCGTTGGGAGGTGCTAGCGAGAGATGCCCAAGCAAGGCCGGGAGGTGGGAGAGGAGGCGAAGCTGTTATAGGCGGACACGAGGGCAGATGGTGCATACCGGGCAGCAGGGCGTTAATACCAGCTCTGCCCGGGGGCCCCGCCCTGGAGTTTCTGGAGGTTTGTTGGGGCTTCTTCATCCTGTGCTCCAAAAACGCCTCCATCTGCTTCTTTTTATCAACACCCTTTCTGCTTGGGTTCCTGAGCAGACCCTGTGATGCTGTGTGGGATGTAATGACCCAGATGTGAACACAGCCCGTCCCGAGTCCCCACCGCTTGTTCTCCCCTGGGCTTTGCTTATGGAGTTTCCAGGCCCTTGGTTGTCTCCCCTGAGCTCCCAGTGCTGTTCACTTGCCTTTTCCATTATCAGACACTCAGCTGTTCTCTGAAAGCCCCAACTGTCTCTGCAGTCCTGTAATCCTTGCACCAGCTCCCCCGAATGGCACCAGCCTCAGTGCTGCAGCAGCAGTGACCCCCCGAGTGGCCTTGGGTTTCCCCTAACATGCTGAGTGTTCTCTCTGACTAAAGGAAGAAGGGGCGACCTTTTAGCTGAGTAACTGGAACGCATTGGGGTTGGCCCCATTTGTGTCAGGCTTCCTGGGACGGAGTCACAGGTGTGTGGATGGAGACATAGTGTGGCCCATTGCCCAGTCCTGTTGGTTCTGGGTTTGCCCCTCAGCGGCCACCCTGAGGAGAGAAGCAACCCTTAGCCCAGCTGCTTCCACCTTGGCCTTCTGGGGCAGCACAGACTGGGTGTCACAGACTGAAAAGTACCGTGGTCGTTTGCTGCTCGAGGTTTTGAGGACTCGAGGAAAATGCTAAACCTTCATGGGATAGAGAGCGTTGAGCGACTGTATTGCTTCCTGGAAGGAGTCGGCTTTTTATAAGACTTGACTGTGAGGTTCCTGGGAAGCTTACCAGAAATTTCTTGGCAAAATGAGACGTTTCCAGGGGGAAAAAAAAGAGACGAAGAGCTAGATAGTTTCTGTCTGGCAAGTGCAGTGATTACCCAGTAATACTGTATAGTAGCTGCCCAGTAATAAAACTCCCTACCTAAAGGGGCTGTGCATATAGAGGGCCGTAAACCTGAACATCACTGAGCAAATCAAGCTGCAGTGGACCAGCCCCAGGCCCTGGGATGGCCTTTAATGCTGGACAGGTGCCCCCAGGGCCCCCCACCCCGACCCCAAAGACCTTCTTGGTCTCTCTGAAGGGTTTTGAGCCTTAATTTTCCTTTCCCTGGTGTAAAAATCCCAATTCCTACTCTCAGTTGAGCATGTCTGTTGGTGTAGCCCTCGCACCTCTGATGATTTAAGGAAAGCTCTTACAAACCACACAGCTGGGCTTTGCTTTGTGATTCAATCTGAAGATCCTTTTTAGTGTTGAGTTCAGATTTATTAATAATATGATCTAAGGTGTGTCTAGTTTTTATATTTCTGTATTTATGCTGCACTTCTTATATTTACTGTGTATCTTTGGTCTGTTTGCTCTCAAAATTTGCTGTATTCATGACTTTGGCAGTGAGGATGGCTCATGTTTTTGTGACTGCATTTAACACTAATACCTTTGTAGGATTCCATGAATCCCTCTTTTCCTTACCTCGGCTTCCACTGTCTTGTTTCCAGCTCTGATGGCACCCTGGCACCTCCCCACCTCTCCCCCAGGCAGCATTCATGAGCCCCTCCCTGCTCTCTCCCTTCTCTGAGTGTGAAGGTTGGGTTATTTCTGTAATGTCAGAGTGAACGATAGCATACGATTCCCCCCTTCTGTTCCCACTGTGTGTCAGCCTTAGATCGGCCCACTGATGTTCTCCATGCCTTCCCTCAGTCCTCCGGCTGACAGTTCCCACCTCTCCGTTGGGTAAGGCTGCTCTCCAGCAGGTTAGATGCGGACTTCCTCCTCTCTCCTCAGATGTTTCTCTCCTTCCTGTCTCTGCCTCTTTTCCTCACTACCTTCTAGTCGTTTCTTTGGGCTCTTCTCAGGTTCCTCCTCCTTGGTGGTCCAGGCCTCTTCCTGACTTTCTGTCCCTTCTCCCTTTGCCCATCCTCAGTCTCTGTGGAGGCTCCTGCTCTGGTCTCTTGTCTCCCTTGGGTGCCCCCCTCCATGTTACTGCTAGACCCTTTCAGAGTACTCAGAGGTCAGGGCCTTTGTCAGCTGACACCCACTGGAAGGCTGGGGGGCCATCGTGCCACTGGCTGGTTTCGACACCCCAGGTTCAGGCTGCCATGGTCCACGGGCCTGGGGAGAGCTGGAGGCCCAGTGCTGTCCCTCTACAGCTGCCTGGAGGCCCCGTGGTGGGGGAGGGAGAGGGGGGTGGGAGCTACAAGCAGAGAGAGAAAGTGAGATCAGAGTGGAAGGCAGACCCCCCAGCGAGGAAGCTGTCAGCACCACAGAACAAGGTGAGTGTAGGACAGGGGGTCCGGGAAAATCAGCTGTCACCCTCGTTGCTCTTATGTGTGACCAGATCCAAGAGGGGCCGCAGATGTTTTTCTTTCTTTCTTTTCCTTATTGTAGTAAAAACACTATTTTCTTTCGAATTTTGAGACTCCTGATTTATACAGTAGGAATATGTAGCCCTGACATATTCTTGGTCCTCAAATAAAAACCTAGGGGATGAATGAAACTTCATACCCAATTCGGTTTATCTCAGAACACACTTGCCCTGCTTTTCTCTCTCCTTTTCTTTCTCCTGGGGTCAGAATGGGCCCCTGCAATGAGGCAAAGGGCGGAGGGCTCAGCTCACAGGACTGTCCTAGTACAGCCGTCTGCCCAGGCAGGGGGTTCCTAATGCACTTCAGAGAAGGTCTCCCTCCACTTCAAGTAAATCCACACATAAAAACGAAATTTAAGCCAAGGAAAACAAATGCTAAAGCATGTGATGCTAGTCAGGTGATCGGTCTGTGCATGTGTCGTTTGTCACGGGCTTCCTCACAGCTCTGCATGTGTACTTGTTTCCTTATTATCCAGCGAGCTTATTTGTTCACAGACTAGAGAGCCCTAGGAGCTCCTTCCGTCCACGTGAGGCTAGACCCTGACACATACTACAGGGACCCAGCTCAGGGTAGCTTGCGTCAAGTGGGAGCAAAGCACACAAAACGTTTGATGACATGTTGGAGTTAGTTGTTTTTTTTTTTCCCAAGAGCCACCATGGTAATGGCTCCTTTTCCAGAAAAGATGACCTCAATGTTTTTCATGTATTTATATTTAAAAATCAACTCAGATCAAAACCCTGAAGAGGTTTTCATTCATTACTTAGATCAGCATTTCCAAGAGTTTTCCTAAAAAAAAAAAAAAAAGAAAAAAAAAAGGAATTGATATGCAGATTGGGACCTTGTATAGCATGGTAAATGATTCCATAGTTGAATCCATTTGGAGAGTTTTTGTATAAACACAGTAATTACTTTCTGTACCATGGGAGTTCGCAGAGCCCTTACTAGGCTAACAGTGCGTTAAGGGATGCAGTGGCACTTCCTCGTGACCACCAGCCCTGGAGGTGACTGCAGGGCACGGGGTGGGGTTGTCCCCACCACGAGGCCCAGTACTCACTTGGACCACCTGCAGCCCCTGCTCCATTCCTTGGGAACCTAGGGGACGCCCTGGCGCACCCGACTCCAGACCCAGTGATGTGGGTTCTGGGCCTGGATCTGAAAGGGAAGCACAGCAGGGTGAGCGCCTGGAGGAGGGGCCCAGCCCCTCCACCTCTGGGGTGCGCTCCCCGGCCCTCATCCCCGACAGACCTCCTCACACAAATCCGGGGTGACCCAGGCTCGGTGCTCCATTGCATGGAAGAATTCCACCTTCAACTTGAGGAACTCCTTGTAGAGGTCTGGCCAGTGGTCCCTGCCCAGCAGGAACTGGAAGATGCTCCGCTTGGATGTGGGGTTGTCCTCCTCCATGTCGGAGGCGATGTAGCTGCCATCAGAAAAGAGGGCTAGCTGGTCCCGGCCCCCACAAGGACTCAGGCGAGACAGTGGAGAGAGGCTGCTGAGGTCACCCTGGAGGAGCACCCGGGTCCACAGAGGGCAGGACCGTCCTCAGCACCAAGGCTGCTGGGCCCATGCTGTGCCCGGCCCAGGTCAAGGTTCTGGCTGTCACCATTTCCCTGGGACTTTCTACCTCGGGTCCCTCAGTCTCTGGGCAGCAAATGGTGTTTCCTGGCTATGTTCATTATCCCAGGACCTTCCTCCTTGCCTTCCCCTGCTCTGACCATGTGACCCCTTGAGGGCCTTGAACCACCACTGGGGGCCCTTAGGCATTGCTCACAGGGCCAGGAAGAAGTGGATCCTGTTGTAGAGGTGACCAGGCAGCCCGACACGGCCGAAGTACTCCACCACCATGGAGAGCAGGTACTGCGTGGAGACAGGGCAGGGGAGGGGCGGCCAGGGGTCGATGGCAGGGTCAGTGTCCTGAGCGGGCCATGCGCCCCACCCCCATCCAGAGGCCAGGTGGGAAAACCACCCAGGGTGGGCCTTGCTAAGGGACTCATGGCCCTTTGACATGTGGAGATGAGCTGATGGGAGGCCAGGGAGGAGATGCCCAAGGGCCGGGGCACCGACAGTGTGTCCTTTCTTCCTTTCTGGCACCAAGGGCGGGTCTCTCCAGGGCCTCTGCTCAGGCAGACACCTTGTCCTCCGTCCCCACCCCCAGGGGGTGGTGACACTGCAGACCCCTTGGTACCTCACTTCTAGTGCTGTGGGTACCTTGTCGGACACTTTCAGGAAAATATCAGCTTCCAGGAAGCTCTGGATAACAGGGTCCTCTGTAAAGGAAGGGAGACGTGATGAGGGCCTTGGAGCAGCCCTTCCGGGAGCAGCGAGCCTGGGGCTGTGGGACATTTCACAGGGAGGAGGAGAACTGGAAACTTCTCCCAGTTCCTCTGTTTCAGGAAGTAGAGTCAGCTCTCTTTCCCCAGGAAGGCTCAGAGCCTTAACAGGGACATAGCTGTTCCTTGCATTGACCCAGGGAGAGTGAGTCTCAACTGTGGGGCAGGGATTTTGCTATTGTTATTTAATCTTCAACACGTGGGTGGGTATGTGTGTTTCATAAAGAGATATGACCTGGTTCTCAAAGTTTAACATAACTTTCCTCGAGCCAAGGCTTGGGTGTGGCCTTGGGCCTCTGGGCACTGCATCCCTGTCACTTCATCGTACTGTGACTGGGCAACGCTTTCCTGCCCCACCTGATAACAGCACCCCATGTGGGCAGTGGAGAGTTCATGCCCTCCTGGGCGGGGGCGGGGGGCGCTGGGCATTCTACCCTCCTTCTCCTGGACCCCCTTCACTTCCTGCTGATAATGACCTGGCCTCCCCTGGCCCCAGCAGGCTCATCTGGGATTAGAGTTGTCCTTGGAGGTGCCATTTTCCAGTGATGGCCTGAGAATGCCAGGTCCTCCTTGTCTTTCACACCTTGCCCCGGACAATGACATTTACCCAGACGGGAGGATGGAGGGGTCATGGATCATTTCGCCCTCCCTGAGCCTTGTCCAGGCGGCCTGGCTCCCGGAAGGGCATTGCTTTCTGTGATGATGAAAATATTCTGTAGCTTGCTGTCCAGTACGGTAGCCATTAGCCATGTGTGGCTACTGAGCTTATGAAATGTGGCTGGTGAGAACCAGGAACTGAATTTCAGAAGTTTATTTTAACTCACGTAGAGTTAAATTTGAGTAACTGCATGTGGCTAGTGGGTGCTGCATTGGACAGTGTCAGCTCTGTGTCATCCCCCAACCTGCCGCACTCGGTCCTGCCTCTGGTCCTGGCATCACCTTCTCTGCAGACCTTCCCTGAGCATCTGTCACAAAGCTCTCCGACTCTTGCTCACAGCCCGTCTCTAGGTGTCATTGCCTTTTCCTTCTCTGCATTTGTACTGGCTGAGAGCAACTTACTTCTGTAATTTTTTTTGGTCTCCTCCCACTCTGAGCATAATGGCAGCGAGATCTAGTTTGTCCTTTCATCACTAATCTCTAAAATCTTAACTGGAGGGAATAAATGTGGGCAGGGGATTCCTCCCTTGATTTGTCCTAAAATGTCTTGATAATTGAACAGTCAACGGTGAGTCCTTTTTTCCCTTCTCCCTCCAAGAACTTGTCTCAGATGAAAACCCATCAGCACCGCAGTAGAACTGTGGAAACAGAGTGATCTGCTTCTGTGCCACCTGGACACCTCACAGCTCTGAGCCCCAGGGGGAGCTTTGGCTATGATCCCGGAGCCTCTGGGATCCTCGGTGTAAAGGGGACCTGACACTCCACTGGCTCAGAGCACAGACCCAGAAGCCGGTAGAAGGCCTCTTGGTCTTCTGGACGATAACTGGATCTTCTCTTGCTCATCCTGAGTTTCGTCCCGTCAACATGATCGACAGTCCACATGCTCCTCCTCTGACTGCTCTTCTTCCAGGACGTCAGCTCGGAGACAGCTTCCGAGGGGGTGGGGTTGGAGGCCAGGGGGCTGCTCTCCTGGGCGGCTGCAGGAACAAGGCTCTGTGTGAGCACAGACCTGACCCACCTGGGAGGTCCTGAGTCTTCCCTTGCAGCTCACCCTGAAGGTTGAACCCTGCCTCCTGAGGACAAGACAACAAATGGTTACTCAGCAGTAACTGATGTTCTGTTCAGGGCCGAGGAAGCTGAGGACACCACACCTCCCTTGACATACATCAGTCTCTTCCTCTTCTGGCCCCGCATCCTCCTGGTTCTCTGCTCAGAGACAGCCTCTGGAGGGGCAGAACTGGATGCCAGAGGGCTCCCATCCTGAGCAGCTGCCAGGAGAGAGGAAGGCCCCTGTGTGATCAGGGGAGGGACCCACCTGGGAAACACTGTGCTCTTCCCTTCTCACTCACCTTGAGTATGTTGCATGTGACATCTGAAGTGATAAGAATGACCATCACCCCCTTTGCACTTTGTCTATAAAGGAGGGTAGGAACTGAATTAATATTTACCTTTTTTTGCCAGGGAAAAACTGCTCTCCTGTGCCTCTTTCCATGGATCTTTCTGTCTGGGGGGCACCTCTATGGAGACAAATGTGAAACTCTCTGGTCATCGATGTCTTTAATAACTACAAAGGTGAACAAGATAGTGACCTCCGGTCTCACCCTGGACACCCTTTCCCCTGCCCTGCAGACCCACACCCATGAGAGTCCAGGGAAGAAGAAGTGATGCTGGAGCCATGATGATCTATCACCTTCATTCATTCAGAGAGCGGGGATGAGTGTGAATGACCACACACACCTGGCTTCCCTTCCATGCGCTGCTTTTCCTCTGACTTTTTTGTGGGGTCCTGTGGGCTTGCAGCAGTCTCTGAGGCAGCCGATGTGGAGCTCAGAGGGATAGTCTTGTCTTTTCTGGGTACAAAAAAATGGAAAGAAACCAACTTGATTCTGACCAGGCCATTTCTTTCCGCTTAACCTGCTTCTTGTGAGACCTAATAATAATTAAAATGGCAATAACATTAACTAACAGTAATTGCTTAGTAAACTTCAGATATTGATTCGTGCATTGGAATTACCTCATTCAATCCTTACAAGGAGGTGTGAGGTAAGGTGTATAACTTGCCTGTTTAGATGAGGAAATGCTGACCTAATTTGTCTAGGATTTGCTCCTTGACAGTGGCTAGAGCTCTTTGGACTTGGGATTAGAACTCGTGTCTGAGCGGTGCTCAGGGGAAGAAGGCTGGTGGCAGCCACAGTTGAGCCTCAGTCACATTTCCATTAGGGTTGAGCTGGGCCACCTTACACGCTTATGTCATCGGCTCTACCTAAATATCCCTGTGAACCACTATAAAGTTACAGCAATCCAACCTGGCAAAAATCTGACCAGAGTAGCCCAGGCCTGTCCGAAATGGCCCTGGAAGCTGATTGACCGGGGCTCTCAAGGTCGAGTTCTCTGTAGGGTGGCTTTACTGTCTCTCCTCCTTCCCCCATATTCATTTTGTTCTCCTTTTACCCACATCCCCTCCTGTTCTCTTTTCTCCCCAAACTCGAGACCTATTTGTATTCCTACTGCATCCCAGTCACTCATCTGGAGGTTCACAGGTGATCCCTTCCACATCCCCTGCGACAGCTTGGAGGAACATAGTTCAGGATCCAAGACTCACCTTAGTACAGAAGAGAGTGACGCCCCCCCCCCAAGTAAGCACCTGGAGGCTCCCTCAAGATCTAGGCCCTCACCCTTACCCAGAATGCAGCCTCACAACAGCGTGAGAAGAGCACTGACTGTAGCCAAGTGTTCGGGATTAAATGGCTTCCGAGATTCTGGAGCCCTTACTATGAGTCACTGATGACATCACACCATTCCACCAGAAACTGCTCTTTGGTTTATAAAAGGCTCTCAAGGAAAAGACTGTGGGCCTCAAGGAGGAAGGAGTTAGTGTCCCAGCCTGAACACTGGGATCACTTCCTCTTACCCCAGTATTACCTCTGAACCTCATCTTGTGTTTCATCTAACCAATTAATGGTTCCAAATGAAAGTGATTCATCCACATATCAAAAAATTGAGAAAATACAAAATTAAAAGTTGATTAATATTCATAGTAAAGTTATTAATGTAGTTTATTTGATATTTAATTATTTATTAAACATCTTTATTGGAGTATAATTGCTTTACAATGGTGTGTTAGTTTCTGCTTTATAACAAAGTGAATCAGCTATACATATATCCCCATATCTCCTCCCTCTTGCGTCTCCTTCCCAATGTAGTTTATTTTTACTCCCTTCTGATTTGTGTTTAACTGATTATATTGAGATTTTAAAAATTAACTTTTTCATTTTGAGATAATTGTAGATTCATAAATGCAGTTGTAAGTAATGACACATCCTATGTACCTTTCCCCAAATTTCCTTCAGTGGTACAAAGTTGAATATCTATAGCACAGTATCACAATAGGAAATTGGCATTGGTACAACCCATTGACCTTATTCAGATTTCTCCAGTTTTATATGCAACCACTTATGTGTGTATTTAGTTCTATGCAATTTTATCACATGTGTACACTCATGTACACCACCACCAAGGTACAGAACAGTTCTGTTATAAGGATCCTTCATGCTACTTTTTTATAGTATCTCCATCCACAACCCCTGGCAACCACTATTCTCTTCTTCTTCTATATAATTTTGTTATTTCAAAAATACATAAACGGAAACAGATAGTGTATAATCTTCTGATCTGGCTTTTATTTTTAATTTGCATAATTCCCTTGAGAACTGTTTAATTTGTTGCATAAATCAATAGTTTATCCCTTTTTATTGCTTAGTAGGAATCCATGGTTCTATGGTCAAGTGCATATTTAGTTTTGTAAGAATCTGCCGTACTCTTCTAGAGTGGCCCTATCATTTTACATCCCCGCCAGGAATGTTATCAGTGATCCACTTTCTCCACATCACTGTCAGCATTTGGGTTATCACTTTTTATTTTAACCATATCTCGTTGTGGCTTTAATTGGCACTTCCCTAATGATATTCCATAATGATATTGATTTCATGTGTTTATTTGCCATCTGATTATCCTCTTTGGTGAAATCTCTGTTCATGTTTTTTTCTAATTGCACTACTTCTTTGTTGTTGAGTTTTGAGAGCTTTTTATGTAGATCCCAGATACAAGTCCTTTGTAAGATACATGGTTTGCAAATATTTTCTCCCAGTCTATAGCGTATCTTTTAACACCCTCTTTTTTTTAACCATTTTTTTCTTCTGGTTTTATTGATATGTAATTGAGGTACAACACTGTATGAGTTTAAGGTGTACAGTATAACTACTTGACATACGTGTATATTGCAAAATGGTCCCCACAGTAAGTTTAGTTAACATTTATTACCTCATATAGTTACAGAAAAATGTTTTGCCTGTAATAAGAACTTTTAGGATTTACTTTCTTAGCACCTCTCAAGTACACCATACAGCAGTGTTAATTATATAGTCACCATGCTGTACGTCACATCCTCAGGACTTATTTCTTTTATAATTGGAAGTTTACAGCTTTCGACCACCTGCAACCATTTCACCCGCCCCCCCAGTCCCTGCCTCTGGTAACCATCCATCTGTTCTTTGTTTCTATCAGTTTTTTTAAAACTTTATTGAAGTATAGTTGATTTACAATGTTGTGTTAACTTCTGTACAGCAAAGTGATTCCGTTATACATACATATATATATATATATATACACGTACATATTCTTTTTCGTATTCTTTTCCATTATGGTATATCATGGGATATTGAATATAGTTCCCTGTGCTATGCAGTAGGAGGACCTTGTTGTTTATCCATCCTATATATAGTAGTTTGCATCTGCTAATCTCAACCTCCCAATCCATCCGTTCCCTACCCCCCTTCCCCCTTGGCAACCACAAGTCTGTTCTCTACGTCTGTGAGTCTGTTTCTGTTTCGTAGATAAGTTCATTTTTGTCATATTTTAGATTCCACATGTAAGTGATCTCATATGGTATTTGTGTCTTTCTGACATACTTTGCTTAGTATGATAATCTCTAGGTCCCTCCATGTTGCTGCAGACGGCATTATTTCATTCTTCTTTGTGGCTGAGTAACATTCCATTGTATATGTGTACCACATCCATTCATCTGTTGATGGACATTTAGGTTGCTTCCATGTCTTGGCTATTGTGAATAGTGCTGCTATGAACATAGGGGTGCGTGTATCTTTTTGAATTACAGTGTTATTCGGATATACGCCCAGGAGTTGGATAGTGGGATTGCTGAATCATATGGTAACTCTATTTTCAGTTTTTTGAGGAAACTCCATACTGTTTTCCATAGTGACTGCGTCAGTTTACATTCCCACCATCAGTGTAGGAAGGAGGGTTCCCTTTTCTCCACATCCTCTCCAGCATTTGTTATTTGTAGACTTTGTTTTTGTTTTGTGGGCTGTGCCGCATGGCACGTGGGATCTTAGTTCCCTGATCAGGGATCAAACCTGATCAGTGCCCTCTGCAGTGGAAGCACTGAGTCCTAACCACTGGACCACCAGGGAATTCCTATTTGTAGACCTTTTAATGATGGCCATTCTGACTGGTGTGAGGTGATACCTCATTGTAGTTTTGATTTGCATTTCTCTAATAATTAGCAATGTTGAACACCTTTTCATGTGCCTATTGGCCATCTGTATATCTTCTTTGGAGAAAATTCTATTTAGGTCTTCAGCCCATTTTTTGATTGGGTTGTTTTAAACTGCTTTATTGAGGTATGTTACATAATATTCACTCATTTTAAACATACAATTCAATGAATTTTAGTGTATTTACACAGAGTTCAACAATCATCACCACAATCTAATTTTGGAACATGTCCATCCCCCCAAAAGATCCCTCCCTCCTTGCAGTCACTCCCCATTCTCACCTCCAGCTCTAGGCAACCACTACTGCATGTCTGTTTTTTTTGTTTTTTTTTTTACTGGGGATTGGTAGAGAAATCAGTTTGAAAAAAATATTTCATTGCTAAAAGCCGTTTGAAATTTACTCACTTTAAGCTCTTTATTGATAAATGAGAAAACAGTGGCCCTGAAAGCACCAGGGTCTAGCCCAAGACCATACATAAGCACTACATGGCAGAGGCCAGATCCCTTGAAAAGCCTTCTTCCCACTGGGAACCTGGGTGCCAAGCTTCGGGGTGGAGTGACCGCAGGTTCTGCTGTGGTTCCCTCTGATTGGTGCCCCATGAGAAGTGCCCTGTGGGTTCCAGAGCTGAGGGATACGGGGGCGGCATCTTCTCCCTCCGAGACACTATTCCTGACTCTGGTTGGGTCTGTGGTCTCCACCCCTAATTCCAGCTCATTGAGGGGTTATCCTTGAAGCCCGGGCTGCCCTTCAGCTTGGTGGCTAGATTCCTGCTTCCTCCATTCTTCAGATTTCACACCAGATAAGTTTTCTCCTAGTGAGATGTGACTCTTGGAGGGCAATTTTTTTTTTTTCTTTTTTTTTTTTTTTTGTGCAGGGAGCGGGAAGTGTGGTGAAGGGAAAGGGAACAGGAGCTTCTTTATGGAGTCTCTGTATTCTGGAAATTTTTATGTCCTAGAAATCTCCAGCATACATGGGGTGGAGGGAGGCAAGTTTGGCATTGTCACTAGCGTGGACTGCACCACAGATGTCTTCTGGGACCAGTCAGCAGCACCACGGTGAAGCCAGCACAGAGCTGGAGGCCTAGAGGGTGCCAGAGGGCATCAGTCATGGGGAGTGGCTGTCACCCACCCCAGTTCCACATGTGGGCTTAGGCAGGGGATTCTTAACTCGCGGGAGTCCGGGTCTTACGATGTTTCAAAAGAAGCCAGAAATTAGATTTTTTTAATGTGAAATCTTCCAAATTTTAAGCAATGGCAACAAATTAAAAAATTTTGAATGCCATGTGGAGGGCACACAAGGACGCATCAGCTTCTGAGCCTGGCCAGGGGCTCTGCTCTTCAGGATTTAGCTCCGAGAACCGCTAGCAGGGGATCCCAGGGTGGGTGGGGGGATGGGGGGCTTGAGCGAGAGTATTCTCTCTCTTCTTTCATTTCCTCAGGCCATGTCTATGCAGGACTAAGTCCAAGGGGTCACGCTTTTCGTTTATTATTAATTAATTAATTTATTTTTGGCTGCACTGGGTCTTCGTTGCTGCGCGTGGGCTTTTCTCTAGTTGCGGCGAGCGGGGGCTACTCTTCGTTGCGGTGCGTGGGCTTCTTATTCCGGTGCCTTCTCTTGTTGCGGAGCACGGGCTCTAGAGCGCAGGCTCAGTAGTTGTGGCTCGCGGGCTCCAGAGCACAGGCTCAGTAGTTGTGGCGCATGGGCTCAGTAGCTCCACGGCATGTGGGATCTTCCTGGACCAGGGCTCGAACCCGTGTCCCCTGCACTGGCAGGCGGACTCTTTTTTTTTTTTTTTTTTTTTTTTTTTTTTTTTTTTATGCGTTACGCGGGCCTCTCACTGCTGTGGCCTCTCCCGTTGCGGAGGACAGGCTCCGGACGCGCAGGCTCAGCGGCCATGGCTCACGGGCCCAGCCGCTCCGCGGCATGTGGGATCCTCCCAGACCGGGGCACGAACCCGTGTCCCCCGCATCGGCAGGCGGACTCTCAACCACTGCGCCACCAGGGAAGCCCTGGCAGGCGGACTCTTAACCACTGCACCACCAGGGAAGTCCCTATGCTTTTCCTTTAAAACATTCCCTCTCTCAACTTGCCTGTGACTTGGGTGTTAAGTAGGCTGCTGATGGTCGTGGAGCTTCCTGGGATCATTCTGGAGGCAAGGGGAGGAGAGGTGTGTCCTCCCTGCCTCCCTTCCTGGTGGTGTCAGCTCTCCGAACTTGAGGGGGCAGGGGGAGGAGGCTATCTTGGTCTTCCAGTTAAGTGTTCACCTCTGTTTCCACCCTTCCTGTGATGAGAAGCTCTGCAAAGCTCGTTTCTTTTCCCGTGTGGTGGTAATGGTGGTGATGCTTGTGCTACCAGCCTCTGTATTCCCGTCTTTATGAGACTGCTAGCAGCGAAGTGCAGCTGGGCTCTGTCTCTGGCTGCTGATGCTGGGAAGATGTCTGTGGGTTTCCTCCACTCCCTCTTCTTTGATAGGGTGTGAGCTGCGAACCCACCTGGCTTTCTCTGTGGGTGTTGGTGTTGGTGGTAGGATGTTGGCTGTTCTTTCCACTGCGGGTTTGCCGCTGTGCGTCCAGGAGGGGGTCAGGAGGCTGACTCTTGCATGGCCTTTTGAAGAACACAGTAGAGACTTTACAGTTTTTTTGTGGAATGGACGCCAACATTCATGCTGGATAGAGGTCGCTGCTGTAGCTGCACGTTGAGAAGGCAACCAACTTTGCTGAGACACGCTGTCAGGGATTATGAGGGCATCCCCCCCACGCTCTCGGCTGACCAGGTCATATTCGATTACTGAAATTAGAGGAGGCCTTTGTTAGGGTTACACCGTCAGCAGCAGAGGAAAAACCATGAACTCAGATAGGTACAGCAGAGGATGAATGGAAACATATCCCGTGGGACTTGCTGTTTTCCCCGGTGTGGGTCTGGCGCTGCCCCCACACTGAGAGGCAGGTGTCCTAGATTCAATGTGAGTCACTCTGGGCGAGTTAGGTATGCCTGTGATTCTGAGGGTACAGTAGTATAAGAACCATGAACATACCTTTGTGAACTGCACAGCACCATGCGTGTACACGCACCATTCTCCCCGTAGGGACTAATGACTTTGAATAAAGATGTAGAACAAGTATAGAAGCCGCTGTTTAGACTAGGACGGTAATTTCTGTTCCTCAGCCTTAAAGCTGAGTAACCACATCTCACTCTGGAATGCGCCCAGGGACCCAGTACAATACTGTAAATTCATCTCTTGCAGTGGGTGGATGGTGTAAACCGGATGCTTTGACAAGATTTGGAGACTGTTTTAAATCGTGAACGGAGATATGTTGGATCCACCGGATGGTACTGAAGTCAAGGAGGAGAACTCCACAGACGGTGATCCCAAACCCCACAGCCGGCAGTCTCCTCGCTGTGCCGGGTACTCCCTGAGCACTGCCCTCAGATGACCAGAGCTTACGGAAGCGCTTGCAGCGTTGACCTGGATTGTGAAAGGTTTGGGGGAAACCTCTGTTTATTCTCAAGAATCTTGAATCACCCCTCCTCTCTCCCCTCCCCACTCTCTTGGTGCATCTGGGACTAACAGCTGTTAATGTATGATCCCCAGCGTGTGGGTGGAAGCCAAGTGGAGCAATCCTTTTTGGCCTGTGCATCTCTTGTCTCGCTTCTTCACTTAGCTGGGGTCTAACTGGAGTTCTTGATGAGACAAACCTGCTCTGAGCCTTTTTCTCAAAGAGCCCCTTTTGTACACTGGGTGCTCACCTTCTTCCATTGCAGGGAGAGGAGTAGCTTAGTTACTATCTTCTCAGCTGGGCAGCTAGAGGAAATACTCAGAGTTCCCAAGTAGAGGTGTCATGGATTTGGCTTTGAGAAAGAGCTTGGAATTGTTCTGCGTATTTTGGGAACATTTAGATAACATTTCCTATTACATCTTTTGAGAAATTTTCTTTGCTCTGAAGTTTACTTTATTTGATATGAATGTAGCCACTCTGTTTTCTTTTGACTGATGTTTACATAGCATATCTTTTTCCATTCTTTTATGTTCAACCTACCTCTATTGTTATATTTGTAAGTTCTCTTTTTTTTTTTTTTTTTTTTTTTTTTTTTTTTTTTTTGCGGTACGCGGGCCTCTCACTGTTGTGGCCTCTCCCGTTGCGGAGCACAGGCTCAGCGGCCATGGCTCACGGGCCCAGCCGCTCCGCAGCATGTGGGATCTTCCCGGACCGGGGCATGAACCCATGTTCCCTGCATCGTCAGGCGGACTCTCAACCACTGTGCCACCAGGGAAGCCGCTATTGTTATATTTGAAGTGAATTTCACGTAGACGGTATATGGTTGGGTCAAGTTTTCCAATGCACTCTGCCAGTCTCTGCCTTTTGATAGGTGTATTTATTTATTCATTTATTGGCCACACTGTGTGGCATGCAGGATCTTAGTTCCCTGACCGGGGATCGAACCCATGCCCCCTGCAGTGGAAGCACAGAGCCTTAACCACTGGACTGCCAGGGAAGTCCCTAGGAGGTGTATTTAGACTATTTACATTTAATGTCAGTATTTATATGTTAGGGCTAAGTCTGCCATTTTTTGTTTCCTTTTAGTTCTCTCCTTGTCTCTCTGTTTCCTTTTTCCTGCCTTCCTGTGAGTTGCTTGAATATACTTTATAATTTCATTTTGGCTTTATAGTGTTTTTGAGTGTATTTCTTTGTGTCAGTTATTTAGTGGTTGCTCATCTGAGAGTCCAGGATCTCTATGGGGCTTCCACTGGCACTGCAAGTGGTGGGGGCATGCCCCGTTGTTGCCAGGCGTGGATGAAAATTCTGGGCTGTCACTCAGCCCTGACTGCCACCATCCTGGCTGTGGAGGGAAGGGCAGAGCATCTTGTTACAACCAGAAGAGGGTGGGAGTTTAGGTTCTTCACTCAGCCTTCAGTAACAAGTGTGGGTCCCCTTTTTCTCATGGTGTTTGTCTGGAGTATGGTGGTTACTGTCCAAAAGTTTTCTGTCTTGCTAGGTTGCTGTTTTCCTGATCCTTTGGCCAAAAAGAGCAGGCTTTTCTTGGGGGATTTTTTTTTTTTTTTTGTGGTACGCTGACCTCTCACTGCTGTGGCCTCTCCTGTTGCGGAGCACAGGCTCCGGACGCGCAGGCTCAGCGACCATGGCTCACGGGCCCAGCCGCTCCGCGGCATGTGGGATCTTCTGGTAGCAGGGCACGAACCCGTGTCTCCTGCATCGGCAGGCGGACTCTCAGCCACTGCGCCACCAGGGAAGCCCTTGGGGGCTTTTTTGTCTGCACCCATTGAAGCCTCTAGTTTGCTGGCTTCTTCAGCCCAGTCTGAGATATAAGAAGACAAGAAGAAACCTGAAAAACTTACTGCCATGTTGTTCCTCAGGTCCTGGGGTTCTTATCCAATCTGCTTTTTTCTCTCCACCCTTGAGTCTTCTCATGTTTCATATATAATATCCAGGTGTTATCACTGTTCTTAGCAGGAAGAATAGGGAAAAGTTCATCTACTCCATCTTGTTTGTAACCAGAGGTCCAGGACAGTAACATTTTTGTTGCGGTTACATTTTGAGTTTCTAGCCTTTATTGTTATTATTAACAAACTCTGTTCAACACAGGAAGTGGTTTCCCTGAAAGCTGCATTCATAAATACAAATTATCAGCAAATTAGGAAGAAAAATGCAAACTCAGAGTGCTTCACGTACACTTCTTTTCCTTTTCATTCGATCATGTTTATACCTAACAATTTTGAAAACGAAGAGGTGACATTAATCACATTCTTCTATCAATCCATGAAATCAGAAGAGACTATAAGATGCCTTTAAAGAAAAGTGAAGCATAGAACACTTCTCAGTAATAAAAGAAAGTTATTCTGTAATAACTCACAGAATTATGAGAGAAAAAAATCAATCTCAAAGGTTATATATTGTATGATCCCATTTATATAGCATTGTTGAAATTATAGAGATGGAGAAAATAGTAGTTGGCAGAGATTAGGGATGAGGGTAGGAAGTGAGGGTAGGAAGTGAAGTGGCTATCAAAGAGATAACGTGAGGAATCCTTGTGATGGGACTGTTGTGTATGTTGGCTCTGCTGGTGGTCACACAAATCCATACATGTGATTGCATAGTACCACACACACGCACAAACAACTGAGTGAATGTAAAAGCAGTGAAGTATAAATAAGGTGCATGGATTGTAATAATGGCAATTTTGTGGTTGAGGCCAGACGCACCAGAGACCTCAGAACTCCTCTCCTGCTGGGGATATTGTGCTGTAGTTACGCAAGCTGGTACCATGGGAACCTGGGTAAAGGACATATGGGCTCTCTGTATTATTTCTTACAACTCTGTGAATCTACAATAGTTTCAAAATTGTAAAAGTTTTAAAAAAAGAAAGCAAAGAATTGTGCTGTTTTGTACTTTCTTCCTCTGCAGACTTCCCTTCCCTTCCCTGGCGCAAGCAAAGAGGAGATGGCCAGCCTAATTTGGTTTCTGCTTAATGGTCTCGTGTGCAGAGAGACCCATTTTTCTCGCTAGTGTAAGGGCTGGTTGTGTTTTGCGATGAGCCGTTTGGGTTTTGATGGGGTGAGGTGGAGTTGGGACTGGGAGATTGACTTCTGCAGGCACAGTTGTTCTCCCCTCTCTGTCCTCAACACCCTCCTGAATAGCTCGGATTATTTCCTCTGTGCGGTCCCGAGGCTACATCCCCTGAGACGGGCTCTGCACAAAGGTGCTCAAGGCCACACACTCCCCAGAGACCTCAGTGCTGCCTCTCCTGCTGGTGGAGAGCAGAAGACATGTGAGTCTTCCATGGAGGCCGGCGTTGCAGGCAGATGTGGCCTCTAGGTCTCTGTTGTGATGCTAAGGGCGAGAGAAGTGCCCCTGAGCTAGAAAATGTTTGTGACTGTTAGGAAGAGATCCAAGATAGATCCCAGATTTGTGAGACACTATGCTGTTCCAAGCACTCTCCCATCTGACTTTAATAGAAAATGATTATATTTGTAGAAAATGAGAGGCAAAGAAATGAATGAGCTTATGGGAGCTTTGCCATGAGATGCAAAATATCTGCATGGAAAGCAGAGTAGACATGATTGCTGGGGGACATGCACGGAATTTCTCAGTGTTCACTGAGTATCAAACTGAAATGTCAATAAGGGCCAGAAGAAAACTTAAATATATGAAGTAAGTGGATAAGTAATAAGAGGAGGTGTGGGAAATCGCCAGCAAGCTGGAGATCTTGGACTCAGTACAAATGTTTTCAAATTCAATTTTTGATTGTAGTGGCCACAGCTGCTTGCAGACAGGCGAGACAATTCCAGTGAGACTGGCGCCTGTGTACTGGACTGTCCCTGCTGTCTGGACACCTTCAGTGCTAGTTGTGATTGTCTTTTCTATACTGTGAGCCCAGGAATTAAGCTTGGTTGTATAACGGAAACACAAATGTCAGTGGCTTAAGCAAGATAGGGTTGTCTGCTTCCGATTACGATGTAGAAAGATATAAACAATTTCCTCCCATGTTGATAAGAGAATTAAATATATGGAATAAAAAGCATACGTTTCCTGGGGTTTTCAAAGACTGGTAGATGTAAGGAAGCTGCGATGGGCTGAACTGCAGAGGGACACACCCCCTACAGGTGAGTTGAGAGCCCTGGAGTTCTCTGGGGGCAGGTGAGCACAGGCTGAGAAGAAGCATCCTGGGTGCGGGGAAGCTGTTAGGGTCTGAAAGAGTTCCACATGCAAATATCCATCTCCCTGCCCGACAACCCTCTCCCTTCCTCTGGAATTTTGCTGGGGAAGTAGCACTGGAGAAGGGGCTGGTCAGCAGAGAGAATGCAGAGAGCATACACATTCCTGTGGTGCTTGGGTTGTGAGCCCTGCAGGAGGTGGACCTAAAGATGGGCCTAGACTCTCCCAAACAATGGCTTTCCCCACCATCCAACCACAAGGAAAAGGTGAGTCCCTTCATGGCAGCCTGAGGCTGGGCTACAAGAGTTTCTTGCAGTAGGTGAAAAGTGGTAGGACAGAAATTCAAGGCAGAAATTGCCGGATTGCGTAAAAAAACAAGACCCAACCCCACGCTTTTAACACACATGTTAATAAAAGGACGGAAAAGGAAACACATGGCCACGCCCAGAGTCAGCATGGGAGGGCATTCACACGGGGGTGTGGCTTATTGACACTGAGGGTCGTGGTGCGGCTCCAAAGATGGTCTGTTGTTCCAGGAGGTAATTATACCAACTCTCTGGCACTGAATATGGGATCATGGCCAACACAGCCCAGTCCCTGCCTTCCGGGGTTGTTGGGAGGTCTGGCCGATGCATGAAACCCCTTAGGCCTTAGCCAGGTATCAGGCGCTGATGGTGCCTAGTTGGGTGTACTTAGGTTGGCTTAGAGTGCCCCCTACTGGGCGAAGGCCTGAACAGCAACACAGAGCATCCAGGTTGCTGTGCAAAAATTCTCCAGGACAGTGTACTCAACCGCTTCAGAGGACATATATGCTTAGGGGATTTGTACTTTAAAATGATTGTGAAAATATCCGCATATTAAATTGTTAATGTACAGGGATTGTATTTATTATCACTGCATGTAGTTCTTGAGGGGCTACCATGACAACATATGGAGAGTGTAAAGGGTTACATGAGTGTGAGGAATTTATATTGTTTTAATTAGAAATGATGTGCAGTATTTATAGGACAACTTATTAGGAAGCTCAAATGTATTTATGGATGTTGATTAATCTAGAGACCATTTCTCTCTCAGAGAAGTTAAGTAATTTTTATCCTGTCGATAGAAATTGGGTCCATGCTAATGTTCCCTCTTCAGTGAGCTTTTAGGTTAAATGATGTTATGCGCCAATCCTGGATTGTGCTGACTGGGTCATGCAGTCCAGTGTTCCTGTGTAGTGGGTGCAGAAGTTCAGGGGGCCTATGAGTTACAGGCTCCGTGAGCAGGGCCAGAGATAGGGCCGCTGAAAGTCATGGTCATGGCTGGGAGTACTGTGGTCAAAAAGGACATCACTCCCTGAAGTACAAAGTTGTTTTCTCTCTGGCTACTGCTAAGCGCTGATGGGACAGGAAGACTGAGGTTCTAGTTTATTTGGTCCTTTATTTATTTAAATTAAGAAAATGCTTGTTTAAAGAGTTGATGTCAGTTTCCACTTTTTTATTTGTTTCTGTTCTGTTATTCATCACAGTAATTTAGTCAAGTGCCTGGGTTTATATGCATGAAATAAATTTAGTTCCTACATGCTGGGTTCTTATAAAAGAAGGGGGAGGAGGGGGGGCATGGGGCAGGAGGAGAAAAACTAGGCGGGCACACAGAAACCACCACACAAACAAATCACCGTTCTCAAGATGGCGTTTAGTGTGAGCTCCCACCGTGAGTCCATGGAGTGGAGAGTAAAAAGGTAGTAAGCACAGGACATGTTCTGATCAAATGAGGCGGGTGCAGACCTCTGGGGTTGACTACAAGGGCACTGAGTTTCGGTGAGGGTGGGGCGAATGAAGGGAATGTGCAAGGTGAAGGTAGGGGAGACAACCCAGAACACAGTGGGTCTGCGAGGGCACCGGAGAGGGAAGACTGGGGCTGGGGGCAGGTTACGAGAGGTTCCGGGCAGTCAGAGGTGGCAAGGGCACAAGAGCCAGGCTGCGGAAGGGGTGGGGGGTGGTGGAGAGCTTTCCTCATCCTCCCTGACATGGTCATGGGGCTGATCAAATGTTTTCACACATGGCTCTTGAGAAGACAGGAAAGTGGCCTCTTGGTGGGCCTGGAGGACGGAGGAGAAAGTGACAGCAAACCCCACCTGCCCTTCTCCTGTCTCCCTCCTTCTCCCTAAGGCTCCCTCCTCTAGGGCTGCCTTGCCCCGGAGCAGGGTCTGTACAGCCTTGCCCAGGGTCCTTGTGGCTGCAGGTGGAGGCTGGTGACTGCGGTAGCCTGATCACTCGTCCTTCCGGAGGCCAGAAGCCCCAGGGTCTCGTTGGATTTCAGGATATCAGCCCCACAGGGTGATGGTGCCAGCACAGTCCTAACTCAGGACCTGGGCTCAAATCGCCCATCCTCCATCACTCCAGGAAGCCCATTGTGCCCTGGGCTCCTGCCCATGGGTCACTCCCCCAGGTAGTCACCTAGGAGAGCATGGCTTGCCCCGAACTCTTTGTGAATGGCTTCAGAGCATGAATACCCTCCATGGTGACAAAGTTTCGTTATTTAAGGTTAATTTTTATTTGGGAAATAGCCAAACTTTTGTTGGCATCAAGAGTGCCCCTATCATAAGGTAAGTGATGGAGTAGTTAGTTCATTCCTACTGCCCTGCCTGGAACTCAGAAGAATATGGTCAATCCATATTTGTTGAACCAAGAAATGAGGCAGTGGCTACAGAGGTGAGGATGCTCATTTGCTTGGGGAACTTTCAAGTAGGATCTTCCAAACTGTTAAGAGAATACTCAGATATCTTTATGTTGGTGTGTTTGATTTGGAAAATAGACAATAAAAGAACCATTGAATTGTAGTTCCACTTCCAAGCAAGTAAGTACCCCAATAACCCTTCATTTCCCTCTGTGTGACAGAAAGGTACTTAACCCAGTGACCAGACCTCTCTGTGTTATTTTTTAATTTAATTTTAAAATTTATTTTTATTATTATTTTTGCTGTACGTGGGCCTCTCACTGTGGTGGCCTCTCCCGTTGCGGAGCACAGGCTCCGGACGCGCAGGCTCAGCAGCTCCGCGGCATGTGGGATCTTCGCGGACCGGGGCACGAACCCGTGTCCCCTGCATCGGCAGGCGGACTCTCAACCACTGCGCCACCAGGGAAGCCCACCTCTCTGTGTTTTGGTTTCCTCACCTCTAAAATAAGAACAATGGAACCTACCTCATAAGGTTGTTATGAGGATCAAAAGAGATACGTTTGTCCAAAGCTACCTGGGACGTGCTGTAACGTTGCAAACCACAGTGGAGTGCACGCCCCTCATCTCCAAGTCTAAACATGCACGTGGTGAATAGTGCTGCCATGTAAGTTCCCCTTGTCCTGAAGTGCCCTTCTCCTGGCAGCAAGAGACCCAATGGGCTGCTTCCTTAGACAATAGCTCAGGTGACTGGAGCCCTTCACTAGGGAGTACAGGACTGGAGATCAGTTCCAGTGTGGGATGGTTGGTTGGTGGCATTTCCCAGTTACCCCCTGCCCTGCAGTGTGGGCGGGGCAGCGGTTCTGGCCTGCTCACTGGCAGGTGGCAAAGCCCTGTCTACCCCTAAGGCGATTGCTATGTAATCCCATCAGTGGCCAGTAGGTGGCACAAGACACCCACCATGGCCACTGGCTTTGCCCCATTCAGCCTTTCTCTGAAGGGAAAAATCTATTTCTAATCCAGCCTGGGCTTTATGGCAATGCTTAATCACATGGAAGGGAACATGCAATAACTACTGGTATTTCTGTAAACACACATGCTTAGAGCAGCTGCCAGTTGGGGATGAGGACCGAGGGAGAACACTCAGTGAGAGGTCTCCTGAGGACAGTCTATAAAAGGAAAACCCTGTGGGTTTTTAATTTAAGAGCCTCCCAGCTAACCTTTGTGACTCATCGAAAGAAACATTTTGAACCCGGATGGAGAGTGATAATACATCTTTTGGATTGTAACCTGGTCCTCCTTCTGCCCCGCCCCCTTCCCCTTCCCCCCACATGGCGGGTTTCAGAAGGGCTAGGCTCCAGGGCAGCACCTTCTGAACTGATGTTGGCTTATTTTCCTGTTCTTTGATCCTGGCAAGTTGCCTGCTTCTCGGGTTCATCCTTTCTCTGGAGGAAAGTTGATTTGAATCTCATTCTGCCATTAATAAAATTGGCACCAGATGGATGTGAAACTGAAGAGGAGACACATCACAGCAAAACAAAAAGTGTAATCTGGTCAACCATGGGGGAGTAAGGATTGGGTGCTTTTAATTTTAATATGTGTGGACACTTTAAAAAATTGTGGTGAAATACACAACATAAAATTTACCATCTTTAGCATTTTAAGTGTATAGTTCAGTGGTATTTAATGCATTCATATTGTGTAATCATCACCACCATCCATCTCCATAGGTTTTCCTCTTATGAAATGGAAACTCTGTATCCGTTAAACACTAACTCCTCATTTTTCCCTCCCTGCAAACCCCGGCAACTACCATTCTACTTTCTGTCTATGAATTTGATTACTCTACCTCATATAAATGGAATCACACAGTATTTGTTCTTTTATGTCTGGCTTGTTTCACTCAGCATAATGTACTCAGGGTTCATCTATGTTGTAGCAGGTGTCAGAATTTCCTTCCTTTATAAGGGTGAATGCTATTCCAATATGTATATAGACCACGTTTTGTTTCTCCCATCCTCTGTTGATGGATACTTGGATTGCTTCCACCTTTTGGCTGTTGTGAATAATGCTATGAACGGGGGTATACAAATATCTGTTTGAGACCTGCTTTCAGTTCTCATGGGTATATACTCAGAAGTGGAACGGCTGGATCATGTGACTCTATTTTTAATTTTTTGAGGAACCGCTATATTGTTTTCCATAGTGGCTGCACCATTTTACATTCCCATCAACAATGCACAAGAGTTCCAATTTCTCTACATCCTTGTCAACATGTATTCTTTCTTTCTTTTTTTTTTTTTTAGAGTAGCCATCCTAATGCGTGTGAGGTGGTGTGTGGACACTAGAAGCTAAGTTTGTTTTTTTCTAGGACTTTCTTTTGAGTGGGCTAGGCAACCTGATAGCTTCTTATGAAGGTGGTCTTGCGATAAAGAAGTTCTCTCCCCCTGTGCCATCTCCTCAGAGCATCCAACCACGGAGCTCTTCGTGTACATCTACACCCCAGGGACCCACTCGAGAGCAGCTTCATTTGGCCCAATCTTAGGTCACTGGAATTTCTTGAGGTGTCACCTGGCTAGTGCTGAAGAGGACGCAGCTACAGGTCCTCTGAGGACAGGAGCGAGGCAGGCTGATTTGCTAACTGCACTGTGTCGCCCTCCTGCCCCCAACACGGGTGGCAGGTCCCAGGAATCCCTTCCTCACTGAGCCTCTCCCTGGAATAGGACCAGGGAGGTTGGGAAGCTTGAAGTCCTCTGCCTGGCCACCATACTCTCAAGGCGTTTGCAATATGCAATAACATTGCCAGGGGCACAGCGCACGCCCATTTATCCAAAGTGGGGCAGCGCTCACCAGAAGTGTCTGCCCACAGCACCCTTCAGTCACCCGCCAAACATTCTCTGGGGGTCAACTGCATATATTGTGGGTTGGCCTCTGTTTTCTAGATTCACTCATCTCGAAAACTTTTCTTGCACATCCCCTAGGAGCTACATTGTGGCAGACACAAGTCAGTAAAAGGCAGTCTGCCCTCACAGAGCTGAGAATCACGGAGGGGGAGACCAGCAGGGCGGGTGTAATAAGCTTTTCCTTGAAGGGTCAGGGTGCTTGGTGTGGTGGGCTGGCTGGGTGATGCCCTCGGGCAGGCCCGCACCTGAGTCCCACATTGGCCACGTATTTGCTCTGTGAACTTGGCAAAAACGAGAGTGATGATAGCTACTTTGGAGCTGCTGCAAGGTTTGAACGAGCTAATGATGCATGTAGAAGCCTCTGGAACAGAAGCGGAGGTGCTTTTCAGTGTTCTCACTCTTTCCTCTGGATGTCTGCTTAGCACAAGGTTGGGGAGAGAGGAGAAAGGTCAGGGTGTGAGAGCGATAGCGTGACTTCTCCAGCTGCACCCAGCGGACAGCCCACAGTGACGGCTCCCTGGCAGACAGATGGACGTGCTCCCTGCAGTGGGGAGTGAGAGGCAGCCAGAGAGGAGCCCCAGCCCTGGGACTCTGCCATCCCCCCGCCCCGCCGGTCAGGGATAAGTCCCTGCACAGGAACTGCCACTTTCTGATTAAACTGGGGTTTGGACTTCGGAAGGTCTCAGCGTTTCAAGAGAAGGCTGTTCCCAGATTTCTGCCGTGTTCCTGCAGTCAGCCAACAGCCAAGCTGCCCAGAGGCAGGTGCAACTCATTCAAGTGCAGGAGAATTCCAGTTTTATTATTTAAAAAAAAAAAAAATCACATCATTCGTCGAGCATTGGAAACTTTAAGACGTTTGTTGGCTGATAATTAATGGGTTGTTTGTGGGTAATGGCTTGTTATTAAATGGAAGCTAATAACTTCTGGAAGGTTGTTCCAGTAATCATCTTGGTTAACAGTTTATAGTTTGAAATATCTAATAACATTGCCAGGGACATGGCACATGCACATTTATCCAAAGGGAGCAGGCGTCTCCCTTTCTCTGATTTCATCTCTTTCTTTCTTTACGACACACCCGTGTCACAGCATGGTGCCCCATTTTACAGATGGGGAGATGGAGGCTGAGGCTAAAGGCACAGGAAGGCTGGGGGGCGAATGCCTGGAGCAGACCTGGGGGGGGTATCTCGAGGATGCGCTCATTTTGGTCACGGCTTCCCACAGCACACGGATCCCTAACCCTGGTCGGTTGGCCTCTGTCTTTGCCGGTAGTTCTGTTGATCTGAAATAAACAGATGGCCGGATATTTCTCCAGCAAAGATAGGTTTCTCAGGAATCACCAGAGAATTGCAATTTGGGGTCTGCAACAATGGTGAGCCACATGGAAGTCTCCCTACAGCAAGAGAATGAGGATGCTTTTATAGAGGGGAAGAGGAAGTTGGGAGGGTTATAGTAAACAAGCAGGCTTTTCATTGGCTGAGTCCTCACCAGGAAAGAAGAGGCGTTTTTCTTCTTCCCGTTGGGCTGTGTGCTGTGGTCGCAGGGCGAGAGAGCTCCCCCTTCTGGTCTCCTGCCTCTACTTAATTCAGGTATCTCTTTATTCATTTTACAGTTCTGAGATACACTTGCTGGTGCTTGAGAAGCTCCCTTTCCAGGAGAGAAGCTCAGCTTCGGGGCAGGCAATTTAAATACAACCTAGTTGTGTCTATGGGTATAGAATGCAGGCAGAGAGCAGTGAACGCAGATCTAGCTGGGCCACTCATGAGCTAACGACCCTGCGCATTTTCCCCCTGTAGCTTATATCTTTTGTTAACTAACCAAAGACAGGATATGATTGGCCATTTCTTCTCCTGGAGGGGCTACAGAGCACAGAGAACCCTCCTTCCTCCCAAGGCTGAGGAGAGTAGCCCTTGGGGGGAAGAAGGACAGAAGGTAGAGTAGGGGAAGCTCATTTGACCCGGAGCCCTGGGAAATGCGAAGGTTGTAGATTCTTTGCTGAGTCGGGGCATTAGCTATCCTCCTCTATTTTTGCAAATTCCCTGGAGTTTGGTTGCAAATGGCCCAGCACCTTCTTGTGGCTTGTGAAATCAGGAATGTGGGCAGAGTTCAGCAGAGACTGAGGGCCACGGCTGGGGGTGCCTCACAGCCCTTTCATGCCTGGCTGTGGCAACCTTTAATTTGGGGACTCTTGCGGTATTGTTGGTGTTATTTGGGGTTTTGGCTTCAAGAAAATCTGTGATGCTGTCGTCGTTATTTCGCAGAAATTGGTAGCAACGGTTGGCATGTAATGTGGTAGCGTTGGTCGTCCTGTGTTTGCCCAACACCTTCCAGGTCAGTGAGGTGGGGGAAGGGAGTGTGGTCAGTTTGCTGACCTGCAGACTCCCACCGTGGGCACTTCACATGCCTGCTCAAGAATCTTCCCAGGCTCAGGGCATGTGTCAATTTGAAAAAATAACATAGATGACCTTCATTGTTTGCCCCCGAAAGAAGCAGCTTCATGGTTTGTTTTCTAGCGAGGAACAAAGAGAGAAGTTTGGTTCTCTAGAATCTGACCAGGCTCTATGGGATGACGCATCTCAGTACTTACATCTGCTGTGTTCCTGTCCCTCTGACTTTCACAGACTCGTCTTACTCCTTTGAGCTACAGATGCTCGTGGCGTTTACGCCTTGGGATCCTTCGTGTTTTTTACGGCCAGTTTCTAAAGATCATGCTGGCCTTTCTTTAGTGGTCCAGGAACTCACAGGGTTAATCCTTGGGGCAATGTTCCCCTCTGGGCACCTGCATGACCTGCTCCATCTTCACCTGTGATCACCTGGGGTGCACCCCTCCTCTCTGGGGGCCCCTCTTCTGTGGGGTGACAGAATGCATCCCCTCTGGGGTGGATCGCTTTATGTCTGTCTGCTTTTCCTGGGACACATCAGTGGCCAGCCTGTGGGTCCCATTCTGGCTTTCTGAAGGTGTGCCCTGATGTAGACCACCTTTTTCTAGCAAGGGCGGGACACCAGGGATTCCCTCCCAGCCTCTCGTTCCATGTAACCACAGCTTTGTGCCGGAACAGAGGTGCAGACAGCAAGTTTGTTAAAGAAGGACAGGGACAGAGTCTATAGGCTGATTTTTTGGAGAACGGAGGAGGGGACCTTTAAAAAGTATTGAGATGTAATTTGTGTAACAGAAAATCAACCCATTTTAAGAGCACCCTTAATGAATGTTGGTGATTATACATAGTTGTATAACTACCACCACAATCGAGATACAGAACCCTCCTTCGCCCCAAGAGGTCCCCTTTAACCTCTTTGGAGTCATCCCCACCTTGGCCCCGGCAACCAGTGACCTGTTTTTTATCACTGTGGCTTTGCCTTTTCTAGAATTTCAGATAAATGGAATCGAGCAGTGTGTAGTCTTTGCATGTGGCTTCTTTCCCTCAGCGGAATCTATCTGAGGCTTGTCATCTCGGGTATCAGTGGTTGTTCCTCTTTTTTGCTGAGTGGCTTTGCACTGTATGGATGCACCACCATTTGACTTTACTCAATGGACATTCAAGGTGTTTCTGGTTTTGGGTGATGAGGAATAGAGCTGTTGTGACCATTCATGTACAGGTCTTTGTGTAGACTTGTGTTTTCATTTATCTTCGGTCTACCGGGTCGTGGGGTAGACGTGTATTGAACTTTGTAAGATACTGCCTAACAGTTTTTCAAGGTGACTGTAGCAATTTGTTTCCCAAATGGGTACTTTTAGTCTGGGACATATAACTGGTCTTCCTGACATCCATGGGTCCCTATCTGTACAATGATTTTCGAGAAGTTTATTGGATCCACATGTAATTAAGGTATGTGGCTTTTAGGCAAAAGATGATTACATATCTCTGGATGGGATGACCCCAGTGTTGAACTCTCAGCACTGTGCAAAGGTCTGTGTTGTCCTCCCGAGGAAACCAAATACATCCCGCCACAGTCCGTGCGAGAGTCAGGCCTTCTGAGTGTCCTTCCCGCTCTCACGTGTCAGCTTTGCGTGTGTACCTCAAATGCAAGTTTCAAGTTCACCCTGTGTTGAGATCATGCCTGAGGGCAAGAGGGAAAAATATCTGTGGCTGTCAAATCGGGTGGGAAGTGATTAACCATGGAGATTCTGAGCCTGGAGGGGAACTCTTTTGTTCCCTGGCCTTTATCTCACCTGCGGCAGGGGCAGGCCGGGTCAAGTTTAAATCCGAGATGACAAGTGTCTAAGGCTAAGCAAGGTTTCTGCTGAGTGCTTGCTTGGGGTCAATGGCTCTGTGTCTCCCACCTGGTGAAAACTGACTCCCAGTGAAAAAAGGAGCTCTGGGGCTGAACCACTTGGCTTGGCTTTGGGCTAGAACTCCCTACGTGGTTTTCAGAGCTCTTTGGGTGTGTTGAGGGCCTCCCGGTTTGAGCAGCACCTGAGTCACTGCCGTGCGTTGGAAGTCCCTTGCTCACGGCGCCCCTGGACCTTGCAAAGTGCAAAATGGTTGCTTCTCTTGAAGTTTGGCCAATTTTTCTTTTAAGACTTAAACAAAAATTTATGGGACTTCCCTGGCAGTCCAGTGCTTAAGACTCTGTGCCTAAACTGCAGGGGACGCGGGTTCCATCCCTCATCGGGGAACTAAGATCCCACATGAGGGGTGGGGCGGCCAAAATAAATAAATAAATAAATAAACTTATTGGCTCAAGTAACTGAAAAGTCGAAGGGAGATTTGACCCAACCTGATCCAGGCGTTTGAGTGCATATTTCCTCCTCTTCTTTGCCAGCTCTGTGCTAGCTTTTTTATATCTTAGAAATGTTTTATTATTTTCATTATTGTAATGAAATATGCGTAAGTCAACTTTGCCATTTTAACCATGTTTACGTGGACAGTTCAGTGACATTAAGCACATTCACTTGTTGTGTAGCATCACTTTCTCCTTCCCAAACTGAGATCCTACCCACTAAACAATGACTTATGTATTTCGTGCCAGGCACATACCATGTCCGTGGTCCCGTTGCGTCTCGAATCACGTGATTTGTGGCATTTAGACAGTGTCACTTATTCATCACTAGGTAAAATTTGGCCTCTGAAAAAAAAGGCTTTTTCACACTGTCCTAAATTCTCAGGATGCCGCCTCACTTTTTCACCATTTTTGAGACTGTGGTAGCTGTAGAACCCCTAGTTTATTTATGGCTCAATAGTGGGAATCCAAGCATCTTCTGGGAACACAGGGTCAAGTTTAGGTGGGGTTCACTCCATCTAAAGCCTTGTTTGGGGGCAGGGGGATTATCTCTATTTTTCCACTGAGAACAGTGACCAGACACCAGGAAATGTCACGCCATGGACCTCTGGATTATAGCTCATTTTTGTAAAGGTATGTGGGTCCTGTTCCAATGTTGGAAGGCCCTGGTAGGCACACCCATTGGTCCCATGGCCGAGGGCAGGCCCTCACTGGCACACAGTCCTCCAGCCTCCAGGTACCAAGTGTTTCCTGGGGTCAGCCTCTCTTATCACCTCCGCTGGTCTCAAGGTCCCTGACGGCCCTGGTGTGTGCTTTGATGTGCCCCTGCTTCCCTTAAAACCCGGCTTTCAGAATCTCTCTGAAAGAGAACAGCATACAATATTACCTAATTTGTCTTTAATCCAGTAGTTCTAGGATAATCCCGGAGAGGCAAGTGGTCGCGGGTACACACCCAGGCTTACTCTATAAAGACCATGTTGGGAAACGACAGTATTTTTCTGTTTTAAAATCAGTAGGTTTGGAAGGAGCTGGGAAACTGCGGGGTTTAGTTACAAAATGACTGTAATTGTGGGAGAAGTATTTTCTTTCAATTCTGAAACTCATTAAACAAGATATACAGTTTAGAAATAATTTACAGTTGGAGGAAGGCTCTTTCATCCAAGGCGGGCGGCCAGGGGACACTTCTCCCGGTTGGAAGGGTGGTTGAGGGGGTGATGGAGGGGGCCCCAGGGGAACCTCATCTTGTTCTCACCCAACTTCGACGCAGCCAGGCCAAGTGGAAAGTCATGGTGTAGGAATAGAAAGCCCCAGTTTTTTTCTCTCCCGAGGATGCTGGGCTGAGCACAGGTTATCAGGTGGGCGCTGCAGGGGGCCACCAAGGGGCATGGGTCACCGAGGGCGCCATGACGGGTGGTCCTTCCCTTTGCCTGCACGGCTGTCATCGGCGTTATGAACGAATGTCTACTGAACGCCACGTGGCGCTGAACACCAGGAAAGCAGGACACAGAGCTGCAGGCCTCACCCTCGCTAGGAGAGAGGGAGAGCCCCTGTCACAGGACGATAATACAACTGGTGCCTGGTCAGTGGTTAAGGTCACAGGTCTAGGCCTGGCCAGGGGAGGGGATATCATGGGGGGCTCCGTGGGGCAGGGGTTACGGCAGCTCTTATGGGACGGACGGGGCTTGGACAGTATTGGATGGTTTAGTAGGAATGAGTCAAGCAGAACAGAGGGGCTGCCTCTCCTAGAGAGGCAAACGGCGTGAACCAGGCACTGGTGTGGGTGGGGCGTGGTGTGTGTGTGTTCGGGGTGTGCGGGAGGGCTGTGACTGGCCCTGATGGAGGCTACCCGGGGGAGGAGGGACGTGGGCTTGCAGGGACTGGAGGATGACCAGACTCTGAGAGCCAAGCGTTTGGACAACGGGGTGTCTTGGATGGTTCCGGAAGGTGAATATTGAAGCCTTGTTTTAGACAAACATGCTAGAGGCGCCCAGGCCGATTCGAAGGGCTTTCCCTGCTTTCTCTGCTCCCCCTCTAAGTGGGCAGCGGAGCCTGCCTTTAGATTCCTTCTAAATGCTGTCGGCTTCCATCTGTCCGCCAGCAAACATCTGTGTTCCATCAACGATCTGAGTATCAGACACATACACAGTTGAGTCTTGAACGACAAGGGGATTGGGGTGCCTCGTGTAACTTTACAGTCTGGCTCCCGGTCTCCTTGGATTCAGCCAGTTGGGTAGGACTGTAGCATGTATTTATTGAAAAACATCTGTGTATGAGTGAACCCGTGCCGTTCAAATCCTTGTTGTTCAAGGGTCAACTGTACTACAACATGCGGTGTGTGTTTGTGTGTGCGTGCGCCTGCCTGCATGCAAGTACCTCAGATACCAGCTACACGCTCTGCGCTGTCCTGTGGAAGCCTCTAGTCCGGAGTCTCCCCTGAACTCAAGACACGTATAGCCTGCTTCACATCTCCACCTGGACCTCTCAGTCATCGTGAACTTGACACACCCCTTAACGAGCTCCCTGCCTGCCCCCCCCCCCCCCCACCCAGCCTGTTCCTCCAGGCCGCCCTCCCAGCACTCCATTCTCCCAGCTACTCAGGGTGAAAACTCTGAGTCATCTCTGACACTTCTTTCTTTCACACCTGACACCTGATTCATCAGTGAGCCTGTTGGCTCCCCCTGTGAAATATATCCAGAGTCCATCCACTTCTCCCCACCTGGCACTCAAAGCCACCCTCACGCCCCATCTGGACCACTGCAAGTGATGGCCAGCTGGACTCCCTGCTTCTCCCCACTGCAGGCCGTCCTCAGCATCCTCTAAAAACAAGTCGGGTCATTTCACTCCTCTGCTCAAAACCATCAAATGGTTGCCCTTTCCCCTCAGCGTAATATTCCAGGTGCTTACAAAGCTCTCCATGGTCTGGTCTGTGGTACCTCTGTAGCTTCACCTCTGACCCAGATCACTCTGCTCACTTTCTCCTCCTTTACCAGACAGCTGGACATCCCTTAATCAGCGAGCACACACCCGCCCCAGGGCCTTTGCACCAGCTGTTTTCTCTACCTGGAACACTTGCCTTCTGATATCTGCATGGCTAGCTCTTTCATCCCCTTCAGGTCCCTTACCACAGAGTGGGAGGAACTCTCTATAAAATAATAGCTCTGTCTCCATCATTCTTTTTTTTTTTTAAATAACCAAGAAATAAGCTTCATATCATGGGGTCTTTATTAAAATACCAAAACACAGGAGAACTTTTAATGAAACATTTCTATTCCAGGGACTTGCCCAAGTATTTAAAATAAATTTCTAGTTCTCCTGAGTTTACAGAAGGATTCCATCTGCTTTTGCGGTAATGAGGATAAGAAACCAGCTGTTATCTAAGAAATTTTGTGAGCATTTGCAATAAAATAACCCTCTATCATTCTTTTATCCCTTAACTAACCCTGCCTGTTTCTGTTTTACTTATCACCACTTGACATTATTCTTGGGAATTGTTTGTCTCCCTGCTCTTAAGGAAATATGTGAGAGCAAAGAACTTTGTCTTATTTTCTGATTATCACCAGAACTTTGAACAGTTCTGGCATTTGGAAGCTGCTCAGTAAGTGTTTGCTGGATGAATTAGTTTGTTAGAGGTATTGGGGGGTCTGGACTGGGAAGACATTGTGTACTATTGTGGTAACCTCCACGTGGTATGGTAAAGGCATAGACTAGAGGGGGGGCCTCAGGGGTGTAAAGGAAGGAATAAATGGAAAAAGGGTATTTATTTATTCATTTTTCTTTTCCATTATGGTTTATCACAGGATACTGAATATAGTTCCCTGTGCTATGCAGTCGGACCCTGTTGTTTATCCATTCTGTATATAATAGTTTGCATCTGCTAACCCCAAACTCCCAACCCATCCCTCCCTGACCCGCTTACCTCCTTGGCAGCTGCAAGTCTGTTCTCTGTATCTGTGAGTCTGTTTCTGTTTCGTAGATAAGTTCATTTGTGTCCTATTTTAGATTCCACATATAAGTGATATCCTGTGGTATTTGTCTTTCTGACTTACTTCACTTAGCATGACAATCTCTAGGTCCATCCATATTGCTGCAAATGGCATTATTTCATTCATCTTTATGGCTGAGTAATATTCCATTGTATACATGTACCACATCTTCTTTATCCATTCATCTGCCGATGGACAGTTAGGTTGCTTCCATGACTTGGCTATTGTAAATAGTGCTGCTGTGAACATTTGGGTGGATGTATCTTTTTGTATTACAGTTTTGTTTGGATATATGCCCAGGAGTAGGTTTGAAGGGTCATATGGTAGCTCTATTTTTAGTTTTTTGAAGAAAAAACCTAAAACTTACAATAAAACTCCGATGTTACAGTTTTATTGTACCATAGAATATTAACCAGTTTTGCATGTAATTTAGTGCAATGAACTGAGTTTGTGTCCCCCACGAATTCATGTTGAAATCCTAACCCCCAAGATGAGGGTATTAGGATGTGAGGCCTTTAGGAGGTGATCAGGTCATGGAGATGGAGATTTGTGCTCCTATGAAAGAGACCCCAGAGAGCTCCCTCACCCCTTCTGCCATGTGAGACAAAGTGAGAAGACAGCTGTCTATGAATCAGGATGGGATCCTCACCAGACACTGTATCCGCTGGTGTCATCATTTTGGACTTCCCAGCTTCCAGAACTGGAAGAAATAAATTTTTGTTGTTTATAACCTACTTAGTCTATGGTATTTTGTTATAGCAGCTGAACAGACTAAGACACTTATCTCAGCATTTTCTTTCCAACTGACTATACATCTCTGCTCTTCAAATGCTCTGAGAAGCAGCTTTCCCATCCCGTTGATTCCCTCATTAATGGGTTGGATAAATGTGCTTAGTATATATATGAGGGTATGAGAGCCACGTTTCTAATATTTTGAAAATGATGCTTTGATAGAGGAGATAAAAATGCTAGTTATATAAACCCAAAGCTACAAAATGTCAGTGTTGCAGAATATGTGTAAAAGACATAAACCACTTTCCCCCCTTATTTCTATGTTTTAGCATATATTTCTCATGGAGGACTGTTCAAAAGGTGGGGAGAGAACATTACTGTCAATTCAAGACCAGCCATTTTCCTCTGCTCACTCACTTCCTGTTTTCTTTTAATAAATTGTTTTTAAAAACATGAAGAATGTACTCTCCTACACAGTTGGTGGGAATGTAAACTGGAGCAACCACCATGGAGAACAGTATGGAGGCTGCTTAAAAAACTAAAAATAGAACTACCATGTGATTCAGCAATCCTACTCCTGGGCGTATATCCAGACAAAACTCTAATTTGGAAAGATACATGGACCCCAATATTCATGGCAGCATTGCTTACAGCAGCCAAGACATGGAAGCAACCTAAGTGTCCACTGACAGAGGAATGGATAAAGAAGATGTGGTACATATATATACAATGGAATATTACTCAGCCATAAAAAAGAATGAAATAATGCCATCTGTAGCAATGTGGATGGACCTAGAGATGGTCATACTAAGTGAAGTAAGTCAGAAAGAGAAAGACATATCATATGGTATCACTCATATGTGGAACCTAATTTTTAAAAAATGATATAAATGAACATGTTTACAAAACAGAAACAGACTCACAAACATAGAAAACAAACGTATGGTTACCAAAGGCGAAAGGAGGGGAGGAGGGATAAATTGCGAGACTGGTTTTGACACATGCGCCCTACTATATATAAAATAGAAAACTAATAAGGACCTACTGTACAGCACAGGGAACTCTACTCAATATCTTGTACTAACCTATAATGGAAAAGGATCTGAAAAGAATAGGCATATAACTGAGTCACTTTGCTGTACACCTGTAACTAACACAACATTGTAAATCAACTATATGTCAATAAAAAACCAAACAAAAACAAAAAAACATGAAGAACGTGACCCAGCTGTGAGTCCTGGCTGGGCCCTGCCAAGGCCGTAATTGAGATGGGGGTGCGCTCTGCCAGGACACCTCCTCCACCTCCTTCTGGGGTCCCAAACTAGATCTTGCGGTTTGCTTGTGGGGCAGGGGCGCCAGGCTGGGAGTGAGGAGGTGTGAGTCCTTCCATCTTCCATCAGTTAGGAGATGGAAGGTCTTAGCAGAGCCGCCGTGTGCAGCAATGCAGAGGTCGAGGCTCCCCAGTATTCTACACGTCCCTCTTCTCTGGGGTGGGTGCCCCCTGGAGGCGCCCCTGTTCTGCCCCAGATCTAGCTTTGTCTGCAATTCACACCAAGGTTGCGCATAACTTCTTTTTATCACTGTGGGCCTTCGTTTCCCCCTAAGGGCCAAAATGGAAAGCTTACCTCCTTTATCTACCTCCTGGAGATGTGGAGACAAATGAGAGAAAGAAAACTTATGTGGAAAAAACTGAAAAACGTTACCCAAAAGCTGGAAATAAGGATAAAGGATGACTCCGTGTCCTTTCAATGTCCTACCAGAAAAACCTGCTTTGTAAGTATCATTACTCCAGATGGGAGAAATCCATGGGGGCTTCAGTTGTGGGGTCCTCATCACCGAGACCATCCTTTTATCTTTGGGGGGGTGGCGGCAGGAGGATAGGGGCTATAGCGATCTAGAATTGGTCTCCTTTTGCATTTCCTCGGGCCCAAAGTTGAAACAGGGTTCCGTTCTACGAACCTCTGAAAGTGGTTCTTCTTTGTCTAAAACCATTTACCGAACATTTAAAAAAATCACCTGTAAGGAAAATAAAACTGAGGGGACCTGGCCATACTCTCGGTCCTTGAGCTTAAGTTTCTGAGGCTGTCCAGATGGCGGGGGCTCTGGTAGAAGTTGGTTCTCCCAGGGGAGTTCGTTTGAGGCATGGATCCACTTTCCTGGCGGGGAAGGGCTGCAGCCCAGAGCCGACAGGGCTGGACCAGGTGCGGGGCAGGGGCGGGGTTACTCCGTGAGTCCATGACAGACTCTGGCCTGAGAGCCGTCCGTCCTAAGGTTCAGGGGAATCATGGAACATGCTGTTTCGTGCAGACACCTTCTCTTTCTCAGTGTTGCAGCTTTTAAGGGTATTTGTGTCCTGGGTCTCATTTAAAATGCTCCTTTTTACAAGGTGCTTTTGTTCGGAGCAAAATCCACGGATGGTGTTTCTAACCTGCTGTGTTCACCTCGTGGAAAAATGGGCTTGTTTTGCATTATTGACTCAGTGGAAAATATTACCTTGGTGGGGATGGAGACGGGGTTACCATTTTAAGAAATGTTTTTTTAATTAAAAAAAATTTTTTTTGGCCGTGCCACACGCCATGTGGGATCTTAGTTCCCCAACCAGGGATCGAACCTGCGTCCCCTGCCTCGGAAGGGTGGAGTCTTAACCACTGGACCGCCAGGGAAGTCCCGGGGCTACCACTTTTGAAATAACTACCTAGGTTTACCTGTGCAGGTAGAATGCAGCACCTCCTATTAACCACAAATGGATTTTGAAAATTTACACAGAATGTGATAAATGCAATGGGGATGACTTCTCTCCCCTTCCCCATTCCTTCCTGCGACCTATATGTATGTATCTACCCTCCCACACCCCAACACACACAAGAGGACATATTTGACACAATACTACAAAGAGGCTCTTTTAGCATAAAAGCACAGAGGAACCCTGCTCTGGTGAGTTTAATTTTGCAGTCTGATTGTCTTGTGGTTACTCTACCCTGAAGCTAGACCACAGTGAGGGCCTCAATCTCCCCACCCGACCACACCAAAGTAGGGGAAGGGGCCACGGGGAACAAAAGAAGAGCTCCCCCCCAGCACCCACGAGAGGGTGACCACAGGAGCCTGGCTTGGGATGGGCAATGACTGCTTCCAACGCCCCCGTCCCTGTGGGTGCTGTAAGGGTTGGAACGTATGGCCTGATGTGAAATAAAGGATGGTCCTGTGCATCCATCTGGGCTCTGAGTGTGCTTGAATAGCTACCAGCAAAGTAAACCGTTGGAGATGGACGATTACCCTCTCCCGGCCAATTGGTGGCAGCGTGCTTGGTGACATGGCTGGCCAGTCAGACATATTTCCACCAAATAGCCCTGCGAGGAGGGAATGTTGCTTTGACCTCGTTGTAGCACACTTCTCTCCCCCCGTGCCCTTCACCACCTATGTATCCCGCTAGTAATCTTCTAAGTTAAATTTTAAAAGTGAGTCCCCTGGGCCTTCCCTGGTGGCGCAGTGGTTGAGAGTCCACCTGCCGATGCAGGGGACGCGGGATTGTGCCCCGATCCGGGAGGATCCCACATGCCGCAGAGCGGCTGGGCCCGTGAGCCATGGCCGCTGAGCCTGCGCGTCCGGAGCCTGTGCTCCGCAACGGGAGAGGCCACGGCAGTGAGAGGCCCACGTTCCGCAAAAAAAAAAAAAAAAGTAAGTCCCCGGAGGCCGTGTTTTGGAAACTGTGGATTCAGTGAAAAAGGCAGCTCCCTGGGTTTTGATGGTCTTTCTCTCTTGTTTTTCAGAAGGAATGAAATAATTCATTATAGGCTGAGAACTGGCTGGCGATATAGGTTCTGTGGTGGGAAGGTCTGGCTTGGATGTCAGGCCGGCGTGGGCTGGGATGCTAGCTGTGCCTGGGGCCCTCAGGTGCTTCCTGTGGTAGTTGGAAACCATCCTTTTGTGTCTGCTCCCCAAGTAAAGCACCGAGCTCTGGGTCTGGCTCCTGGGGAGGGAGTTCTCGTCCCGGAGGTCATGATTCCCATGTTGCTGGGCAACGCGATGCCCTAGTCACGCTAAGTCAGTACAGCAGGCCTCGGAGGAAGACCTGGATGGAGCCTTGATGGAGAGAAGAATGTTCTCAACCTTGGCTCTAACAGGCAGGAGTACAGAGCTCCCCAAGGCCTCAATCAGGAAGACCGTGGGGCGGGACACCCTGGGGCCCCGGGCTCTCTGGAAGCTCCGCCTCCTTGGTCCAAATTGGTTACCTACCCAGACTGAGCAGGGGCTCGTGGCAGAGGGTGACTCAGGGGGAACAGCTTGGGGTAGAGGTGCACAACCACTGCCAGGAATGAAAGAGGGCGTGGGAGGGAAACACAGGCCCTGATGCCTTGGAGTGGGTTTTGAAATTGGTGGGTGAATTACTTGTTCGTCTTTTGAGGTGCGTCAGCTGACTCAAGTGGTCTTACAAAGCCAGCCCTGCCTCTTTCACTTCAACGGGCTCTTGGATTTTGTGGATGACCAGATCACAGTCTTCTAGGAGAATACTTCTGAGGTGGACTCAGTAAGACTCGAGTAGTATTCGGGGCGGGTGAGATGCGAGGGGGGAGGACTTGCCCTCTGGAAGCGCTCTGACCGCAGCAGTGCGCCCTGACTGCCCATCCCGGTGTCTCCGTGGCATCCTCGAGGCCAAGGCCCCTGGGGGAATGTTTGAGCTCTAACTGGAAGCATTTGCCTTTAACTCAGCCCTGAAGGGACTTAGAGAGGATCTAATTTTTTACCCTATTTTTCCCCAGAAATTTCAGATATTCTTGAAAACATGGCATCATATACTATATATAGTATGTACTTTCCTTGCCATATGAGATATCTCAGAAAACACAAAACCAATCCTACACTAAAAACTTCCGTTGACTCTGACGTGATGAAAACACATCTGAAAACCTCAAGCCTTCCAGTCCTAATAGCTGTAATTCCTTATTCTTCTCATCACTGTTTTCTAATTTCCTTCATCATCATGGGCTTTATCATCGGCAATTTTTCTTAATCAAGCTTCAAGTTTACAAAACTTTCCTTTACGCTTTAGCGGAGCAATTTGGAAGACATTGTCCACAACGCGAGGAAAAGAATCTAGACCAATCCAGACTCAAAGAATGTTAGAGGAGTCTTAGATGCTTTTGATTTTTTTCCCCAATTTTTTCCGATGCTTTTTCATGATAAGCTTCCTTTGTTTTCATCAGTGCTTTGCCTTATTCTCACATACTTTGATTTTTTTTTTTAAATCAAGCTACCAGATTGATATAACTGTCCTGAATGCAGAGGTTCTCTTGAAGCAGTTTTATCACTTGCTATTGATAAACTTATCACAACCAAGTTCTTCTATCAGAGGACTGGTAACTTCAGATGCAGTCAGAGCTGTTGTAAATGTTAAAATATCAAAATCCATCCTCTGAGGGTTCTCCTGATGTTTGGCATCAAACGCTACTTCCCTCGCTCTGCAGGCCTCCGCAAATTGCCTGCAGCCTCCTCCAGGCCCCTGGGTTCTGCCTGGAGCAATCGGGTAATTAATTCCTAAGACGCTAAGTGGGTGATGGAGGCTGAGATTCTGCAATGCGGCCAGGCCTGGGCGGTTCAGGGACCTGGCCCTGGGCGTGTCCTCAGCACCCACTGCCTCTGCCATCAGGCCTTCCCTGGCATCCTCGGGGTGCCTTGTGCAGGCGCTCGCCTGCTTCTGCCTCCTGGTACTTGCTGGATATTGCTGCTGCGGGCAGCTGGGCTCTCGGGGACAGCTTGTCCCCTCCCAGAATAACTGGAATAAGAGGACAGCACGACTGTGGGTGTGCACATGCCCTAGCGCATCTCTGTAGACTTCTGTAACGTTTGCATGAGTGAGGACTTATCTATTACTTGAATATTTGATAAGTACATAAAAAGAAAACAATTGTCTAAGAATAAAGGGAGAGAGAGTATGTAGCAGGCCCAGCAGAGGGTCGAGTTGCCCTTGGTGAGTCCCCTTCCAGAGCGGGCCTTGTGCGTCTGGGAAGGCTGCTCTACCTTGACTCAATGATGGAAACACCGGGCTCCTAGCTGCTGAGAATCTGACGCTCATTTTTAAAGAAACGTTTTTTTAATTTTTTGGTCACACCACGTGGCATATGGGATTTTAGTTCCCTGACCAGGGATCGAACCCACACCCCCTGCACTGGAAGCACAGAGTCTTAACCACTGGACCGCCAGGGAAGTCCCCGATGCTCATTTTTTTTGCTGTGGCTGGTGCTGTCCTGGATCTGTCAGAGCCTGACTGCGGAGCTGGAGGAGGGTTATTCCTTAAGGCATCTCTGCCTCTCCTCCCGGACTCACCCACCTAACCAGGGTGGCCTCTCTGAGAACCCAAGGCAAGTGCTGGACCAGCTCCCATTGGAGAGGCAGTGCGTCTGCACAGCCGGCCTGACATCTTGGACCCATGGGTCTGGGTTAAGAGCTTGTGTCTCAGGGAAGTGCCTGCTCCTTGAGCAATGAGATCTGCCCTCTGCCCTCCTTCACCCAGGCATGTGGAGCCGGGAAGCCCCAGAAACAGAAGGCAGGCTGGTGACGCTCAGAGTGAAGGTGGGACGGTCCTGGGCCACCAAAGGTGGCTGGAGCTGCAGGATGGCTGCTGCTGGCAGGGCTCCAGGCAACTGCAGAGTCACGGGGAGCCAAGAGCACAGGTGGGGGCCCTGAATGCCCAGCCGAGCGGGCTGAGGGACGCAAGGCATTTCCTGCACACGCTAGTCACTTCTAAACCTGCCAACCTGCCGACGGCAGCTCGTCAGCTTGCAGAGGGCACGTTACGGTTGGGTCCAGACTCTGGGAGACAGTGTCTGCCCATCCTCGCCTCCCTTTCTCCCTCTCCTCCGTTCTCTCTCTCCAGCCTAAGCTGCTGTTGCCTCACAGGAGTCGTAGACACACTCGACTTTGTACTTAACAAAGTCTTGAGGGGCTCTGTTGATGTCTTGCCACACCGCTGGTGACTGGAGGGACAGGATCCTTTGGTGAGCTGCCACTCCAGCTTGGACTTGGCTCTGTGTTGATCCTGGGCATCTGGCCGGTTCCCGTGTTGACTTGACTAGGATGAGGCAGTCTGCTGCCACATTTCAGGGCGATGGGGTGGCCAAGAGCCTAGGATTTGGAGTCAGCCTGGCCTGTGCTCAAATTCTAGCTCTGCCATTTACCTGCCGGGTGACCATGGGTACTCAGGCTCTTTGTCGGTAAAAGGGGGAAATAGTAGAAGCCACGGTACGAAGTCACTGAGCACGGAAGGAGATCACTGTTGCAGAGCCTAGCTCAGTGCCAGACACGCAAGCACCCGGAGTCATCAGCTGTGATGAGGGTTTAGCGCGTTTAGGGACGGGGTGGATGTATTTCTGACTCACTCCTCTGGGGCAAAATTCCCTCTCAGTTTGCCCCCTTCCCTCCCATCCCTAGACACGGACTTTTCCTTGAAAACTTTGAAGGATGTTTTTTTACTATCAGGGAATTGAGTCCGATGCACCAACAAACTTCTTTATTAAACCCAGCAAAGACAGATGTCATGGTGGCTGCTCAGTCATTCTGGGGTCATGTCCCCGCCTCCACAGGGCCGGGCGTGCAGGGGACCGGGAGTTAGAAGAGCCCTCTGGGGACTTCCCTGGCGGTCCAGCGGTTAGGACTCTGTGCTTCCACTGCAGGGGGCCCGGGTTCGATCCCTGCTCGGGGAACTAAGATCCCTCGTGGTGTGGCAGAAGAGTCCTTAGGCCGCTCAGGCCAGGAGGAGAGTTTCACTTGACCTTGTCAGCCCGGGCAGGGGGTGGCAGGAGGCAGGAGGACTGTGTTAGGACCCATGTGACCTGAGCCTGTTGCCACCTCACTTGGTGGGGGTGGGGGGAGGCTTCCCTTTCCCTGGAAAGTTCTTTTCAAGTCTTAAGAGTGGAATGAAGACTCTCCACATGGTTCCCCTGTGCTGACTCACCTGTGGTTTTCATTCCCAAAACCTCCTCTGCGGTGTTCTGGTTCGGGGGGGTGGGGGCGGGGAGCCGTGTGGGCCCCGCTTCTCCCACGGCTGAGCTGGGCCCGCCTCGCCCTTCACCTGACCTTGCAGGGTAACATCCTGGCATGTGGTGTGCTGTTCCCTAGTGGCCGAGAAAAGAAATGGAGAGTGATGTGCTCTTTTGCATTATTTCGAACATTTTTAGTTCAGTAAAAACAACCACGGCAGAACCAACCTTCTGTGGAACACACCTTCTAGAAACACCTCGTGCTCTCCTGAGCTCATCGTACCCAGATCCCATCTCTGGGCACTGCTCTCACTCGGCTCTGGGACAGGCCTTCCCTGCCCCGTGCATCCTCCCCAAGTCCCTGGCCACAGGGCTTCCTCCCCCACTGGTCAGGGCGGGTGTTCTACATCTTCCTTTTTTTCTTTTTTTAATTGAAGTATAGTTGATTCAGATTGTATTGGTTTCAGGTGTACAGCAAAGTGATTCAATTCCACATATATACACGTATTCTTTTCCATTATGGCTTATTACAGGATATTGAATATAGTTCCCTGTGCTCTACAGTAGGTCCTCATTGTTTATTTTATATATAGTATTGTGTATATGTTAATCCCAAACTCCTAATTTTTTCCTCCCTCCCCATTTTCCCCTTTGGTAACCATAAATTTGTTTTCTACGTCTGTGAGTCTTTTTCTGTTCTTAAATAAGTTCATTTGTATCATATTTCAGATTCCACATATAAATGATACCATATAATATTTGTCTTTGTCTGACTTACTTCACTTAGTATGCTAATTTCTAGGTCCATCTATGTTGCTACAAATAGCATTACTTCATTCTTTTTCATGGCTGAGTAGTATTCCATTGCATATATGTACCACATTTTCTTTATCCATTCCTCTGCCGATGGACACTTATGTTGCTTCCGCATCTTGGCTATTGTAAATAGTGCTGCTGTGAACACTGGGGTGCATTACATCTTCCTTTTTATTAGTTTATAGTAGATTGCCCCAATCAGATGGTGAACACCAAGGGCAGGGATTAAACCGTGAACTTTTCAAAAGATCTCTGTAAAAGCAAATAATACTCACTATAAATGAAAACCATTCAAACAGGAAAATGCAAGGAAGAACGTCCATTTCGGTTGAGATCCAGCCCCAGAGACAAGCACTGGCCACGCTCGTGCTGACACCCCCCTGCTCACCTGTGCCAGGTGATGTCTGCACAGTCGTTGCACAGATGGGATCACACTAGCCATCACTGTGTGGGAACTGACCAGCACCACTCTTCTTTCCTACTTTCCTGCCTTGACTCTGGGACCACACGTCTAGTGTAATATTTTGCATGAAGTCGGTTTCTAAAGAACCTTGATTGATGGCCTCAACCATCAGTGATTCCACACACATTCCTTGAGAGTCAGAATGACAAGTGGTTAAGGACACAGCCTTGGTAACCAAACTGCCAGGGTTTGGAGCCTGACTATACCTGTCTGACCTGGGCAAGTAATATAAACTCTGTCTGACTCAGTTTCTTCATCTCTAAAATGGGGATTAATTGTAGTGCCTACACCCTATGTCTATGCTAGTCCTCAGTTGTGTTTTTTTTTTTTTTTTTTTTTTTTTTTTTTTTTTTTTTTTTTTGTGGTAGCGGGCCCTCTCACTGTTGTGGCCTCTCCCATTGCGGAGCACAGGCTCCAGACGCACAGGCTCTGTGGCCATGGCTCACGAGCCTAGCCACTCTGCGGCATGTGGGATCTTCCTGGACCGGGGCACGAACCTGTGTTCCCTGCATCGGCAGGTGGACTCTCAACCACTGCGCCACCAGGAAAGCCCCTCAGTTGTGTTTTAAACAGTGCCTGGCACATGGCAAACGTTTGGTGAGAATGATGCCGACTACCTATTAACGTGTAAGCCCTGGGCATATGGGGAGCAGAGGCTCCAGCAGCTCTCACTCATGCCAACCCACAGAACAAGATTTCTAATCATGGTGATACTGAGGAAGGGCGCTTCATCCAATCCCAGAGAGGCCGGAGAGCACCCTCTGCAAGGGTCCACATAGGGAATACATTTGTACCACACACACTGGGACACAGGTGGGATGAGACTGTCTGTGGCTGAAGGAGACCAGCTGGGTGGCCTCCTGCAGGCATCCTAGTCTCGGCCTTCGAGGCCTCCACTGGGGGGGCCTGGGGGCGGGCACATTCGGTGGGTAGCTCTGACGGCAGAGGCCGCACCCCAGCACCTTGGGCGGTGAGCTCTTTTAGGCCCTGACTTTCCTCTTCTCTTATTTTTGCATTCTTGACTTTAGTCCAGCAGCCCCACCGAGCCTTTCCTCTCTCCTCCTGTGCCCTGCATCTTAGTGGCTGGTGATCCTGAGTCCGAGGGCCACCGTGAAAGCAACAAGGAGCCCAGCAGTTTATTTCTGTCCAACAAGGAAAGATCATGATTCCTTCTGTTTTCTGGTCCAGATACAAGAAAGGAGAGATGGGGAGAGGCCAGGCTATATGGTACTTTAATTATACCCAGACAAGATTTGTTAAAAAGGCTCACACCGGCCAGCCTTCCTGTGAGGCTGCTAAACAAATCACTCTCGGGGCTCACCCTTGGTCCTGGACACGATGAGGGGGTGTCTCTTTGCTCTGTTCCTACCGTGAGCCATCGAGGGTGAGTGACGGAGGGCTTCCTGAGGAGGGAGTGAGCCGGGATTCCATCTGTTTTTTTTTTTTACATCTTTATTGGAGTATAATTGCTTTACAATGGTGTGTTAGTTTCTGCTTTATAACAAAGTGAATCAGTTATATATATACATATGTTCCCATATCTCTTCCCTCTTGCGTCTCCCTCCCTCCATCTGGTTTCAAAACCCCACCGTTTTGGTTACATGCTCTTGTTCTGTTGGCTCCTAATGGATGGAACCATCACATACATCCATGCTTAAGTGAGTTCCAAGCAGCACATGATCGATGTGTATATTTAGCAGTGGGACACATGGTTTCAGGTTCTACAAAATTCGCCTTCATAGAATTGCTTCTGGGGTGATGGGGAGGGAGGTTGCATGAAGGGAAGACGGTGAAATTCAACGTAAGCAGGTTACCTGAGTGGAGCGGGAGACCTGGGCCAGATATACCTGAGGGAGTAAACAAGGGAAGGGGTAGCTTCTGAATCCACGGTGAACTGGTCAAATGGCCTCAGCCAAGTCCTTCAACCTCCTTAGCTTCTCCTTCTTCTTCTTTTAAATGAGCAACAGTGAAAGGTGTTCCAGATGCTTGTAGGTGTCTCTCCTTGGTCAAGTGCATCTGGAAAACAATGACTTTTCCATCTTTTCTCTCTTTTTTTTTTTTTAAGAAGATGTTGGGGGTAGGAGTTTATTAATTAATTAATTTATTTTGGCTGTGTTGGGTCTTCGTTTCTGTGCGAGGGCTTTCTCTAGTTGTGGCAAGCGGGGGCCACTCTTCATCGCGCTGCGCGGGCCTCTCACTATCGCGGCCTCCCTTGTTGCGGAGCACAGGCTCCAGCCTCAGTAGTTGTGGCTCACGGGTCCAGTTGCTCCACGGCATGTGGGATCCTCCCGGACCAGGGCTCGAACCCGTGTCCCCTGCATTGGCAGGCAGATTTTCAACCACTGCGCCACCAGGGAAGCCCCATCTTTTCTCTTACAAAACTTGTTAGCATATTACAGGCCGTGCAAATACCTGCAGGAAGAGGACTCCTCAGGGTGTTCAGTGAGCATTTCCCCCGACTTTTGACCACAAAACCCTCTTTGTGTGGTGATGGTGGTGATGAGGAGAAATATTGGGAAATGCTGGTCTAGGGGTCCTTCCTGCTCTCAAACTCGATGTGAAAACCGTTGCCTGCACAGTGCACATTAGTGGTATGGCCAAGCGTGCCTCTGCTCACATCTGCTTTAGGAAGGAAAGCCTGGGCAGCATCTTGTAGCTCAGCGCCCCTACCAGCCTCCCGGAGCGTGGCATCCGGAGACGCTCCAGTCCCAAACCCAGCACCTGAAGTCCTTCCAGGTCCCTGGTGAGGGCCTACTATCATCTCCTCTGTCCCCGAGACTTGCAGGCCCAGCGACCCTTGGGCCTCTACCTCTGCTCCCCAAACCCCTGTGTCCTCCCTGCCCAGCTCCCTAGAGCTGTCCTTGCAGGCCCTGCCCTCCTCTGCCCTCCCCCTGGAGCTGTCATTGGCTGACCCCAGTCTCTCCCTGCCCTCCGCCCCGCCCCCTGCTCCGCCCCCAGCCCTGCTCTGAGCGCCAGTCCTTCCTTCTTCTCCATCCCGCTTCCTCAGCCTGAAGCAGAAACTCCTACCTGAAATCATTAATGACTACATCTTTAGGCTTATTGTTACTTTGCCTTAAAAAAAGTTTTTTCAAAAAAAGAATCAAAATAACTTGCATTTACTTAGGATTTTCACCATTTTATCATAGGTACCAAGCCCTCACCATGATCTCATGTCATTGTCTCAAATCCTCAAGTTAGGAAGGACAGTGATTAGAGATGCAGCCCACAGAGCAGAAGAGCTCTAGGGCGTATGTCACCTTGTCCTGGCGGCGGCAGAAGTCCCGAGGGCCCCTCCTTCAGGCCCCCTGCACCTCGGTGGCCTGGCCGACTCTGTAGACCTGAGCGCCAGGCCAGCTGGAAGGCTACCCCTGCCCGTGGGCTCCCCTGTATATTGGGGGCCGATTCCCAGGCTGGCCACACGGAGCCACGTCCTCTGTTCCAGAGGCTGGGGAGTGCGGATGTGAAACATCCTTCCGGGGAGTGCTTGGCCACGTCATCGGGAGCACGGGTGTTGTCAGGATGTTTGGAGTGTGCAGGATTCTGAAACCAAGTTCTCTGGCCTATATTGGAGAAGCACATTTTATTATTTAAACATTTGCAGGGGGAGTGAAGGAAGCCAGATGGAAGATGCCCAGGGGCATGTGGGTGATTACGCAGGGTCACGTGCAGCCACAACAGAGACTGGTCTTCAGTGCTGCTTCCATCCTAAGCAGGGAACTCACACTGGCCAGTCCTGCTGGCTGCACCCCGGAGGGGGGGTGGCCCATCCGCGTGGCCTCCTCTCCATTGCAGCCGGTACAGCCTTGGAAAGCACCCCTTCCCGCCCACCGCACAGCGCTCCAGGTGGAACTGCCCCTTGGTCAGAGCTGTCGTGGGACAGGGAAGCTGTGGCCATGGTCACGCTCCACGCTGGGGTCCATGAGTGTCTTCAGCACCTTCACGGATCCTGTGGCTTATACCTGACACCTTTCTTAAAAAAAAAAAAAAAAAGTCCCCAATGTAAACAATTATATAACCTTCTCCTGCATCTCATTACAACATCAAAAACATCCTGAAAGACACAGAAAACACTGGATGCTTTAAGTCAGACGTACTGAGACGCTTTGTTGTCAGTTTCAAGCGTTGCTCCCCATCCTTTGCTGCTCGGCCTGAGCCCCGTCTGCTTCCTTCTTGGAAACAGGGACAAGAGGCCGGCGCCGCAGGCCAAGCCCATCTCTGCAGGGCCGAGGCAGACCAGGGCAGTATCCAACTGAAGTGCCATGTAGAGAATTTTCCTCTTATTCCAAACTTGCACTGTTAACGATGGAAAATGTTTTTCTTGTCATTTTTGGTGGAAATTTCAATAGCTTTTTTAAATTCGAAAGACAACATATAGAAAATAATGAAGGCACATCGGAGAAGATAGAAATGAACTCCAATCTCACCATGCAGAGATAGCCACTCTTGACATTTTGTTATATTTCTTTCCAGTTATATGTTTATACACATATATGTATGATTTATTGTAGTTTCGGTATTCATTGTGTATATAATTGTGTGTAACTATAGCTTTCCACTTAACATTAGAGCATAACCAAGTTTCCACATTGTTAAACAGCCTTGAAAAACACCGTCTTGGACTTGCTGCTGTGTTTTCCATCTTATGGATGTACCATAATTTATTTAACCATTCCCATATGATGGGACAAATACACCAGTGCCAACTTTTTACAACTATATATAAAACTTCGGTGAACATCTTTGCAAATCAGTCCAAGTTTGGAAAGAGACATCAAGATTTGACTGGTTACTTAAAGAGCCCTAGGCCCAAAAGGGGGAAGAAAATGCATGAATACTAAGAATTGACCTTGTGTCCCAACCTGTGGAAACAACAGTTAAGAGTACGATGCTGGGGAAGGAGCTCTTTTCTAGAACATGCCACACACTTTCTTGGCTTCATTAAGTTTTCACTAAAAGATTTATTATTTTCACCTGTAGGGCAACCAGGTTTTAAAGATTTTGTATATCCAGGTAAAAGTCATAAAAGTCGCCCAAGTTGTGATAAGCAGTCATGGCCAGTGGGCATGCAGCCCCCGGACAGCAGCTGTTGCTGCTCCTGGCTTTTCCTTGTTTCTGGTCACCAACCAGCCTGTCCTAGGAACTCTGGGGCCAGGCTGGATACTCCCCTCTGTGGAGTGTCAAAGTTTTCACTTTACACATCATTCTAAGTCTGTAGACTCCTAAGGAGGCAGTCTTGAGGGTGTCTAGAGAAGGGGTCTTGGCCTTCTGAAGTGATTTGTGTCTTTCGTTGAGGTTCAGAGGACTTTTTTTCCTGCTAACGCCTAGGTTCGGAGCCTCAGGGGTGACATAGATTCTGACTGCTGCAGAAGCAGAACATTTTGACTCTCTAATTCAAGGTTGTTTCTTTTCAATACCCATAAAAAAGATTTGTAGAAATGTCCTAGCTAAAACGATGAGGTGTGCAGCCAGCCGTACACCAGCCAGCGCCCGTGATGCTGATGTGAGGTGCCAGAGGGCGCCCAGAGAGGCTGTCCAAAGACGCCCTCCGGGGCAGAAGCCCCCCTGGAATACCCCACCCCACCTTCTCCCCGAGATGCCCGGTGCCGAGGACCACTCTGTGGCAGAGGGTCAAGCGTTAAACCCTCCGGATTCTTTTTCTCTAGGGCACTGGCCTCGGCCAGGTGCAGCTGGAAGGTGAGACACTGTGCGTGTGTCAGTGACTGCAGAACAGCGGGCTGCGGTGTGTGACGTTCACGGGTGGAACTGGGCCTCCAACCGCCCACCCGGCCCTGCACACGTTACATAACCTCACTCTGCTTCAGCCTCTTCATCCATAAAATAGGCCAAACCTCCACCCTCTTAAGCTGGTTGTGATCCTATGTGGAAAAGCTTAGAAGGTCCTGGCTGAATGTCACCTTTCTTGTGCCTCATCCCACAGAGCAGTCAACAGAGGTGCAGAGGCAACAAGCTAGGACCAGCCGGGCGTGGGGGAGGTTCGAATGGCGGGGGGTTCCCAGTTCGAGGAGAGACCTCTGGGGGAGGTGTTTCCCTGAGCAGAGTCACATTTCCTTGTGCCCTGAGCTGATGCTCCCATGACAGGCGTGAGCGGGGCAGCTCCTGCAGGTGCGGGTTTGGACACCCAGCCCCTCTTCACCCCGGGGCCCCCAGGCAGCCCGTTCATATTCCTGCCCTTCGTGTCTTCTCTGAGTTTCAGCTGCTGCCTTGTCCGCGAGGTCCTGAACACCATGCTTATGGGTCAGCTTTCAGGGAGTTGGGGTGGTCCCCAGGGCCTGGGCAGGCTGGGGAATCGCAGGGGACCCAGGCAGATACAGGCACAGCAGGGCAGGTGGGTGGAGGGTCTAGGGGCCCAAGGCGCTGGGCCGAGGGCAGGTGGAGGTGGGGCTGTCCCCTCATCTGTCCCTGCTGTGACCTCCAGGCTCTTGCCAACCCCGAGAGGGAGACTCTGATGGGTCGGATGGTCCCAGTTCCCCGCCACCTCCCCGGGGAAGCGCTGGGGAACAGGCAACCTCACAGCCCACCGAGCTTACCGTCCAGCCCAAGCAAGGCAGTCTTTGGCTTGGGGCCCAGGCCCAGTCCCCTCCAGGTGCGACCACGTGCCCTGAGCTGCGTGACACAGAGCGTGACAACTTCCACACTGGCCACCTCTTCCTGGAGGGCTCTGGGGCCTGGCTGGCCCGCTGCTCTCACGGGCAGCTGGGCTCGTGGCACATACATAGCCCAGCGAGCCAGGAAAGGACCCTGACTTGTGCCTGGTATGTGCCAGACCCTCTGCTCGTGGGAGTTCCGAGTCCCAGACTGAGTTAGAGCTTCCTGACCCGGCTTTCCAGAATGGGGTACGTGTTGTGCTGAATTATTTTTTTAAAGACCAAAAAAAAAAAAAGAAAAGCAAAGATCTTTCTCAGGGTGTAAGTCAGTCTTCACAGCTATTCCTGGTGCGTAGGGGAGTGAACTTTCTTAACGTTTTCTTGAAGTTTCTTAAAGGAAATCTCTCACCAGTTCTCTCGGGTGTGGCACTTAGCTGCTGGGAACAGACACGGTTTATCTTGCAGAGAAACTGTTTTGCAAGAGGTTTCCCACAATTATGGTCTGAGGGAGGGTCCTTGCTAGCTTTTCTTAGTCACTTGGGCTTAAGGGAAAGGTGGGTGTTTTTTTTTGGCTGTTCTTTTTTTCTTTCTCTTTTTTTTTTTTAAATCTGAAAGCAAGAGCGATCTGGGAGCAGGCCACATGGGTAATTACCCTGAGTTAGGGAGACAAAAGGACCGCTGATCGGCATTTCTGTGCCCCTGCAGGTGGGTGATGGCTTTGGGTGGAATGTCACAAACTACTCAGACTAGGGGGTGAGTCAGAAATCCTTGGGTCACTTGTGGTTTTCTTCATGGTTTTGGTGTGACTATTAACTTGTTTTTACTTAACAAGAAAAACAGGTGTTTGGGTGTCTGTTTGAAATACTGCTGCCCCACTCTTAGCAGCTTACTGTAGTCCCATGGCTACCCCAGGTTGGTTGACACCAAATAGATAAGTGAGAACCAGGGCCGGCCTCCATGGGCACCAACAATGAACCTTAAACCCCAGATCCTGTGATGTTCGTGAAGAGGGAAGGGGAGCTTGGAGCAACCAGTCATTCTGAGGCGGGAGATAGATGGGCCTCAGGCTGAACTGCTGGAGTTTCTCCCCCTGTGGACAGATACTCCAAAAAAGCAGGAGCAGGAGAGGAGCTGAGCCCCGCCCAGATGAGAGATAAAAGACTGCATATTCCTCATTCCTGAGATCAAGGAGACCTTCCCGACTACACATGCGCAGAAAGGCTCCTTGAAGGTCAAAAACGGAGGGGCCGCCACCCCATAGTAGGTGATGTCAACCTACCCATAGGCCTCTTCGCTAGAATCCATCTTGGCTGAGAGATGTGCACACACACAGGGGAGGACCCTGAGATAAACCAAATACGGACTCAGAACCAGGCAAAGCAAGATAATTGGCCAAAGGAAACCGGAAGAAATGCCCCCGTAATAGTGATTCAAACTACCACGGAGGCGAGACTCTCTCTCTGAGCCCGCCTGTGTGTCTATCCACACGTACCTTTTTCCCTCCTAATAAACACTTTGCTTGTTTCACTACTTTCTGTCTCTCTGTGGAAATTCATTTCTACACAGCTGACGGGCCAGGGCCTTGTCACTCGCCACTGGTCCCTGGTGGTCTAGAGGCGAGGATTCCGCGCTCTCACTGCCGCGGCCTGACCTCAATCTCTGGCGGGAACCGATATCCTGCTTCAAGCCGCTGCAGGCCGAGGCCACCTGAGGTCAGTGTGAGGAGTTTAAAGTGCTCACTGTTGGGCACTCACAGGCCACTCTGGAGTGAACGCCCCCTTTGGAAGTGAGCGTGTGTGCTCTGATCTGGCTTTGATGCTCTACCTGCCGCCTGCATGAGCTAAGGGCTCTCACCTTGACCTCTGTTGCTTTTTGGATGGAAATAATAGTAGCACATTTGTCCAAATGCTGCTTTGGGCTTTCTTTCCACCTGGCCAGACGCTGTGGCTTTTCCATGCCCACTGACGTCCACACGCATGTGCTCTGTGTCACGGGTACCAGGAGACTCCCCACAAGCCCTCACGCCCTGCCCCGTTCCCTGGCTACAGAAGCCGACAGTTTCCCTCAGGTCCGAAAGGATGAGTTTCAGGCTTTCCTGCTGAGACCTTTAGAAATGAGAACGTTTGGCTCCTATCAAGTCTGTTCTGTTCACAGGGATGAAGGGGGAGGGAGACACCAGCTTGGACCCTCTGCCTCGGGACTGGAGGTGGCTGGAATCTGCCAGAAAAACAGACCAGGAGTCTTTTTCACCAGGAGCTAAAGGTGGCCCCAGTTGTCCTTTTACCCCATCCTCATGACCCTGTCTTATAGCTGTGTCTGTGACCCTTAGACGTGGAGTTCTGCAGGGTTGGGGTGTTAATCTGCAGCTTGGAGCAGGGGGGTTTGGCTGCCAAATTGTCACAGCCCAGCGTGTACCTTCCCACAAAGCCAGGCCCCAAGCTTTGGGGACCCCTCGAAATCACGGACTTTTCTGTCGATGGCTGGGAGCTCCAAAGATTTGCTGTCTCGCCACGTCCCTGCAGCTGGCAGGAAGAATCAGGGCAGCTGGTGAGTCAGAGACTTGGGGTGTTAGAAGTGATGTCATTTCCGAGGGAATTGGTCGGTGCAGCCTCGTACCTGCTGCTCTCGGGGACGTGCCGGTGGTGCAGCTGGGAGAAACAGCTGCGGCCAGTCACCTTTGTACTCTTTCCTGCTGTGTCCCCAGTCCTTGAATACGCCTGGTGTGTAGCAGTTGGATGACTCCCTTCTCTTCTCTTGGGGAGGGAAGAGGCGGTACAGGGTGGGACGCTAAGCACGTCACCAGTCACTGTCAAGTCCACCGTTTACCTTCTCTTCCCACATGTAATTACTGGGGGGACATGGGGTGGTGTAAGCTAGAGGGCTCTTGCCAATGAATGAGCACAGCAGACGGGGGTTCCTGGGCCCTCTTCCTGCCCTTGCCGGGGGTGGAATTCCTGAGGGAAGCAGAGAGGGAGCTGGGCCATGGTGGGGGGAATCTGGCTTGTGGATAAAGTGATGTTCTCTCCAGCTCCTCCTTGCCAGAAGGTAGAACTCCATCAGGATGAAGCCCAGGACCAGCCAGAAGCAGCAAATGAGAGATTCCTTCCGTCTCTGAAATTCCTACACTCAGGGAACAACTGTCCCCACAAAGCCTGTGGTCAAGAGGCCCGGGGGGTGGCTCATCCCCTCAGCCAAGGAAGCCAGAACGAGCTACTGTGCAAAAGGCTTCTGGAAAGATCTGAGATTTCCCAGTTGCCGGGAACCCCATAGACTTGAAGCTGTGTATGAGGCTGGTGGGTGAGACATCTGTCCCGCCGGCCACACCGATCTAGTGCAGAGATGGCTCTGCTAGCCTTCTGGTCACCCAGGGGCATTTGTTATGCCAGTGGGGACCATGAAAACCCTGAAACCCAAAGTTGCCATGTCAGAGGTGGACAAGGGTCTTAAAATGTACAGGAGCTGCTCCTAAGTTTTTCCTTGATTTGATCAGCATTGATGGAGCGTCAATAATACAAAGGGGACTGTACCAGATTCCAAAGGATGTAGCTGTTGCTGGTAACAGATGAGCTGAAATGTCCAAACAGTAGCTGCTGTCACACTCCCCGGAACCCAAAGGTGTTCTTAGGGAAACGGGGAGGAAGTGGTCCTTACAAACTGCCAGTATTTTAAAAATCCAGGACTTCCCTGGTGGCAGAGTGGTTAAGAATCCGCCTGCCAATGCAGGGGACACGGGTTCGAGACCTCGTCTGGGAAGATCCCACATGCCGTGGAGCAACTAGGCCCATGAGCCACAACTACTGAGCCTGTGCTCTAGAGTCCTCGAGCCACAACTGCTGAGCCCGTGTGCCACAACTACTGAAGCCCGTGCACCTAGAGCCCGTGCTCCGCAACAAGAGAAGCCACCACAATGAGAAGCCCACGCACTGCAACAAAGAGAAGCCCCCGCTCGCTGCAACTAGAGAAGCCTGCGTGCAACGACGAAGACCCAGTGCAGCCAAAAATAAATAAATAATAAATAAATAAATTTATTTAAAAAACCCAGATCCAATCATGGTTTTTGTTTTTCCGTCTGGCAGCAGCTCTGGGAACACAATTACCCCAACCAACTCGCTTGCCGCTTACCTGCCCAGCCTGATCTTCCCATCTAAGACCAGGCTTGAGCACAAAGTGTGGAGGGTTGGTGCCCAGAAGAGGGGCTAGGAGGAGAGGAGCCCCCGCAAAGCAGCCTGGTGCCCCCCTTCTCCTCTGTCTTACTGGTTTCCAAGAAAATCAGGGTGCGTCTGGGCGAGCTTTGCTATGTGTGTTCCATGAACCCTCTCCTCCTGGGGCTGGGCAGTGCTGTCCCTTTACTCTCCCACCATGACCAATGACCTCCATCTTCCTCCACAGTCAACGCTCTACCAAGATGAGTTCTCATTTTGTGCAAAGCAGTGTGGTCAGGGGAGAGATGAGCCAGGCCTGGCCTGTCCTCAGAGAGAAAGGAGTCCAGTGAGTCCCATGCAGGCTCTCCCAGTTCAAGCCAATGCTCCCTTTCTGAGTGGCTGGGAGGCTTTGAGTTGTAGACACGTGTGAAGCATTCTTTATTATTTGGGCCTCTCTTATGAACATCGCTGAGGTCAGAGTGAGCTGTGAAAGCAACTTTAACACAAATGCCTTGGAGAGAATCGTGGAGCAATTGCACCTAAAATCCTTTTATTTTAAAATTTTTGACCACACTGCCTGGCATGTGGGATCTTAGTTCCCCGACCAGGGATCGAACCCAGGCCCCCTGCAGTGGAAGCGTGGAGTCTTAAGCACTGGACCACTGGGGAAGTCCCCTAAAATCCTTTAATATACTGTCTAGGTGGGGATTTTTTTCTTCTGTTCTCAAGGTCACCTTGAGGGGAGGAAGCTCCCTCTCCCCTTCCCTGGAGGGTTGGGTTGAACACTTTGTTTTTCTCCACTCAACTTGCTGACCTGCCCCCAGAGAGGAGCTGTGTCACGTCTGACTGGGGAGACTGGTGAGAGCCTGACACACGTTGGGCCACATTTGCAAGGAATGTGGCCACCATGTTGTTTTTGCTAACAGTCTCTCTTTCTCGCCCCATCTGAGTCTCACCCACTGGGAAGAACAGCCAGGGCCACTCTGTTTTCTTTCTGGAGAATTTGCACAACTGGGGGAGAACTGGTCTCTCTTGACAGCCATTTCTCTCCTGTCATCTGTGGGACTTCGTGGCCAATACTTAGCAGACCCAACTCTCCCCTCTGGCAGTTCCAAGGGCTTCACCTGGGCAGTGATACTGGGAGTCTCCAGTTTGGTCTCTGGGACCAACCAGGTTCCCTAATCCAGCCTTTTCACGGAGCTATGAACTTTGTGAGTTTGGGGTCATTTAGTCTTTATTTACATCAAGTTTCTTTCATGGAAATTCAAGTTTTCTTGAGCACTGACTACCCACAAGTACTCTTAGAAGTGATAACACTCATTAATGAGTTTGCCCTCCATGTCCTTGTTGTAGTGACATCTCATGAGCTACATTGGCCTCATTGTCCAGTCTTTGCTCCACGATGTCTGGGGCCTCAGCTGGGGAGACACAGAGGCTGAGACCAGGAATCATCTTGCCTGTGTTTGTGATGACTGATGCTGGCCATTAGCTGGGACTTAAGCTGGTGCTATCGGCCAGAACACCTACACATGGCCTGAGTTTTCTCTCAGCATGGTGGCCTCAGAGAGGTCATACTTCTTACAGTAAGTCCCCTACATACGAACAAGTTCCGTTCCGAGAGCATGTTCGTAAGTCCAATTTGTTCGTAAGTCCAGCAAAGTTAGCCTACGTACCCAATTCACACAATCAGCCGTATAGAACCGTACTGTAATAGGTTTATAATACTTTTCACACAAATAATAAATAAAAACCAAGCAAACACAAAAAATAAAGAAGACATCTTTAATCTTACAGTACAGTCTCTTGAAAAGTCCAACAGCTGGCATACATACAGGGCTGGCATTGAGGGAACAGGCAAGAAGAGTTACTGACTGGAGGAGGGAGAGGAGGTGGGAGATGGTAGAGCTGAAGGATCGCCAGCAATAGGAGACAGAGGACAAGCTGAAATTTCACTCACGCCTGACGTGATTGGGCATGCCAACTCACGTTTGCATCTTTGAAGGTTCGCAACTTGAAGGTTCGTATGTAGGGGACTTATTGTACATGAATCTCTAGATTCCAACTACAAGGTGGAAACTGCCTCAACTTTTATTACCTAGCTTTGGAAACCAGGTGTGACACTTTTGCTACACTCCTGAATGTAAGCAAGTTCCAAGCTTGTCTGGATCAGTTAGATCCCACCCCTTGGTGAAGAATGTCAGGTTCTGGGAGAGCAGGTGGGATCAGAGGTGTTCTTGTGACCACCTTTGGAAACAGAGTCTACCACAGAACCATCAGGAGATGCACATTACAGATGCTTCCTCCTTTGTCTGTCCTGTTCTACCGGTGGACACAAGGTAGAGAACAGTAAAAGCTGGCGGGAGTGTTCTCAGGAACCGTCAGTCATGGAAAAAGTGGAGGGTTTCTCATCTATTTGACCAGGAAGTACCTGTGGAAGGCAGGGGACTCAGGGACCCTCACTTTGGAACACTCCTTGCTGGCTACACACCCTGATCTGGACTCTTGAATCTCAGCTCTTCAACGTGCAGCTAACATTCGCCCCCTTGTCATTTTGGGCTAAAAATACTGCCGTGAAGGGGTGGTGATAGGTTTCTATCGAAGTGCTTTGTGCAGAGCCTGCAACTTAGTAAATGTTCAATAAACAAGGCTGTGATTACCATCGCCTGACTTTCTCATAATCTTTACTGAGGGTCCCACACAGGGGACTAACGTGTCCCTTCTCTTCTTCAGAGCTATCAAGATGGTCTACGTACAGGAAGAAGGTTTCTACCTGACTACCGCACTAAGGGTTTAAAAAGTCGACCCTCACCCTTTCCAGCTCAAGTTCCTATGAGGCAAGGAGGTTTGGGATAATAACTTGGATATTATAGCATTTGTTCAAATAGATAGGAAACTGCCTTATTATAGTATTGAAGTGTAGTTGATTTACAACGCTGTAAATCACTGTACAGCAAGGTGATTCAGTTATAGATATATATTATAGACATATATCTTCAGATCTTTTCCATTATAGTTTATTACAAGATATTGAGTATAGTTTCTCGTGCTGCACAGTAGGGCCTTGTCGTTTATCTAGTTTATGTATAGTATTGTGTATCGCTAATCCCAAACCCCTAATTTCTCTCTCCCCTCCTTTCCCCTTCAGTAGCCATGAATTTGTTTTGTCTGTCTGCCAGCTTGAATGCCAACATCAAATAAGCAGATGGTCCCGGCAATGTTTGCAGCCATTAAAAATCATGTTTTCCAAGAATATGTAATGACAGAGGGAAATACGATCTAACGTTAAGTGAATTGCTTTAATATTCAAAACTGTGTACCCAGGATGGTCTGGTGAGTCAGCTGTAATAACCACAGGCAGGAGGAGGGGTCAGCCAAACCCTGCTTATTCATTCTCACGGATGGGGAGATGGTGGGGGAGGCCCCAGCAGAAGGCGCAGAGCCCTGGGGGAGGGGGTCAGTTAACACCTGGTTGACAGGGTCAGAGGGGAAGGAGGATCTTGCTAAGCAAGAAGGAGTCAAGGCTGCTGGAAAGGGATTGGGTAGCACCGTAGACAAGCCTCCTCACTGTGGACCATGTTCCCATGAGCCAGTCCGGTTGTGTCATCCCAAACCTGTCCTACCCCTTTGACTGGAGGCCATCGGTTACTGCCCTCTCTTTTTGGCAGGTTCTTTAGGCTCCCCTAAGGTCCTGTCTACATGGTTCTTATTTTTATTTTATTAAAAAAATTTTTATTATTATTATTTTCTTGACATCTCCATGAGGCTCACAGGATCTTAGTTTCCCAACCAGGGATGGAACCCAGGCCCACGGCAGTGAAAGTGCTGAGTCCTAACCACTGGACCTCCAGGGAATTCCCTTATTTTGAGTTTAGAGTCCTATTTGAAAGGCAATGTGCATGCAATCTAGTCCCATAACTAGAGGATCAGCTTCAATGAATCTCTGTGGCTTCAAAAATAAGTCGCACATATATTTTTCAATTGTCACCACTAGTAGTTATAAATAACTTGCTTTGGGAAAGGTTGATCATATCTGTGGGCTTATTATGGTCATATGAATGGAATCTATGAACACAGATTTGGGTGGCCTTTGCAGACAGTCGTGTTGCTTTATTTATAGCTGTTGGTTTAGACAGAAATGGAAAGAAAGGAAATTGTCTTAAAAAGGTGAGGAAATGGAAAAGAACAAATTCTGGTTCAGAGGGACTGCTGCAAACCCAGGATCACTTAAGGAGAGAATAAGGAAGAGAGTGAGGGGTTCAGGCTTCAGGAGCCTGCCAACTGGGGGTTTGGTCACCTCAGTGGCTTCTTGGTATTCAGGCAGGGGGCATCCTAACCTTTGCTTCCCTTTCCTGCTTGCTTTCTTAGGTATTATCCAGCATCACTGCATTCATTGGTGCCTGTCTAAATTCCTTCTGAGTGAAAAGTTTTGGACATTCTTGTAAAAACAACAACAACAACAGGAAAAAGATTTAAAAAAAAAAGGCTTGTGTTATTTCAGAGGAATACGTGCTTACTTTTGAAAATATGCATGTTGACTCTTTGCTATAAATCCTTTTTAAAATAATTTTTTATTCTTAAATCGTTGTAGATTCATGGGAAGTTGCAAAGATGGTGCGGAGAAGTCCCGTGTGTTCTCCATCAGTTACCCCTATCGGTTACAACTTAAATAATTATGGTACAATATCAAACGCAGGAAACTGGCCTTGGCACAATGTGTGTGTATAGTTTTAGGCCGCATTGTTACATGTGTAGATTCCTGAAACCACAACAGCAATCAAGGTACAGAACTGCTCCATCACCAAAAATCCCCCTCGTGTTTCCTGGTAGTCACACCCTTCTCTCCCCACAAACACTGATCTGTTTTCCACGTCTGTATTTTGGTTATTTTGAAAATGCTATGTAAATTGAATCACACAGTATGTGACCTTTTGAGACTGCATTTTTTCATTCGGCAGAATTCCCCCGAGTTTCAACCTGCTATTCCTTTTTATCGCTGAGTAGTACTCCATTGTGACGTTAATTTTATGCGTTAACTTGGCTACGTCGTGGTTCCCAGATATTTGGTCAAACATTATCCTATTTGTTTCTGTGAAGATATTTTTAAAGATGAGATTAACATTTAGATCAGTAGAATTTGAATACAGCAGAGGCCCATAATGTGAGTGGGCCTCATCCAATTCATTGAAGGACTTAATAGAAAAAAGATTGACTTCTCCCAAGGAAGAAGGAAACTGCCAACAGACTGTCTTCAGATTTGAGCTACAACATCAACTCTTCTCTGGGTCTCCAGCCTGCCAGGCTATTGTGCAGATTCTAGGCTTGACAGTTTCCACAATTATACAAGCCAATTCCTTAAAATCTATCCATCTATCTATCTATCTATTTATCTATCTATCTATCTATCTATCTATCATCTATCATCCATCTATCTATCTATCATCTATCATCTATCATCTGTCTATCCATCTATCATCTATCTATCATCTATCTATCTATCATCTATCTATCATCTATCTATCATCTATCTATCTATCTATCATCTATCTATCATCTATCTATCATCTATCTAGCTCTAGAGAATGCTTACTAATACATTCATAGTATGGTTGTACCAGTACATTTAACCATTCACCCATTCATTGAAGGACATTTTGGTTATTTCCAGTTTCAGGCTATTATAAAAGAAATAAGGTAACAATATAAACTTGTGTAAAAGTTTTTGTGTGGACATAAGTTTTTACTTCTCTGGGATAAACACCCAGGACTGCAGTGGCTGTACTATTTTACATTCCTGCCAACGATGGATGAGAGATCCAGTTCCTCCAAATCCTCATCAGCATTTGGTTTTGTCACTATTTTCATTTTAGCAATTCTGATAGGTGTGTAGTGATATCTCATTGTAATCTTAATTTGCATTTCTCTGATGACTAGTGTTGTTGAACATCTTTTTATGTGCTTATTTGCCATTCGTGTATCCTCTTCAGTGAAATGCTTTTCATCTCTTTGCCCATTTTCTAGATATGAGTCAGATATACGGTTTTGCAAATAATTTTTCCAAGTCTGTAGTAAGCAAAATCTCAAAGATTTCCCTCCAAGATTCCTGTTCCCTGATTATTCAGTCAAACATTAATCTAGGTATTGCTGTGAAGGGAGTTTTCAGATGCAATTAAAATTAGTAAATGAGGGACTTCCCTGGTGGTCCAGTGGTCCAGAGCTCCCAATGCAGGGGGCCCGGGTTTGATCCCTGGTTGGGGAACTAGATCCTGCATGCATGCTGCAACAAGAGTTCGCATGCCACGACTAAGACTTGGTGAAGCCTAAATAAATAAATATTTAAAAAAAGATTAGTAAGTGGGTGATTTTGAAATAGGGAAATTATGAATTATCTGGCTCAGTGTAAGTATGTGAGACCTTAAAAGTAGAAGAGGAAGAAAGCAGGGGACAGAGAGAGAGGGAAAGAAGAAGAAGAAGAAGAAGAAGAAGAAGAAGAAGAAGAAGAAGAAGAGAAGAAGAAGATGAAGAAGAAGAAGAAGAAGGAGGAGGAGGAGGAGGAGGGAGGGGAAGGGGGAAGGGGGAGGAGGTCAGAATGATTTGAAGTGTGAGAAGGATTCAACTCACCATTGCTGACTTTGAAGATGGAGGAAGTGGATCACTAGCAAAGGAATGCAGGAGATGTCTAGAAACTAAGAACGACCCCAGCAAGGTAATGGCAACATTAGTCCTACAAATGAGTGAAACTGAACTCTGCCACCAACTAGAATGAGTCTGGAAGATTAATCACCTGGGTCTCTAAAGGAACACAGCCCTCCTGCTAAAGGAGACCTAGAGCAGAGAAACCAGCGTAGCCTGCCAGACTTCTGACCTACATAACTGTAAGAGAATGAATGGGTGTTGTTTTAAGCTGTTAAATTTGTGGTAATTTGCTATGGAAGCAATAGAGAACTAATATCCAGTCCGTAGTTTTTCTTTTCATTCTCTTAACAAGATCTTCTGAAGAGCAATAGTTTTTAATTTTGATGAAGTCCACTTTATCTATTGTTTTCTTTCATGAGTTGTGCTTTTGGTGTCAAGTTTAACAACTCTTTACCAAGCCCTAGATGCTGAAGATTTCCCCCTACGTATTCTTACAAATATTTTATAGTTTACATTTGAAAGTTAAATATATGACCTATTTACAGTTAATTTTGTACAAGATTTGAGATGTGGTTGAGGTTCTCTTTTTTTTTGCCTTTGGATATCCAGTCACTCCAGCACCATTTGTTGAAAACTCTCTCCTTCCCCCATAGAACTGCTTTTACACGTTTGTCAAAAGTCAGTTGGCAGTTCTTGTGTGGGGCCATGTTTTGGTTTTCTATTCTGCTCCATTGGTCTATTCTTCTGACAATACCTCACAGTCTTGATTACCATAGTTACATAATGTCTTAAAATTGGGTTGAGTGACTCCTATTTTATTCTTCCTCCTTGAAATTATTTTACCTATTATAATTCCTTTGTCTCTTCACACAAATTTTTGAATAATCTTGCTTATATTTACAAATATTTTGCTGAGATTTTGATAGGAATTACTTTAAACCTGTACATCAATTTAGGGAGAATTGACATCTTTACTATGTTGAGTATTACAGTCCATGAACATAGGGTGTCTCTCTATTTGTTTAGGTTTTTTAATTTCTTTCATCAGCAGTTTCTAGATCTTAGTATACAAGTCTTGTACTTATTTTGTTAGATTTATACCTAAATATTTAATTTTTAAAAGGGATTGTAAATGGTATTTTATGTTTAGTTTTGGTTTCCATGTATTCATGTGAAGATATAGAAATACAATTAATTTTCGTATGTTAATTTTTTACCTTGAGACCTTGATGAACTCCCTTATTAGTTCTAGGAGGTTTTTTTCTTGGTAGATTCCATAGAATTTTCTATGGAGACCGTCGCGTCATTTGCAAAGGGCAACACTTTACTTCCCTTCTGATCTGTAAGCCTTTTATTTACTTTTCTTGCCTTATTGCCTTAGCTAGAACTTCCAATACTATGTTGTTAATAGTGGTGTGAGCAGACATCCTTATCTTGTTCTTGATCTTAGGTGGAAAGCAGTCAGTCTTTCATCATTAAGTTTGATGCTAGCTACAGTAAGTCCCCTACATACAAACCTTCAAGTTGTGAACTTTTGACGATGCAAACATGCGTTCACATGTCCAGTCACGTAAGTTAGTTCACACGTCTGGTGTATGTTGTCACATGCATGCATCCTCTACAAGTGGTTGTGCTTTTGTGTACTTTACTGTACAGTACTGTATAGAGTACAGTAGTACACTATCTTTATTTCAAGCCCAGGATGTCTGGAAGCGAGCATAAACGCAGCGGTGATGTAGCTGGTACTGCTAAGAAGTACCAAGCAATAAAGATGGAAACAAAAGTGAAAATAATTGAGAGAGTGGAGCAACAAGAGGAAGAAGAAGTAACTGAAGACTCAAAGAGATTCGCAATGAAGGAAATGACAAGGGGATTTTCTTTATTTGAGGATGCACTGTTAGTTTTTGAGACAGCAGGACCCGAACCTAGAACGGTACACAAAGATTGCAGCAGCCATTCAGAATGCAATCCAGTGCTACCGTGTCATCTATGATGAGAAAAAAAGAGCTACTACCCAGACATCACTGGATCATTTTTTTCAAGTGGGTAAATATAATTGAATGCAGCAAGGAACCAGAACCTGTGCCATTGAAGTCGGGCATGAGTGAAATTGCAGCTTGTCCTCCACCTCCTATTGCTGACAATTCTTCAGCTCTACCGTCTCCCACCTCCTCTCCCTCCTCCAGTCAGTAACTCTTCTTGCCTGTTCACTCGATGCCAGCCCCGGTATGCCAGCTGTTGTACTGGACTACTGTACTTTTCAAGGGACTGTACTCTAAGATTCAAAATGTTTTCTCTATTTTTTGTGTTTGTTTTTCATATATGATTTGTGTGAAAAGTATTATAAACTGATTACTGTACAGTACTATATAGCCGATTGTGTTAGTTGGGTACCTAGGCTAAATTTGTTGAACTTACGAACAAATCAGATTTATGAACACATTCTTGGAGTGGAACTAGTTCGTATGTAAGGGACTTAAAGTATAGTTTTTGATAGACGTTGCTTGTCAAGTTGAGGAAATTCTCCTCTATTCCTAGTTTTCTGAGAGCTTTTGTCTCGAACAGGTACTGAATTTTGTCAAATGCTTTGTTCTGTATTCATTGATATGATCTTGTAATTCGTCTCCTTTCACCTGTTGATGGTGAACTACACTGATTGATTTTCAAGTATTGAACCAACCTTGCATCTCTGAAATAATCCCCACTTACCATGTGGTATTCTTTTTATATACTGCTAAATTTTGTTTATTAATATTTTGTTAAGGATTTTAGCATCCATAGTCGTGAGATACATCTGTCTTGTCTGTAGTTTTCTTTTTTATACTGTCTTTGTCTGGTTTGATATCAAGGAATACTAGGTTCATAAAATAAATTTCTATTTTCTGGAAGAAACTGTGTAAAATTTGTGTTAAAAAAACTTCCTTTCAGTGAAATCATCTGGGCCTGGAGATTTCTGTTTAGGAAGTTTTAAAATTATGAGTAAAATTTCTTTATTAGTTATAGGGCTGTTCATAGTATCTGTTTCATCTTGGATAAATTGTGGTGTTTACTAATTTTCAAGGAATTTGTTCATTTTATCTAAATTGTCAAATTTATGCATGTAGTGTAGTTTGTAATATTTCCTTATTATCCATGTGATATCTGTTATATCTCTTGTTTTATCCCATTTCATTGATGATACTGATAATTTTTATTTTCTCTTTTTTGCCGGTCTTGCTAGAGGTTTGTCAGTTTTATTGATCTTTTCAAAGAATCAATTTTTTATTTCATTGATTTTCTCTATTGACTTCCTCTTTTCAATTTTATTGACTTCCGCTTTTTCTGATTTCTGATTTTCTGATTTCTGGTGTACCCCCTCACCCCCCTGCAGGAAAGATCTGAACTGTGTCATGGAGGTGAAAGTGAAGAAGTGGTTGGGGGTGAGGAAGATATTTCCATCCCTACATTTGGACAGTTGCTGATGGGAGGAGGGGATAGGTGGTAGGGAACAGCCCATGGAATGGAGAAGGGGTTTCCAGACGATCCTGTGCATTTGCTCTCCTTCTGTCTCCAGGCTGCATTGTAGAGTGAGTTGGAGGCTGTGAGGAGATCAGACCACTCCAGACACTTCCCGGACTCTCTTGATGGGGATCCTGAATCTGGCAGGGCTCTGGGCACTGGAGGACACAATCCCTCTTAAACCTTTAAACCAGTCAGGAAGAAATGGAAGAGGAAGCTGAGACTCTTTGAGGCTCCTTGTCTTGGATATGTCCCTCCCACTTTCAGCACTCATCTGGAGAATTCTGGAGACTCCTCATTTGCATGTTTACATAGGAGAAGTCTTTCTGAAAATGTTTACATTTGGGGACTCAAATCTCCTAACTGGGTCCAAGAGTTCTTTCTTGTTTGTGGAGGTAAGGTGACCTGGACAGCGCCCAGCCTGACCTCCTTCCCTGAAGTGGGATTTGTCTGTTCTTAAGCCTGCCCAGGTTATCAAGGGGGCGGGGGATGGGGGTCAACACTGCCCACAGCACAGCCGGGCACTCCATTTACTGAGGAAGACCCAGGCTGCCTTTCACATATAACCACGCGAAGGGAAATTTCCCAGACCTTTTGGAGTTCACACAGCCCTTATAAAATGGCATTTTGATGAGCTGAGCATAAATGAATTGGAAACATTCAGATAATATTTCCCCAGGGTTTAAAAACCAAGGAGAAACGTGCTTGGCAAAGGGTCCAAGGGACTGGGCCAAGAGTTTGAAAAATGATTTGAGATTTGTGATGAACTCAAACTACCACCAGTTTCTCTCATCTTTGCTTCTGCAGAGAGCCCTGGAGAGGGGGCCTCAGGCAGGAGGGGAGAGCTCCTTTCTCTCCCAGGGAGGAGAGAGAGCCACTTTGAAACAATTGTTATCTAATGTGGGGCTTTCTATCTGGGCTGAGTTTGCTATCAGATCTGTACATCCATCCATCCATCCATCATTCCATCCTTCTAACCATCCATCCATCCATCATTCCACCCACCCATCCATCCATCGATCTCTCTATCCATCCATCCAGTGAGTAGTTACTAAGCACTCACTGTGTCCATTGCTCTGGAAAGACAGAAGGTCATGAGCCTCAGCACCTGACCTTTCAGATCTCAGCGTCATGGTAGGAGAAGCTTGAAGACAGGCAGGGTCTACAGGAGTCAGGGGAAGAATGGTACCCCTTTGAGACTGTCAGGATGATAAGCTTGCCAAAGCTTCCAGTGTCACCCTGGTGGGGAATCAGGATGCCTCCAAGTTGGACTAAGGACCCACAAGATGAGATGCCATTTGGGATGGAAAGTTAAGGAAGGGGTTCACCCTACACTTGAGCCCAAAGCTGTACTAAACCTGCTCCAGGACAGTGGAATCTAGACATGACAGCAGTGGGAGGGTCATCTTTGCTAGGGGAGAGCCCCTCCCTCTAAACACTGCCATAGGACCATTGTTCGTTACCCCATACAGCCTCCACCACAACCCTATGAGGAGATACTCTTGGACTCCCTTAGAAAAAAGAGGCTTAGGGTGAGGAGTCAGCCCAGGGTCACCTGGCTGGAACGAGGGGAGCTGGGACCTCAATCTGGGCTCACTGGCGCCTGCACTAAGTGATGGGGCGCCTCTCTAGCAGGTGAGAGCAGAACCAGGGCACCGGTTCCTACAAAATCCAGGCTCTGCCATCAGGCTGGGGTTGTGGTGTTTGACCTTAGCCAGGAAGGGCAATGGCTAAGAACGGCATGTCTGTAAGCTGCAAGGATTTGCCGGCCCAGGGAGGTCTCTTGGTGCACCTAAATCCTTGTTGGTGCGGAAGACAGAATCCTGGAAGAGACTTGGAGGCCATGGGATCTGATTTCTAATTACACTGACCCATCCTGTCCCCAAAGGGAACTTTTCATACATGGACTTTTTTTTTCTTTCTTAGACACGATTATGTTTTGGGTCTGTGGTATAAACTTAAATACTGGGGAACCTAAGATGAATATTTCAGCCTTTTTTTCCCCTTGCCTATCCCTTCCCCTCGCCATCGTGCCCTGCTGGGCGAAAGGATTCTCTGAGTGACGTCTGCACACTGGCCTGCTTCTAAATATACAATCACCACGAGTGCAACAGCTACAAATGCGGACGAGAGCAGGGGTGTGGTTCCGGCGATGGAAACACCTGGAAAGCAGTGGTGTTTGTGCCCTAATTGTCCAGACTGAAGAATGGCTCTTGGAAAAATTCCAAACAAATCAAAGTACTGTATAGATTTCTCTTGATATGTGCAGTGGTGGCATTACTGGGAGAGTCAGTGTATTTTAAGCCATGTTAAAAAAAAAACACAACACAATGTTTACATGTAATACGGGGTTCAGTTCAGGCTCAGATAATAATGAATGGATTTTCACCTACACAGATGTCAAGAATGACGTTCGAAAATCACAGGGGATGTGGCATGATCCTTTGTTGAGGACTCTCCCGGAATTCCTGATTTGTATCTGACAAATGCTGTCAGAGTCCCTCCCCCATCACGGTGACAACAGAAAAGGCCCCATCGACTTCCCGAATGTCCCCAAGGAGGCCTTGCCTCCCTTGATGAAACCCACTAGCGTGAATGAGACATTTTGGAAAGTATTCTCAGGTGGGCTGCAGATACCGCAGCCTCTGTTTGGTAAAGGGATGCTTCTCTCTTTCCACCTGAGAACACAGGACTGTTTTAGAAATCTAGAAACTTCTGAGGCGCATCCAAAATTAGCCCCTTTGAAACACATGTTACAATGGTTTTCCTGGACAGGTGATGTTTTTCTTCGTGTATTGCTCGAAATGAGAAAATGACGGTCACATTCCCAAACAACAACCAACAGAAACACCTTGTAAAACAAACTGGTGCTTTAGAAGGCCAGCTGCTCTTAGCGCCCAAACTTATACAAGTATTGCCAGTTTCTAAATATGGGGGTGTGAAAAATCATATGTTTCACCAGCCCCAATCACCATGGGGATAAAGGCAAAATTCTGTTTTCAGAATCCTTGGTGTGTCCTCTGATGTCAGCATGCTCCGCGGGCACAGCGTCTGGGTGAAGATGGAACAGCATGAAAAAGTGCTGGGGCTCTTTTGGGGGCAGCGGTTTTGGGGATTCTGAGGCACCTCCAAGCACAGGTGGGATCTGAGTATGAAGAGATCAGGGGACCCTGTCCTTGGCCAGGCTGGGACAACCACTCGTCCCTGGTGTCCCCAGCAGGGATTGGGGGCAAAGCTGGGAGACAGTCAGTGTGCTCTGTTCTAGACTCGGTTCCATCCCAGTTAAGAATCCAAACCTCTTTGGGAGCTGGCCCTTCCTCATCAGGAAGTTTGTCTGCATAATACAAGGTTAGAGCTCCTGCTTCTGTACCTGGCCTGGTGATAGGGCCCAAGAGAATAGGAAAGAAAGGGAAGCTGGTTCCTCGCAGGAAGAACCCCTGAAAGTGACCCACCAGTTCTCCAAGCCTCTGTGTATGCACCACAAGCTGTGCTTCTGAGGTGCCCTAATGGTCAGAGCTACACATGGTTGGAGCTGGCGCGCTGGGCCCTTCACGGATGCAGGTAGCCCCAGATGGTTGCAGCTCTCCACTGCCAGGTGTGGCCGGCAGGCACTTCCTGCCCGGTGGCTGGGTGGGGCACGTGACCAGTGCTGGCCAATGAGCTGCAAGCCAGTGACGCTGTTCACTTAAGTGCTGTGTGAGCTCCTCCAACAAAGAGGTGGGCAACATTTGGGGTGGAGGTCTCTCTATCTGTGGGGTCCCTGAGGGACCCCAGCGAGCACCTAGTGGTGGGGCTACAGTTGAAAGAAATCAAGGCCCTCCCAGCCGTGGGTACCTGTGGGGTTATCTGGTGGAAAAAGCCACAGCCAGAGAATTGGGTATCCAGGGAAAGTGTTACTCAGAGAGACGGGAGCAATTCTAGGGAAACACTGCCTGAGTCGAGAGACTCCCCTCACGTGGCTGGACGCAGTGTGGATCTAGGTCATTATCAAGGCTCTGCCGGTGCAGGGACCAATGTGGACTTGAGCGGGGGTGGGGTAACATGTTCCGTCTTCACCACGTCTTCAGTGCATTTTGCAGAATGAGTTAACGTATGGTCCTTGGCCGTGTGGTTTACACCAGGGCTCCTCAAACTCTGCTGTGCGCATAAATTCTCCGGAATCTTGTCGAAAGGCTGATTCTGCTTCAGAAGATCTGGGGTGGGACCTGAGATTTCCACATTTCCTCTGGTCTCTCAGGTGGTCCCAATGCGTCGGTCAGGATTGCACTTTGAGGAGTGAGGGTTTAGACACCAGAGCGCCTTCTGAGAGCAGTGAGTGTGGGTGAGATGATGGGCTCAGACCCACCTGTGCAGGCCCCGGTGGTCCCCGGAGCACCACCTGGTGGCTCGGGGCGCCTGGGGTGTTCTGATGGTGCTAATAGCTGGTGAGAGACTCTCCTGCTGGGCCTGCACAAACAGGTTTCAGAGTAGGCTGGGGTTTATTTTGGTCTCTGAAATTTGGCCACAGAATAGACTGTCAGCTCCAAAATAAGTTTCGTTTTCTGGCATATCGAAATAATTAGAAGTAAGAGATCTTTTCCTGCTCTTTTTGAATCAAGAAAATAATGAGGCCCAGTGAACCAAAACCAAGGCACTGAGGTAGGTGGGATGCTAAGACGGCTCCCAAGATCCCTGCCTCGTGCACACACACCTTCTCCCAGCTATTCAATCAGACGCTAACCTAGGTGCTGCTGTGAAGGGATTCTGCAGATGTAATTAAGGGCCCCAGTCAGTTGAATTTAGGGAAAGGAGATTACCCTGGGTGAACCTGGCCTAATCAGGCGAGGTCTTAGAAGAGAGATGTGAGGTGTGAGAGGGATTTGAGAAGGAGATTTCCTTGGCTGGTTTTGAAGATGGAGGAGGGTGTGTGTCAGGGAATTCACTTAGCCATCTTGGAGCTGAAAGTGACCCCTGGCTGACAGCCAGCAAAGAAACAGAGATGTCAGTCCTACAACTCAGTCATCCAACCACCTGAATGAGCTTTTGCAGGTTGAATCTTCCCTAGAACATCCAGAAAAGAATGCACCCACCTGACGCTTTGATTTCAATCTTGTAAGATCCTAGGCAGAGAACCCCTCCATGCCAGCCATGGACATCTCACCTAAGGAGCTCTAGGCTGACAAATGAGTGTTATTTTAAGCTGTTAGGTTTGGGATAATTTGATATCCCCAACGATCTGGAATAGGAAACCAATACGGCCACAAGAGGAGGTCTTTATGACCTTAAGGACTTTATGGTGGCCCCGTGCACATGGAAAAGCTGTGTTCATCTTTTTATACGGACCTTATGGGTCAGAATTGTCACAGATCAAGTGACTGGAATTTGAAAGGCATCGTTTTTCTACCTTAAAGCTAATTTTGTATGTAAATTTCGGTTTCTTCTTTTTTTCTGGTAGGAGAAAACGTAAGACCATATATGAAGGGAAGAACTGTTATTTCCTTAAAGTGATTTGCCTGGTAAAGACAATTGCAGTATTTTAAATACGGTATTTATGTTTTCTGTTCAGTCCAGTAAGGAAAATATGGTTTAAAAAGACTTGGTAGGGCTTCCCTGGTGGCGCAGGGGTTGAGAGCCTGCCTGCCGATGCAGGGGACACGGGTTCGTGCCCCGGTCTGGGAAGATCCCACATGCCACAGAGCGGCTGGGCCCGTGAGCCATGGCCGCAGAGCCTGCGCATCTGGAGCCTGTGCTCCGCAACGGGAGAGGCCACAACAGTGAGAGGCCCGTGTATAGCAAAAAAAAAAAAAAAAAAAAAAAAAAAAAAAGACTTGGTAAGCACTTACGCTCACAAAGGGAGATGGGGGCGGGGAGTGGAGGCGGGGGGCCGAACCTAGGTCAGAATGTTGTCATACATTCTGTTGACTTTTTCTGGTTAAATGTTATTCAGGTTTTAAAGGAGATCTCAGTTGCTTTCTTAGTCAGTCAGGGCTGCCATAACAAAATACCATAGATGGGTGGCTTAGACAACACACATTTATTTCTCACGCTTCTGGAGACTGAGAAGTCAAGATCAAGGTACCAGCAGATTCCGTGCCTGGTGAGGACTCTCTTCCTTGCTTGCAGATGGCTGCCTTCCTGTTGTGTCTTCACCTGGCCTTTCCTTGGTAGGTGCTAGTGGAGAGGGGAGGGTTGATGGGGAAGGGAGGGGGAGAGAGAGAGAGAGAGAGAGAGAGAGAGAGGAGAAGAAGAAGGAGGAGGAGGGGAAGAAGAAGGAGAAGAAAGAGAAGAAGGAGAGGAAGAAGAATGGGAAGGATGAGAAGGGGAAAGGGAAGAAGGTGAAGAAAGAGGAGGAGCAAAAGGAGGACAGGGGGAGGGGAAGAGTGAGAGGAAAATGGAGGAAGAGGAGAAGAGGGGTCAGCAGAGGGGGAGGCGGGGAGGGAGACAAAGATACAGAGCTCTCCTGTCTCTTCCTCTTCTTATAAGGGATCATCACGAAAGCACCGCCTGATGACCTGCTCTAGACTTAATCACCTCCCAAAGACCCCCATCTCCAAAAACCACGACACTGGGGGTTGGAACTTCAAGATCTTAAATTGGGGGTTGGGTCACAGACATTCAGTCTACAACAGTCGTTTGGATAAGAGGTATACAGCAGTCAGTTTGATTACCCAGATGTGTTGGGCCAGCATTTTGCATGAGAGCTACCAAGAAATACTCCTTGGAGGTACATCTTATTCCTCTGGGCCCCTAACTGCAGTCAACAGGGAACTCTGACTTGGTTGGTATCAGACTTGAAAGAGTCTGAAGAGATTTCAAAGATGGGACTTTTCATGGATGATCTTACAAACCCTGCAGACTCAACACGGTTTCCAAATAGCACAACATCATTTATTATTATTACTATTTCATAATTGCCACGAAAATTTGTGTTTTAATGGGGGTACAGATGGCTGATTTGGGGAAGAGTCCATGTTTTTTATTGTTTAATTCTAAGTTCAAGTTTTTCAACAGAACTGCCTTACTTTGGGGGAGCACTGCAGCCCCCTCTGCTGTCTTTCCTCCATCTCCGCTCTCTTGACTATCAGAGGAGGTAACGGCTGGACCTAAGTTTGGGGTGTTGTGAGGGGTCATTTAGGTAAAACCCATGTTGAGCGCCGTCGGGTGTCATTGAGGGATCTGTCTAGACCCATGTCATCAGCAGAAGCTTGGGGGAAGTTGGGGAAGGGGTGATGTGGCCCGATTTGAGGTGTAGCAAGCTCTGTCTGTGGTGGAGTGCAGGAGCATTACTCAGAGAAGGGACCACATAGGCTGGGGAGCACCAGGTTGCCTTCAGGGCAGGGGACCTGGGAGGCAGAGGTGAGGGGCCAGGTGGTAGATTCGACGTGGGTGGTGCAGAGGACGGAGGAGGCAGGCGAGACTGCAAGGCTCGCAGCCAGGACACGTGGGCAGACGGAGGGGGGAGCAGGGGGAGGGCACAGCAGAGAGGGGAGGCGTGGCTTAGGCTCCAGACTTGAGGTACTGGATGCTCCTAAGTACCGTTAGCTGCAGAGATTTAGATTCTGTTGGGAAAATTGTCTAGAGCTAAGGAGAGAGGCAGGGATGGGCTATGGAGAGCCACTGATAACTACACTTTTTTTTTTTTTTTTGTGGTACGCGGGCCTCTCACTGTTGTGGCCTCTCCCATTGCGGAGCACAGGCTCCGGACGCGCAGACTCAGCGGCCTTGGCTCATGGGCCCAGCCGCTCCGCGGCATGTGGGATCTTCCCGGACCGGGGCACGAACCCGCGTCCCCTGCATCGGCAGGCGGACTCTCAACCACTGCGCCGCCAGGGAAGCGCACTGCGGCCGCTTTTGAACGGAATTAGTGCTTTAGTATATTTTATAAGGCATCAGTTACTTTGACAATTTCATTCACGGATTCATTTATTCAAGTATTTAATGAGCAGATATTTTATACCAGGAACTGTTAGAGGCCCAAGGATCTAACAGGAAACAACCCCCGAGTGTTTTTTTTTTCACTTTGTAATTAAGTTTACACTATTTCTTCTTACCTTCAGGTTTGCATTCTGCAGCTGTGTTTGATGCTGGGAGAAGGTGACTTCTTCTGAACCTGACAGGGCCTGGAATTGTCCTTCTGCCCCTAAGTTTTCCCTGAGTGGTGAGGGCCATGGGGCTGCTGCCTGCCGGTCTGTGTATGCAGGACGCTTAACCAGAGACAACCAGTCAGTGAATTACTTATTTTGCATGACTCATGCATCGCTGTTTTGCATTTTACAAATCAACTCATGTTAGTGCAAATTTATCACACTCGTTTTGGTTTATCAAATACCTAAAAAAAAAAAAAAAAAAAAAAAATCGCTCCGTTTCCCGAGGCAACAGCATCCTGGTCCCTCCACCCCTGAGCTTGCTTCCTCCTTCTTGGGCTCACCAACCACTTCCCCAACTCAGCACCATCACATAACAGAAAAGCACAAGCTTGGGGGCACTTCTAAAGGAGTCCTGACTGCTTAGGAGAAGGCAAGCAGAGGACGGGATTCGGGGGAATGGTGGGCAGTGCAGGGCCAGCAGTTAAGCCTCCCACAAAGGCCAAAGGCAAAGCTCTATTCGTCTCCATTTAAGCACAGAACCACTTGCATGGATTTTGTTGAGGCCCGTCCTTACTCTTATAGGGCTGAGATGTGGACACGTTCACATTTGCATTTGCTGATTTAAAATTGGAAAAGCGGGGTGGGGTGTGTGTGATGAACTGGGAGATTGGGATTGACATATATACACTAATCTGTATAAAATAGATAACTAATGAGAACCTGCTGTATAGCACAGGGAACTCCACTTCGCTGTACAGTAGAAACTAACACAACATTGTAAAACAGCTATATCCCAATTAAAAAACAAAAATCGGAAAAGATGGCTATTTTGAAAGCAATCAGAACACGGTTATTCTATCTGTGATTCTCCGCACGGTTGAAAATATTTCTTCCCATCTGTCTGGGGCTCCATCACTGGATGCCCCCAGTGGGTGGGAAATGCTAGCATAAACTTGAACTGGCTTGACTTAATTTGCTGCACGGGGTGATATCCATCCCCCAAGTGCAATTTTGCGAGCATCTGATTCTATGTGCTTAACCAGGGTTACAATCCCCATTCTATGTCAAAATGTTATGAATGAAAAATAGGGGAAAGTCTTATTGCCACAAAAGTTGCTATGCTAACTTTGAATAGGTAGGTCTTTAAAAATTCTTTTAGACTAACATTTTCTGATGATGAAACTGATATATACCCACCTTCCAAATGTGGAAATCAACAAAGCACTAAGGAAGAGGTCAACATCTCATATGATCCCAGGTAGGATTTGCTTTCTCACCAGTTTTATTTTGGGCCTCCTTAATTCACTAAGACATTTCCCACCTTCTTCTCCCTCTATGTCTTTAGAGCAATGATTCTCCCCTGTTTCCTTCTTGGAATCTCCTGGATGCACCTGTCATCTCTCTGCGGTTGCTCTTGATGAGAGAAGGGTGTTTCCCAGGTAGATGAGCTTTGGGACAAAGCTATGTGGAACCCATCCCAGACCCCCAGGGAAGGCAGACCTTCTTAAAAAAGGACATTCAAGGCAGTTCCCAAGGGTGAAAGAAGGGGGCGGACAAGGACCTTGGAAGGCACACCTGTAATAAAATTAAGACCTCCACCTGGTAAGCATGGGTCCAAGTGCTTGATGAGAACGAACGGGGTCCCCCGCTGGTGCGGTGATGTCCCATTGTCGATACCACAGGAGGGGTGAGGATGGCTGAGCACCCAGGGGGGTTTCCCTGGGGTGTTGCCCAGCCTGTGTACCCTGGCATCAATCACTCTTGTATGGCACCTGAGTGCCTGGCAGACAGTAGGGACCTGATAGTTTTTTATAGCCTAAATAGATGGTACTTTAAAATACCAACCAATAATTAATGGTATTGTAGGAAATGATGCTGTTTCTGAAGAGGAAAGTCCCCATGCTCCCCCAGCTCCAGAGGTCTGGCTGCAAAATCCCTTCTCTGGGTTCCTCCATTCATGTCCAGGCAGGATGGCCAACTGTCTGGGTTTCTCTGGGTTTGTCATACCCATATGTGAATCACATACCTGTGTGAGATTTGCCACCCACAGTGTGCTCCCGGGGCCGCGGTGCTCTGGTGGTCAGTGCAGCCAAAGCCCACGTCCCCTGCAAGGCCAGGTACCAGGGCTCCTGCACGTGGCTCCATGAGCTGGGCTGGGCCCCTGTCCTCAGCTTGCTTCTCAGGTCTCAGGGATATTTCTTTCCATGACTTCCACAAGCTCTTGTTTTCTCTTCCTTTGACTTATATCTTAAAACCATTTGAGGACTAAAATACTGCCTACCACATCAGTAAACAAAAGATGTTGCAGCCATCAAGCCATCACATTGCAGCCCCCTGGACTCTGAGCCCTGAGGAAACTCAGGATGAGAAAGCACAGGTTGCCGGCCCCAGAGAGCTGAGGTGCACATCAAAGGAATGATTTCAGTGAGCCCAGACTCTTGCATCTTCCCATGCACAGAAGAGCGCTCAATTCCTTGACATGAGATACCTGGTTTTCTTTTATTAACAGTAATCTTTCGATGTTCCAGCTACCTGGTCTTTTGTTGCAAAAACTCGTACATACCCTGGCTTCCCCACCTCCACCACAGACGTGGCACACACAGCCTCCACCACCATCGCTGCCATCACCTAACGCTGTTGTCGTAACACCCACTACTACTGAGGCAGGAACTAGATGGGCTCCAGGTTAGACGTTTACAGCCAGCCTCCTGTTTACACCTCCAGATAGAAGTGACAACAGGAACAGGGTAGATAGCTGGACTCTGTCTCCAGTTGACACTTTAAGATAACAGTAATGGCGGGGGCACAGAGGAGCTGAGTCCTGCCCAGATAAAAGATAAAGAGACCACATATATCTCATTCTCTCAACTACACATGCACAGAAAGGCTCCTTGGGGGTCAGGAAGGGAGGGGGCGTCATCCCATAATAGGTGGTATCAACCTTCTCATGGGCGTCTCTGCTGGAATCCATCTCGGAAAAAAGTTGCACGGCGCATGTCGGGGAGGGCCGTCGGGGAGGGCCCTCGGGCAGGACAGGTGTGGAAAAAGAAACCGGATAAGTGGCCAAAGGTAAACAAAGACCCGGAAGAACTGCCCTACATAAATGACTTAACCGACTGATTACTGCTCTCCTCCTCATTAGGGAGGATGCCCACAGCCTTTCTCTCCGGCTGTGTGTCTCTGCCCTGCTTCTGTCTTAAATAAGCAAGGCAAGCTTCTGTTCGCTCTCCCACTTGTTGTGCTGGGTCTCTGATATTAAGCTTTGTACCTGTGTTTATAGTTTTTGCCTCCTTGAAACATTCCTGATTCCCAAAGGCGCAAGAGCCAGGGAAACTTTTCTTCTAGCCTCTAGTCCCTAGTGGTCTAGTGGCTAGGATTCTTGGTTTTCACCCAGGCTACCCAGGTTCAGTTCCTGGGCAGGGAACTAAGATCCCGCTTCAAGCCACTGCTCGCTGCTGTCTCCTTGAGCTCACTTCCACAATCACTACAGTTGCCACCGCTGACACTAATACCACCACCATGATCACCATCATTACCACCGTCCCCCAACCCACTCCCCCCACCACCATTACAACTACACCATCATTCCAATGATCACCGCCGCTGACGCCATCACCACCGCCAATTACATCACCTTCCCACAGTTACACCACCGCAGTCGTCATGAGCGCCTCTATTGCCATCGCTACCGTTACCGTCACCACCACTGGTCACCACGCTCACTCCACATATGGGCAAGACTTCATAGCAGAGGTTTGCAAATTGCACTCGAGAAACCCCCAGGCTCTGATGAACCTCTGAGGGGTGGAGTGGAAGTGGGGATGCGGAGGTCACCAAGCAGATGGGGGTCCAGGCTCACCCTCTTCCGCGTATGGTTCAATCTGGGAAACCCTCATTATTTGCGTTTCCTATTGGAGCTCCTAATCAAATTCCATCAAGGTTCTCAGATCCTAAAAACCGTTTAAGCCACAGCACGCACAGGGCTTCAGTATGTACTTTGGCACCTTAATGAGTTTCTTCCAAGAAGCGTTTATGAAAAGGCACATGTAAATGCCCAAGGAGGGCACACAATCAAAGGAGAAATATAGGGGGTCTGTTTGTCACAGTGCGGTGGGGAGTGCTGTGGCTGTGGGCGGTGATGGGGAGAGGCCTGGACCCTACACTCCTGGGCTGGTACCACGGAAGGCGGCTGGAAGGAAGTAAGAAGGGAGAAGAAAATTTGAAGGCAGCAAAGTCAAAAACTGTTTTGTTTCTGATGTGTATTCAGGATGCGATAGGTTAATCTAAGCTTGGAACAGCTGGGAGGCTGTGCAGCTTCCTGCAGGACTCGGCGTGACGACAGGCTTTCCCTTCCAGCCCTGCCGTCCACCGCCTGGCCACTCTGCCCCGATGCCAGGATAGGCGGGATTTTCTGGGAGGGTTTCTCCCTCTGCATGCATTCTGAACATCTTATCCTTGGAGTTGAGGGAGTCTTATCTCTTTGGGATGATAAGTGCTGGACAGCTTTACTGGATAATTCTCTCCCTTGAAATTTTACTCTCTGGGGAAAAATACATACTCTTCTTAGATCTGAAACACATCATGTTTTATTAAAATCCAGGCTGGAAACAGATCTGAGACTTCCAAGCAGGTCCAGCACTGATGACAAATCCTTCATTAATCTACTCAACAATTGTCTCCTTGCCCTGCTGTGTCAGACACGGTCACACCATGAGGCCAGTGTGAAATCGCCCACGTTCCAGATGCTAGCCGAAGTTTTCTTTCTTTTTCGGCTCCGAGGAGCAACTAGATGGGCATAGGGATGAGGATGGGGGTGTTGAGGCCGGAGAAGGATGTGTAATGAGGGAACCAGACCCCAAGGTCTACTTCTGGGGTGCGAGCTCACAGACCTACAGGCGGCAGGTGGTGGGTGCAGAGGGCAGCTGTCGGGCGGGGTTGGGGAGCTCTGGGGGACATAGAGCTCGTGACCCCTTTCAAAGGAACGAAGCCACTCAGCTCCGGCCAGTCCTCGCCGTGGGAAAATGAGAACCTCTGTTGCTCTCATCTCAGACGGTCTGATTCTGCCCGCCCCTGCCTGAAAGAAACTACAATCTGAATTTTTTTAAATGCAAAAGTGCCTGATTTTTAAAGCATTGACAACGTATTACTTTTTAAATATGATAATACTGCACGGGTCCAATGTACACATTTGGGAATGGTATCTGGCCTCCAGATAGCTGGTGTGCTTTCTCTCCGTGTTTTAACCAATAAAGGGCTTCTGGTCTCCAAGTGAATGTACAGGGGAAAATGTCAGACTATCTATGTCTAAAGAGGACTTGGCTGGTGAAGATCCATTTTCCCCGACACTGGCAAAGCTTTAAGAATCCGCTGGGGAGCAGCCCTGATCTAAGATGCTTCTGGTAGGTCAGGACGCTCTAGGTCCTTTCTCAGCGCAACAAAGTGTGCTCAGAGCATTGGTCATGGGGTTGGGGGCTGGTATTTTAACTGTCACCAAAGCTAATTGCCCCTGCCCCACTCACCTGTTTATTACCTGTAAAATGAGAGAACCGGGTGGGGTGCAGGGCTTTTAAAATGTGTATGTGTGTGTGTTTCACACTCTTACTGAAAACTCGGGGATTCCCTGGTGGTCCTGTAGTTAGGACTTGGTGCTTTCACTGCCAGGGAACTACGATCCTGAAAGCCGAGAGGCATGGCTGAAACAAGCAAACAAACTCAAAAACCCAGCAAACGATGCAGATGCGTTAAGAGCCTCTGCAGAGAAGGCAGGGGGAGGGGCTGCAGCCTCAAACTCCCCTCCCGCACCCCAGGCCGTATCTCTTCCGGAATCTTCACTCTGAGTCTATGTTCCCTCACGCTCCTCTAAGAGCAAAGCTTTTGGGGACACACATTTGGACGGGTGCCTTTAAAGAGGAGGGCTTGGCCAGAGCCACTTCTCACTTAGAGAGGAGCGTGGAAAGTCCAGAACTTAAGCCAAGTCACCTTCAGAGGTAAAACCTATTTTCCCGGTGAGTTAGAACTCCCACTTCCACTAAGCAAAGAAATACAGCCTAAAGAACCTTCAGCAACAGGAGACGTGGTCTTGGAGGAGGCATGGGTCCCGGTACTGTTTGGCTATCATTCATTAGAGAAAAATCACAAATTCAGTCCTTAGGACTTTGGTGGAAAAAATTACATGGATTATGTCCTGCTGGCAAACCGGGCCCTGGCAGTGCCAGTTTTGTGCCAGTCCAGTTCCTCCTGTGGTGCATTTGGCCTTCCGAAAAGCAGGGACCACAAATGTTCATGTGAAATGTTGAGGATGAGCTTTGGTAGAACCAGCAGAGGGAGACAGCATTTGGAGTGAACTCTGTTCTCAGACATTTGTCACAGGTGCCCGGGGTTGTCACCAATGAACCTGCACATGTGTGGAATTAAAACCGAGGCTGAGAGCTTCTGATCAGTTGTCATGGCAAGGGTGATAACAGCTTTGTTGGACACTGTGAGTGGATTTGCTCATCGGATCTGCACAACGATGCCCTGAGCAAATACTCTGACAAATTTCACGGAGGAAGAGCCCTCGGATGACAAAGTAACAGAGGTGGGAGGAGGGGTCGGAGTCCCCACCTTGACCTGTTGCCAGGCCCACGCTCAAAGCCGTTGCTGCTCCTATGAAGCCAATTCCTGCTTATCCTACTGGCCTATAGTACTTGCGAGGGGCTGTTGGCATCCTTGTCCGTAGTACCACCGACAGAATCCCTGCTTCCTGGGGGATGAACACAGCGATAAAATGTGATACAGGTGGCCTCCCAGATGGCTGCCAGCCCGCAGTTCCCTGAGGCCTTTCTGCTGGCCCAGCCACTTCCAGGAGGGTCTGCAGTTCACTCCCATCAGGGCTAGATCTGCAGAGACTTCTGGTTTGTCCTGTCTGTTCCACCTTCTCTGGCAGGTTCTGGGTTGACTCAGAAGCTGAGTGCCAAGGTGGCGACTAACAGTGCCTGGTTGCCCTGAGTTATGGACTGAGTGTCTCTGCTCCAGATGCATACTTCCAAGCCTAAACCCCCTATGCCATGGTATTAGGAGGTGGGCCTTTGGGAAGTGATTAGGTCATGAGGGTGGAGCCCTCATGAACGGGATTAGTGTCCTTGAATGAAGAGACACAAGAGAGATGGTCTTTCTCTCTCTCCACCATGTGAGGCGGTGATGCTACAGCAAGACAGCAAACCAGGGAGGGACTCTCACCAGATCCTGGATCTGCTGTACCTTGATCTTAGATTTCCAGCCTCCAGAAATGTGAGAAATAACTTTTTGTTGTTTAAGCCGCCCAGTTTATGGGATTCTTGTAGAGCAGCCCAAACAGACTAAGACAACTGGCCTCCATTCTGTAGGAGAGAAATGCAAAGCCGGGTCCATCTTTTGCCTTCCACTGGCTCTCAGGGACCTTGTCACATCTCGGAACTGCAGGAGGCGGTCACGTGGGCAGTGTGGCTTCTCCAGGTGCTGGGTGAGAGGGCCTGGGTCCTCCTGGGGGCTCCCAGGAATGGCAGGTTGGCTGGGAACTCAGGGAAGGAAGAAGCTCCAGACAGAGCAAGAAGGGGCAGGTGTTACCTGAGAAAGGAAGCGAGGCCACAGCAGGGCTGGTGGTTTGAGGCCTCGGCCCAGCTTGGAGTTGGGACCAGATGGGACACTGCGAGAGGCTGCCAGCAGCTGGTGTCTGCAAGTTCAAAGCTGGTCCCAGAGTAAACATCGGAAGTTGCCCTTGGGCCAGAAACACATGTTTTCACAAATGAAACAAAGCGAGGCTTAGAAACGATTATCCCCAAGAAAAGAGGGTTGTCCTTCTCTCTCCCACCCTGTTAGTCCCCCTCCCCAAACTACAATGAAAATGGCTGTGGTCAGGGCTGCGTGGATGCTTCGTGTACTGGCAGGAAGTACAGTGTGAGTCACACGCACTGATGCGATCTAAGTCCCCTGCTCCGTGATTTCCTTTGGCAGAACCAACGTCACAAATGGGAGAGCTCTGGAGAGACCCTCGGCATTTTCGTGTTGAGATGGGCTTTGGGAAGCACCTGCTTCATGCCCTTCATTTCAGAGACAAGGCCTTGAGGACCAGGGGCCCTGACCAGGGCCACACAGTGAGCTACGGGGCAGAGGCACCAAGGAGTTGGAGCCAGAGGCCCGACTGAGCTCACGGCTGTGCCGTCTACTAGTTATGTCATCCTGTGAACACCTGCGCTCTCAGAACCTCATTTTCTCGGCTGCACAATGGGAATAATAACGGCACCTATTCTAGCGTTTTGGTGTAGCTTGAATAGGTAAAAGCACGTTCAACACACTGCCTGGGATGTTAATCATTTTTATTCTGCTATTATTAATGATTTCAATGCCTTATTCATTGAAACGATTAGTTACTCCTCCTTAAGGGTTTATGATTCAATTTAACAAAGATTTCCTGGATCCATACCATGTAGCCAGTAATGAGGCCAAACGTATGGCAACTCGAAGGCTTTAGCCTGGTCCCCTGGAAACCTGCAGTTTCCACCTGGAGGCAGGAGGTGAAGAGATGGCAGTGGGTGTGGCTTTGAGTGTGGACTGGAGGGGAAGGGGCGGGACCTCTGAGCACAGGAGGAGCCAGGGAAGGAGACCAGGAGGGGTGAGGCTTGCGGAAGGAAAGCCAGGAGATGGAGCCAAGCAAGGAGAGAGATTTGAGGGAGGATATTAGTAGGAAGAGGGCTGAGGCAGGGAAGAAGCTGACAGAGAGAGAGCTGGTGTCTCTTTATGCCATTGAGTCGAGACCTGTTGTGTTCTCCCGAGTGAAGAAGGCAGGGTGGGACTTGCCTTCAAAGCTTACATCCTAGGGCTTCCCTGGTGGCACAGTGGTTGGGAGTCTGCCTGCCGATGCAGGGGACGCGGGTTCGTGCCCCGGTCCGGGAAGATCCCACATGCCGCGGAGCGGCTGGGGCCGTGAGCCGTGGCCGCTGAGCCCGTGCGTCCGGAGCCTGTGCTCCGCAATGGGAGAGGCCACAACAGTGAGAGACCCGCGTACCGCAAAAAAAAAAAAAAGAAAAAAAAAAAGCTTACATCCTAGAAGGGTACCCAAGGATAAGAAGTCTTGGGCAGGGAGCCCATGGAGACGGCTTTGTGCTCTTGGGGGTGAGATTATAGCCATTCCCTCATTATAATCTCTTTGGCTTCTTTAAGCCTCAGTGTCCTCATCCGTAAAGTGGGTCACTAATAGCAGTGGCTTTATAGGCTGTTGAAAGGACCAAATGGAGAAATACACAGAAATGACTTAGGCCCACGCCGAATACATGTTTAATACACGCTTGCCCTTCTGTTTAGGCTTCGGTTTTCTCAGATTTAAAAAGGAAGATTACAACAGCCTTTCTGCTCTGGAAAGAAAACGGAAAGGGCCATGTGTGGGAAAGTCATTTGGGAATGTAAACTTGCAATGTACTATTTATTGTTGGAGGAGACTTCAGTTCAGTTTTGTTGGGGGGATGGGAGGGGGGCACATCAGGGACACGGGGAACTTTATGCGTTGAGTTAGGAGAACAAGATACAGACTCACACACCGGGTTTTGAAAGGAAAAAAAAAAAATGGTCTGAAAGAAAGCTGTATGTTTTCCCAACGGATTTGTGGAAGGAACGTAAAATCCCCCATCACTGGCCTCTAGTTTAATAAAAGAAAGGGAAACTTGACTTATGGGCCTGCCGACTGTATCAGCAACGTGCAGTAACATCCGTGAGGTGGGAGACGTCATTCTGGGCAAACCAACCTTTCAAAGTGGGAGTGGGCTGCTTGGTAATTACCAATGCCTGCTAATCTTGAAGGTAAGCCAGGGAACATTTGTGAAACTACTTTTCTAGCAGTGACAGTCGGGTTCACTAACAGAGGTTCACTAACAGAGGTTCACGTGTGTTCTGCCTGTCACATTATTGATGGTGAGTCTTTCAAAATTGTGTTTCCAAATGTTCCAGTTTGAGAATGATGCTTTATGCCAGCTGAGAACTCTTTTTATTTGGGGAGAGGGTAGATAACTCCTTTTGGAGTTTCCCATTGTGAATTTCAGCCTGCAATGGGCTAGGCTGTCTGCCCCTCAGTGATGAAATTACCCGTGAACCTGCTCCTTGGTGCTCCCTCAACAATCTGGTACCACGTTGACCACGATGAGGACGTCCCGGAGCTGGAGAAGGTATGTGGTGGTTGTGACCACATCGAAAGGCGGACGTTCGATCAGAGAGAGGCTGGTTAGAAAGAGGCTAGGGAGGGAGTTAGTTCCCTGGTGGTCCAGTGGTTAGGACTTGGCACTTTCGCTGCTGGTGATCACTCCTCAGGGAACTAAGATCCCACAAGCCGGGCAACGTGGCCAAAAACAAACCAAAACGAAACATAACAAAACAACCAAAAAACCCTTAAAAGAAAAAAGAGGCTAGGGAATGGGATGGCGGCCCTTCATCCAGGGGCTGGGAGGAACGGAGGGTGCATCTATTCCAATGCAAATTCTCTGCCACCAACTGCCTATCCTACAAGTCCCATCAATTCTGCATTACCCAGATTTAGTGCAGACCCCACAGGTTCGGGGGCTCAGTTCCACAAGCCCATCCACCACTTCAGACACCATTTGCAAGTCCTGGGTCCCCAGGCTACTCCCACTTCAGTCTGACAACAATTTGGGGGCCCCATGACCCTCTCTTCAGGTTCCAAAATTTGCTAGAATAACTCATGTTGTTCAGGAAAGGACTATACTTAAACAGTCACCACTTTCTTTTTTTTATTTTAAAGAAGATGTTGGGGGTAGGAGTTTATTAATTTATTTTATTTATTTTTGCTGTGTTGGGCCTTTGTTTCTGTGCGAGGGCTTTCTCTAGTTGCGGCAAGCGGGGGCCACTCTTCATCACGGTGCGCGGGCCTCTCACTGTCACGGCCTCTCTCGTTGCGGAGCACAGACTCCAGACGCGCAGGCTCAGCAGTTGTGGCTCACGGGCCCAGCCGCTCCGCGGCATGTGGGATCCTCCCAGACCAGGGCTCGAACCTGTGTCCCCTGCATCAGCAGGCAGACTCTCAACCACTGTGCCACCAGGGAAGCCCAATCACCACTTCCTTACAAAGAATACAAAGGAGCAGCCAGATGAAGAGATTCGTAGGGCAGCAAGGTCTGGGTTGGGGGCGGGGTGGGAGGGTAGGGTGGCAGGTGCAGAAGTTTCTGTCCTGGTGGAATCAGGGCGTGCCACCCTCCTGGGACATCAAAATGCTCACCAACTAGGAAGCCCCTCGGCCTCGTTGTTTCAGTTTTCGTCTGGGGTTACATCACGTAGGCGGGCTTGAGTTAACCATTGGCCACGTGATTGAACTCCATCTCCGGCCCCTCCCTGGAGATTGGGGGTGGAGCTGAGAGTTCCAACTCCAATCAGGTGCTGGGCAAGGCTCTGCCCTGTCAGAACCTGGTGGTCTCTCTTGGTGAAATGAGGATGGTGACAGGACCTGTCCTTGAGGGTGGTCATCCAGATTCGATAGAAAAGGCCGTGAAGGCTGGGTGGGCTGGCACGGCGGGATCTCTGAAAGGGCAGGATTCAGGGTGATGCTGAGAGCTCGAAGGGTATGGACAGCAGAAACACCATACTGTTAACACATCCCCCCAAAGCCCTTAAAGCTCTAAAAAGGTAAAGTTAGGACACATAACTTTGTCAATATTTGGAATTTGTTGTCTTGAGAGAAGGTCTTGGTTGAAAATCTAAATAGCTTGGAGACCGGTGAGAATGATCGTCACGAGTACCCAGTCTGAGCCTTGATGGGCCGTCAGGGGAACAAGGCATTTTCGGGGCCATTTCCCTAATGGACTGGTTCTGGGAGGAAAGGCCAGGTCCTTCTACAAACATCTTGTGTCCAGGACTGTGAGGGACATATCCCAATCTAGACAGCCCTCAGACTTGACCTTTCTTAAGTTGTTCTCTTTATTACCCTCATTGATTCTTAGAAGGAGAAATGAGCTCTGCAAACACTTAGGAAGTTGAGTTGATAACTGTGATCAGACGTATCCTTTGGATATAAAACATGCGTCAAGTGAAACCCAGTTTCCCCCTCACTTCATCCTCACCTGGGCAACTTCACTGCTAAGGTGTTTGGCATGGGAGCCCCGGGGCTGTGCAAAGGAAGCAGAGCTCCAGGCCTTTGAGTAGCTTAGTCAACAGAGACAGGATTTAGGAGATGGGACTCCTAACTCCAGCTGTGCCCTGAGCACCCTCGGAAAACGAAGTTCCAAATTCTGGGCGTTGGTTCCTCAATGCAAATCAAGAGGATTTGACCAGATGGCATTCATTCGTTAGTTTTCCAGTTCTCACCGCCTGTGACACGGATGATCCCACCATAGTGAAAGGTGCTGCTTCCTGAGCATTTAGCACATGCCAGGCCTGGAGTCATCACTTCCCACCCCCAGCCTCATTCTCCCCACCGGTGACTTCAGGAAGCCACACCTTATCCTCCTTTGCTGATGAGGAGATTGAGGCTCAGAGGCTGAGTCCACTGGGCGAGAGAGAAGAAGCTAAGAAAGAAATAAGGGGAGGGCTTCCCTGGTGGCGCAGTGGTTGAGAGTCTGCCTGCCGATGCAGGGGACACGGGTTCGTGCCCCGGTCCGGGAAGATCCCACATGCCGCGGAGCGGCTGGGCCCATGAGCCATGGCCACTGAGCCTGCGCATCCGGAGCCTGTGCTCTGCAACAGGAGAGGCCACAACAGTGAGAGGCCCGCAAAAAAAAAAAAAAAGGTAAGGGGAAACTGGCTTCATTAAAAACTGAAGACCAGTGAAGAGATGCTGCAACAGAAAGGTGGCTGTGGTGGAAGACAACTGGAAAGCTCTACAAAAAAATGGAGAGAGAGAGAGAGACCCCCAACCTCCTGCGTAAGAGACTCTGCCTGGCTCAGGGCTGGCCCTGGCATCTTCGTCACTTTCTGCCCAGGAGTAAGGGATGGTCCCCGGGTAACTCGGGAGCTTTGGTGATGGCCCTCCGTAAAGAAACGGATGGACCTTTGCCCCGTGGCTGATAACAAAACAAAGAAACATTCAAATAAGGTGACACGGAACAGAAGTGAGAGCCATGGCAAGGTTATCTGAAGAAAAACAGAGCAGGTTTTTCTGTGGGCCGTGGGAGGATTGAGCACTGAAGCTTTCTAACCTGCTCTCTGCTCAGCCCGTTCCCCCCAGGATTATCTTGAAGGCGGGAGGGGGGAGAGGGAGTAGGGAATTGAAACCATTTGGTCTCCAGGCTGAGAGTGTGTTTTGCAGATTTGGCAAAGAAATGTTCAGTCATTACTTTTATTAACCCTTGCTTGGAAAACAGAGGGCACACGCTTTGGATAGGCAGAAAGGCAAGGTGGACAGCAAGGTACCAGGCCTGGGAGGCTTGCAGCCTGGTTGAAGAGAGCTATGCGTCTCCTTGCCTTTTTAGTAGATGACAATATTGTGTCACTTCCACTGGGGGATGATGGATTAAACGTACAGGTGGTTGCCAAAGTAACAGATGGTTCCTTTCCATTTTGCCTCTTGAGTGGCTTACTTTCCTATCTCATGATTCCCCAACACAGCGCCCCTCACCTCTGTCCCCTGCCTTACCCACCTCCTCGCCAAACAACAAACACGATCCAGCCAGAAATCGTGGTACTTTTGGGCTCCGTAGGAAGGTTTGGGTCAGAACTGGCCCACGCCATGCAGAAGGCTGAGTGCCTTCTTGCGGGTGGCAGGTCTCTGCACTGTGGAGGGTCCCAGCCCATTGCTGGAGAGCTGGTAACCCCAGCAGCACCCGCCATGGTGCTTAAAAAACTAATGAAGAGAATAATAAGTTTCCAGAGCAAGACTGTCGGGGGAGTGATTTACCCATAGCATTACAAATAAGCATTAAAGGAAGAGGGGGAGAAGCTCAGGCATTTTTTTTTTTTTAAGAAATCTGGTCTTTAATAACATTTGTAAACCTCTTCACCAACTGAAGACCCTTGGGGGGAGAGGGGCTTGAAAAACTCTTTTATGAGTCTTGCCAGTTGCATTCTTAGAAGTTCTTTTTTCTCTTCCGGTAGAAAGGCTTAACGATCTTTATGTTTTGCAGCATCTATTGATTGGATTTGGGTAAAAAAATCCTCAAACCTGTTCCCTAAGGTTGGCTGACTTCTCTTTTCTTTCTAAAAAAAAAAGGAACTTTTGCTTATCTAAAGTTGGGGCAAAACAGAATCTAAGACGAACGATGATGGTTCAAAGAGAAACCCAGCGACAAAGGAAAAGTCCAAGATTGACAGAACCCATGTCTGCTGAGGAAGAAACAGAGCGAAACACTATGAAGTGACACTTCAGGATGACAGCTGCTCTAGAAATCCAGCAGAGTCTGAGGTTATTACCAAGTGTCAGCAGAGAGCACATTGGTGTGAGATCTGAGCGTTATTTTTTTTTAACATCTTTATTGGAGTATAATTGCTTTACAATGGTGTGTTAGTTTCTGCTTTGTAACAAATTGAATCAGCTATACGTATACATATGTCCCCATATCTCCTCCCTCTTGTGTTATTATTACTATTATTATTATTACTCACGAAGCTTAAGAATTAGCTGTGCCTGTATTGACAAAGAATCACTGAAACATCTTTTTTTTTTCGGTACGCGGGCGTCTCACTGTCGTGGCCTCTCCTGTTGCGGAGCACAGGCTCCGGACGCGCAGGCTCAGCGGCCGTGGCTCACGGGCCCAGCCGCTCCGCGGCATGTGGGATCTTCCCGGACAGGGGCACGAACCCGTGTTCCCTGCATCGGCAGGCGGACTCTCAACCACTGCGCTACCAGGGAAGCCCTAAGACATCATTTTTTGAACAAAAATAAATACCAGAGCTCTGGTTTCCCTTTTGAAAGACTGTGGGCGTGGTGCGTGGGAGGGGGTCAGGGGCGAGTTGGTGTCGGGTTGTCAACAGTTAGAAGCATCCCTGGGCAAGTTCCCCCTTCCCAGGGCAGAACCATCAGATGCCGTTTCTGGCTGTAACCGCCTAACACGAAAGAGTGGTGTCTGTGTTGGTCACTGAGCTGGGCTCAGTATGCTAATTTATTTAAATCTCACAGCAAGCCGGTCAGTAGGTTTAACTGGCTGGGTTTACGGGATGAGGAAAGTGAGGTTCAGAAAGGCTGAGCCACCTCTTTGAGGTCACCCAGCTGTGAGCAGTGGAGCTGGCAATAGGTTCAAGGCCATCTCTGCTCCCTGTGCAGCTGGGTACCCTGCACAGAGCCCCCCAGCCCCCGCTTCCCTGCTTTTAAGGCAGGGCCTTCGATGCCAAGCTGTCCGAGTTTGGGCAGCTATGCAGATGTTGGGGCCATGTTTCCACATCTGACCCAAGAACTTGATGCTTGATGCACGTCTGGGTCGTCAGTACGAGAGAAGGGAGTTTGGGGAGGAAAGACCAAAGATGGGAATATGATTTGCCTTCCTTTTCATGGTTCAGGACTCAGGCTTGCTAGAGTTTTCCCCATGTGAGAGGCAGGCGTCTAGTTTTAACTAGATGATGAGCATGGAACCTCCAGTAGAGTGTGCGTCCATGAGGATGAAATACTGCGATGGATGGAATTGTTAGAAATCAGAGCAATCATTTTATGTCTTGCACTGCTTGGGGCAACATTTTCCATTTACACAGGACTTTGTATTGTAACGGTTTGAGACGTGACATTTTGTAGAGGCCATCTGGAAGAGAATACGGGTGTTCACCAACAATGAAGACCCATGTTCCCTTCCTGGGAAGGTGATCCTTGAGACAACGGTGTCCTTCCACTTAAGGCACAATGTCACAATTTAACTACAATATTATCCCCTTTTATTTCCTTTTTGTCCCCGTGGAATCAAGGACTTCAAGCTTTATCGTAAAAAGGAGCAATTCCCTCAGTGGCCATGCTTCTTTGAAGGAGTTGATTCCATCAGCTGTAAACAAAAAAGGGTGATGTGAGTGACTTACGTGGCTTTCACAGCCTGTACGCTAGAAAACAACAGGCTTACTAACCTCGGCACAACTGATCTGTAACACATTCCAAATCGTGCATTCACTTCTTTACCACGATTGAAGGCTGATATCTTAGAAATCCCCATAAATGATAAAGACAAGGCCCCTTTTGGAAAAGAAGCTGGTATACCTCAATGCAGACCTTCCCAGTTTGGAATAGTTCAGACTCCATTGATTTAATTTACATCCCTGGGCTAGTTTACATCTGTGTTACAGCCCACCTTCTAGCCCTTAGAAGGTGCAAGGAATACTCATGTGAACACCCCCCCCCCAAATCTATATGCTTTGGAATGCTCCAGAAAGAGAGGAGGGAGGAAGGGGTCTCAACAGTATCAGCTAGGGGGCCAGTTCTGCCAGAACACTGATGAACAGCTTCTGAGGCCAACGCAGAGCTGCTTCAAGTGGTGTGGCATCAAAGCTTACGGAGCCACCGTCCCATAGAGTAGTGGTTAGAAACACAAAAGCAAGCTATTCTCATTACCTACTGAGCATAGTCTGTTCTTGAAAAAGTTCTCCCTGGGGGAAGACCCTTTTCTAGAGGTGGTAGTAATTCAGGGTTTTTTTTTTTTAAGTTATTTATTTATTTATTGTTGGCTGCATTGGGTCTTTATTGCTGTGTGCTGGCTTTCTCTAGTTGCGGCAAGCAGGGGCTACTCCTTGTTGCAGTGCACGGGCTTCTCATAGCGGTGGCTTCTCTTGTTGCGGAGCATGGGCTCTAGGCGCATGGGCTTCAGTAGTTGTGGCACGTGGGCTCAGTAGTTGTGGCTCACGGACTTAGGTGCTCCGCAGCATGTGGGATCTTCCCGGACCAGGGTTCGAACCTGTGTCCCCTGCATTGGCAGGCGGATTCTTAACCACTACACCACCAGGGAAGCCCAGTAATTCAGTTTTATAGAACAAAGAGCAGGATTTGGTGCTGAGATTGAATAAAACTTTTAAAGTACATGTGAACTTCTTGAAAAGAGCATCATTTATAGGTGATGAACTTTTGTTGTTTGTAGTCATTTCCATAAGAAGCTTGAGATTAGTCTTTCTGTTAGCAATGTGATGTCTTTAGGGGGAATCAGACTTAGAACTGCAGCCTCTTTCTCTGGAACATACATTTTACCCTCTGTGCGTGTATTCCGTGCTTTGGATTTGAAGTCCTTAAGAGTATTTCTCCAGAAATGAACCCAGTCTTGCAGAAGCCGACCTCGGGAATCTGTAGGGGTGACTTGGACTTGGATCATCCGGAGGTTGTAGAGTGGAGAGGTGAAGCATGTAGGGCAAATCCCAGCTTCACTATTCACTGGGAGTGGCAACTTGGCAAGATGCCTACTTTTTTGTACCTCAGCGTTCTCATCTGTGAATTGGGGATGATGATGGTAAGATATACTTCATAGGTTTATTGGGAGGATTAAACAAGCTCATAATGCGTATTAAGTGTGACGAACACTGCTTGACACATGGCGTACGCTCAACTGGGCTAGTTAGTGATGACATCGAAGTGGTTGTGGCAGTTCCAAGTAGCAGTAGAATTGTGTATTGGAGTTCCGGTGTCACACAGTCACCTTCCAAAAGCTGCCTAACATTTCCCCCGGTCATCTTCAGAGACACTTTTAAAGTTAATTGCATGTATGCACGTTCCTTCCTTTTGTGCTGTCAGAAAGAAAGGAGTTGGATATGGTTCAAAACGATGGGGAGGAGCCCAATGAGATAAAGTGTTCTATGTGGAGCAAGTCAGCTCTTCTAAATTGTCTGTCTCGGATACTCAGAGAAGCAGCTGCTCCATCTCAGCAGGACCAGCCCTTGATCCCGCCTGGCACAGTTGACAAGAGGGGGGAATCCTGGTGGCGCTTTTCGACTTTGCTTGCAGGTTCTGCTCAGCCTCACTCTCACCTGCCCTGCTGTCCCCTCACACTCCTCCTGGTGCACTCTGGATGGCCTTTCCAATGCTTTTTTTTTTTGGTGAGCCATTTAATTTAAGTGTCACATACACGGAGAACAATGTGTGCATCGTGCTGAATTATTACAGTCAGCACACGCCACCTAGACAAAGCCTTTGAGCACTAACAGCACCCAATACGCTCCCTTCCTGTCTCCCTCCAAGCATCACCTCCTCCAAAGGTAACTAGTCTCACTTCCCTCACAATAGATTGATTTTGCTGGTTTTATTACACTTTGGATAAGTGGAAACATACAATATGTGGTCTTTTGAGCTTGGCTTTTTTTGCTTAACATTCCACCTGTGAGAACCCTCTGGGTTGTAGTTCTTTCTCTTCCACTCCTGTATAGAGCTCTATTGTATAAATGTATTCATGAATTCTATTTATTCATCCCTTCTTCCTTTATGGACATTTGAGTTGTTTTCAGTTTTGGACCATTATGAATAATGGTGCCATGAACATGTCTTTTGACAAATATATGTTGGCATACCTGTTGAGTCTGCATCTAGGAACAGGATGATGGGTCATAGATGTGTTTATGTTCAGCTTCAGTGAACATTGCCTAACAATTGCCCAAAATGGTTGAACCAATTGATAGCCCCACTAGCAGTGTATGTGTGTTCCTTTGCTGAATATCTTTATAGATACTTGATATTATTATTTTCTGGAGTGTGTGTAGTAGAGTCTCATTGTGGTTTTGATTTGCATTTCCCTGATGATCAGTGAAGCTGAGCATCTTTGCATGGGCTTGTGTCCCTCTGTATGTCTCTTTTGGAAAAATGTCTGTTCCAGTCCTCTGCCATTTTTTTAACCTTTTTTTTTAATGTTGATTTGTATGAGTTCTTTGTATATTTTGGATATTAACCCCTTATCAGCTATACCATTAGCAAATATCTTCTCCCATTCAGTAGGCAGCCTTTTTGTTTTGTTAGTAGTTTCCTTTGCTGTGCAGAAGCTTTTTAGTTTGGTGTAGTCCCATTTGTTTATTTTTGCTTTCGTTTCCCTTGCCTGACATATCCAAAAAATTGCTAAAAGTGATGTCAAAGACTGTACTGTCTATGTTTTCTCCTAGGAAGTTTATGGTTTCAGGTCTTACATTTAAGTCTTTAATCTGTTTTGAGTTTATTTTTGTATATGGTGTGAGAAAGTGGTCCAGTTTGGTTATTTTGCATGTAGCTGTTCAGTTTCCCCAACACAACTTATTGAAGAGACTGTATTTTTCCATTGTATGTTCTTGTCTTCTTTGTCAAAGATTAATTGGCCATGTAAGTGTGGATTCATTTCTTGGCTCTCTATTCTGTTCCATTGATCTGTATGTCTGTTTTGGGGCCAGTACCACACTGTTTTGATTACTGTAGCTTTGTAGTATAGTTTGAAACCAGGGCGTGTGATGCCTCTAGCTTTGTTCTTCCTTCTCAAGACTGTTTTGGCTATTTGGTGTCTTTTACGTTTCCATACAAATTTTAGAATTATTTGTTATAGTTCTGTGAAAAATGCCATTGGTGTTTTGATAGGGGGTATGTTCCCTCTATACCCGTGTTGTTGAGAGTTTTTATCATAAGTCAATGTTGAGGTTTGTCAAAAGCTTTTTCTGCATCTATTGAGATGATCATATGATTTTTATTCTTCAGGTGGTTAATGTGGTGTATCACATTGATTAATTTGTGGATATCGAATCATCCTTGCATACTTGGGATAAATCCCACTTGATCATGATGTATGGTAATTTTAATGTATTGTTGAATTCAGTTTGCTATTATTTTGTTGAGGATTTTTGAATCTATGTTCATCAGTTATATTGGCCTGTAATTTTCTTTTTCTGTGGTGTCTTTGTGCTGGCCTTGTAGAATGAATTTGGAAGTGTTCCTTCCTCTAAAATTTTTTGGAATAGCTTGAGAATAATAGGCATTAACTCTTTAAATGTTTAGTAGAATTCACCTGTGAAGGTGAATTACTATTACTTCAAATAAGTTCTCTACCTCTTTCTCTTTCTCTTCTCTTTCTGGGATCCCTAATGTTAGTATGCTTGATGTGGTCCCAGAGGTCTCTTAAACTGTCACCATTTTTTAAAATTCTTTTTTTCTTTTTTCTGTTCAGCTTGGGTGATTTCCACTACTCTGTCTTCCAGTTCACTGATCTGTTCCTCTGTGTCATCTAATCCACTGTTGAGTCCTACCAGTGTATTTTTATTTAGTTATTGTATTCTTCAGCTCTATTTTGTTTTTTTTTTACATTTTCTATCTCTTTTTTAAACTTCTCATTGTGTTCATCATTCTCCCAAACTCATTGAGCATATTTATAATCATTACCTTTTTATTAGATAGATTGCTTATCTCCACTTTGATTAGTTCTTCTTCTGGGGTTTTACCTTGTTCCTTTGTTTGGAACATATTCCTTTGTTGCCTCTTATTTCCTAATTCTCTGTGTTTATTTGTATGTATTAGGTTGGTCAGTTATGTTTCCTGATCTTGGAGAAGAAGTCATAGGATATGTCCTATGGGGCTCAGCAGCACACTTTCCTCTGTTCATCAGAGCTATATAATCTAGGGGTGCCCTATATGTGGGCTGAGTGGGCACTTCTGTTGATGTATGTCTGACTACTGTGGGTGTGCTCGTAGGTGGGGCTGACCCCTGGCCTAACTGCCTGCCAGGAGCTGCCTCATACGAAAGCTGTCAGCCACTGGTGGTCATGGCTGGGTCCCAGTGCAGCTGGCTGCAGGTCCTGGGAGTCCCAGAGCTGGTGCCAACCAGTTTGTGGGTGGGGCTGGTCCTGCGGTGGCTGGTTGCAGATGGTGGTGTGTCTGGGGCTGGTATCATCCCACTTGTGGGTGGGTATCAACTCACTCGTGTGGCTGCTATGGGGCTCAGGGCCCTGGAGATGGTGCCAGCTTGTTGGTGGTGGTGGGGGCCAGATCCCAGGGCTGCTGGATGTGGGGTCAGGTGTTCTGGGGCTGGTACTGGGCTGCTGGTAGGTAGGGCCAGGGCCTGTGGGATCTCGGGGCTTGTGTCAGTCCACTGGTGGGTGGGCTGGGTCCTGGGTCTGCTTGTGGGAGGGGCTGGGTCCCTGTTCAGCTGGCTGCTTGGCCTGAGGGTTCTGGGACTTGTGCCAACTGGCTGGTGGGCAGGTAAGCCCATGACCTTAATAGACTAGAGGAAGGAATCCAAAGTGGCACTTGCCAGCACCAGTGTTTTTGTGGTAGAACGAGCTCCCCAAATGGCTGCCACCAGCATCTAGGTCCCCAAGGTGAGTCCCAGTTGCCTTCTGCGTCTCTGGGAGGCTCTCCAAGATCAGCAAGTAGGTCTGACCCAGGCTCCTTTCAAATGACTGCCTCCGTGCTGGGTCTTGGAATGTGTGAATTTTTTGTGTGCCCTTTATGAGCAGAGGCTCTGTTTCCTACATCCCTCAGGCTCTCCATATGCAAGCCTCACTGGCCTTCAAACCAGATGATCTGGGGGCTCATCTTCCTGGTGCAGGACCCTGAGGCTGATGAGCCTGATGTGGGGCTCAGACCCCTTGTTCTTTGGGAAGAAACTCTGCAATTATGATATCCTCCCAGTTGTGGGTCACTTACCCAAGGGTGTACTATCCAAGGGTTTGAGTCCTGACTATACTGTGTGTTCACTCCTCCTACCCATCTCATTGTGCTTCCTTCCTTATACCTTTAGTTGTGGAAAATATTTTCTCCTATTCTTCAAGTCGTTCTCATCAATAGTTGCTCTGTAAATAGTTGTAATTTTGGTGTGCCCACGGGAGGAGGTGAGCTCAGGGTCTTCCTACTCTACCATCTTGGCCACTCCCCTGAAATACCACTGATTTTTGAATATGGATTGTGTATCCCATAACCTTGCTGAGCTTGTTTATTAGTTTTAATAGATTTTGTTGTTGTGGATTCTTTAGGATTATATATATAATCATATATATTTATATCCATATATGTATATATATATATATATATATATATGACTATAGATACAGTTTTACTTCTTTTCCAGTTAGATACATTTTATTTCTTTTCTTCCTGAGATTTAGTTGATTTTTATTTCCCTGGACTGCTGCAAGCCTTTGATTAATTTCCAGAGTTCTGAAAAAGTTGATATTGAGAAATTTTGCCAGTTTTTATATTGCTTTTCTGGAGAGGCAAACTTTTGGAGGTCTTTACTCCTCCACTTTTGCTGATGTCACATCAGTCTTTTAATTGGAACATTTGTTTTATTCCATTTTATATAATTATGTCCATCTTATAATTTGTTTTCTATTTGTAATTTGTTTTATGTTTCTTTTTCTCTCCCTAATTGCTTACTTTTGTATTAATAAAATATTTTTATTGTCCAATTTCCCCTTTTCCATTAGATAGTTATTTTTATATTCTTGGCCTTTTATACTTGAATATAAATAAATATTTTTTTCATCATTTCTCAGAAAATATTATTACCTTGAAACAGTTTAACTTTGTTTACTTCTCTCATGCCTTTTGTGTCATTATAGTAATCATGAATTTTAATCCTACATATATTTTAGTTTCCGTAAGACATCATTATTGTTTTGTACAATTAGTATTTGTTTACATTTACCCACATGTATGCCTTTTTCCTTGCTTTTCTTTGGTTTTGTGGTTTTCTTTTCTTTTCTGGTGGGGGGGGGAACATTTTCCTTTTGCTAAAGAGTATTTCATTCAGTGTGGGTTTTCTTCTGACGAATACTCTCAGGTTATTGTTGGAGGGACTTGAGGTCTGAAAGTGCATTTATTGTGCCTTCAATTTTGAAAGATATTTCACTGGGTGTAGAATTCTTGGTTGTAAGTTGTTTTTTTTTTCTTTCAGCATTGCTGTTGATCAACTGTAAGCTGTTTTATTAACAGTAAGTTTTTTGTTTTTAATTAACTGTAAGGTGTTTTTGTTAACTGTAAGTCTCACTACTGCTCCTTTGAAGGTCCTATGTCTTCCCCACTCTGGCTGCTTTCAGGATTCTTCTTTTTTTGAGTTTTTGGTTTTCTGTAGTTTTACTATAGTATACCATAGAAGATGCTGTCAATGCTCCACATGCCTGGAAGTCTTTCACCAGTAGGTGGTTAGACTGAGATTGAAGCAGGGACATACTGAATGACACAGCAATTAACAACACTTCTAATATTAATAAATTTGAAATAGCCATAATGAAGTTTATTTTCGTGTGAATCTTAGATTCTTTTGTCCTAGAGAGATGATGGGCCAAGGCCAGTTCTTGGCATATAATTAGCACTCTGTAAATATGTCAATGAAATGTTTTAGTAAATCTTTGAATGAATGAATGAATGAATGGGCAGATGGTGGATGGATGGATGAATCAGAGCAAATTGATGATCAGGCCAAATTGAAGAAAAGTAGGCTTCAGCTTTTGATCAGACAGTTATCTAGTTTTCTTGAACAGGTCCCTGAAACTCTCTTGGGGCCACTTTCTTTAGGTCACTTTCTTCACTTGTAACAGGAGGGCATTGGCGTGGAACATCTTAGGGTCCTCTTCTAACTCTACTGGTCTATGAAACGCCTGGCACCAAAGTATCTCTGTGCACAGAGCTCTGAAGTCATCTGCCTTGGTGGCTTCTCATCTCACCTCAGGGATTCCAGACAGAACAGACTTGAATAATTTGTAAGTTTTTCTGCCCTATTTCCTCACATCTGGGAGTAAGGCATTGACACTGGTTGTCTTGCTCCACCCCAGATCAGACGTTTCCTGTGCTCCCACAGCTCCGGGTCAACGTCTTTGCCTTCCTGCCCAGCTGTCCAGTCATGCAGCTTCCTGTGTGCTGCCTTCTTCACCTGTGCTCAACTCCCAAGTGCCTGGTATAACATCTGACACATGGTGGGAACTCAGCGAGTCATGAATTAAAGAATTATGTTCCTATATTTTTTTCCTGGGACAGAAGGAGCTCCGTGGCATAATCTTCTTATTAGGTGGAAACTTCTTTCTCTCCTCAAGATGTGGTTTATATGTACTGGTGGGAAAGAGATATTTTTTAAAAATTAATTAATTAATTAATTTTTGGCTGCTTTGGGTCTTCGTTGCTGTGCATGGGCTTTCTCTAGTTGCGGTGAGTGGGGGCTGCTCTTTGCTGCAGTGCGCGGGCTCTAGGCGTGCGGGCTTCAGTAGTTGTGGTACATGGGCTCAGTAGTTGTGGTTCGTAGGCTCTAGAGCGCAAGCTCAGCAGCTGTGGCGCACAGACTTAGTTGCTCCGCGGCATGTGGGATCTTCCTGGACCAGGGCTCAAACTTGTGTCCCCTGCATTGGCAGGTGGATTCTTAACCACTGCACCGCCAGGGAATCCCAAGAGATTGTTTTTTAGAAGGAAGGGACCCAGACTCCTTCAAAGCTCTTCCTTGCATGTTAGCTACTAACTTATGGGGAAAGGGAGGAAGGACATTGGCTCAGCTTCCTCCTTCAATTACACCCCTCCCCATGTGCCTGTGCTCTACATTCCTTGTCTGGATGCCACATCTCTCAGACTCAGACGGCAAATAAGTTCCCATGCAAGAGGAAGATCTCTTTGTTCGGGAGAGTGTTGTGTGCAGGTGTGATTTGGTGCTTGCTTGAGTTCTTGAAATCTCACCCAACAGAGCTCACTCAGCCCCTTATCCATAGCTCTCAGCAGCAGCGGTTCTACTTTTGGCTTCTTGTATTTTCTTTGTTCCAGTCCACTGAAAGCCTGTGAGACCCTGAGTGCCTCATATGTTCAGCCTACCGCAAGGGGAACCCGTCACTGTCCATTGCTTACTTTTCCTGTATAGGTTATTACAGAATATTGAGTAGAGTTCCCTATGCTATATAGTAGGTCCTTGTTGTTTATTTGATATATAGTAGTGTGTCTGAATTAATCCCAACCTCCCAATTTATCCCTCCCCCCACCTTTCCCCTTTGGTAACCATAAATTTGTTTTCTAAGTCTGTGGGTCTCTTTCTGTTTTGTAAATAAGTTCATTTGTATCCTTTTTTTGAAGATTCCATGTATAAATGATATCATATGATATTTGTCTTTCTCTGTCTGGCTTACTTAACTTAGTATGATACTTTCTAGGTCCGTCCATGTTGCTGCAAATGGCATTATTTCATCCTTTCTATGGCTGAGTAATATTCCATTGTATATATATATATATATATATATATATATATATATATATATATATACCACAACTTCTTTATCCATTCATCTGTTGATGGACACTTAGGTTGATTCCATGTCTTGGGTATCATAAATAGTGCTGCAATGAAAAATGGGGTGCATGTATCTTTTCAAAGTATGATTTTCTACAGATATATGCCCAGGAGTGGGATTGCTGGATCCTATGGTAGCTCTATTTTTAGTTTTTTAAAGAACCCCCATACTGTTCTCCATAGTAGCTGCACCAACTTACATTCCCACCAGCAGTGTAGGATGGTTCCCTTTTCTCTACACCCTTTCCAGCATTTATTATTTGTAGACATTTTAATGATGGCCATTCTGACCAAAGTGAGGTGATACCTCACTGTAGTTTTGATTTGCATTTCTCTAATTAGCGATGGTGAGCATCTTTTCATGTGCTTTTGGGACATCTGTATGATTTCTTTGGAGAAATGTCTATTTAGATCTTCATTTGCTTACTTTTCAAGTACAAAGTCCTTTCTGTGGCAGCCTTTACCTACACTGTGGGAACTTAACCTTCCTTAAACCTGTTTTATTTGAGGAAAATAGGTTGTGGTTTTCAACCTTGTCTCCATCTGCTCCCGATGGGCGACCTCTGATGGATTCCTCAGAAAGTCAATGACAAAGATTCCTCACCTGTACCAATGACAGCAGTGGACGTGAATGAAAGCTCTGGCCCCTGGCTCCAAATCTGGACCTCATGGTCCACTAACTGAGGCATCTTGGGACAGAATCTGGTCTCAGGTTCTGTTTCTCCATCTACATATTGGGGACTTAATGCTGCGAATAATAAATGAGACAGTACACGTAACAGGTACAGCAGAGTACCCAACTCGATACATGTTAATGGTTGGCATTGCTGCAGCCACTGAGACTTGGTAAATATTTAATACCCATTTCTTCCTCTCTTCTTGGCCTAGAGGAGTTTGGATAACAAGTCAGATTGTGAGTTCGCTCTTCACTTCAGCAATCACAGGAAGAATCTAAGCCCAAAAGTCATCTCTTCTGACGCCCCCGTGGTTCCCAGCAGAAGTTACCAGCATGGGCCTCATGGAAAAACCATTACAAGCATCCCCCACTTTTCAAAAGTTCCACTTATGCCATTCCACTTTTACAAAAGACCTACATGAGTACCTGTTTTTGCTCGTCGAAAGAAATCCCAAGAGGATTTTTACTTTTTTGGAAAAAGGCAGAAAGTTAAAGTAGTGATCAGCCTGTGTTTTGCTTTGAGCCATTAGAGGCAGCGCGCACCCCAGCAGCTAAAGTAGCACCACCAAGTGCCTTCGCCTGGAACCACACTCAGCATCAAGCCCGCCACAGCTTTGAACTGTGTCTGCCAGCCTCTGTGCTTGATCTCGATTTATTTTAAGCGTCTGTTAGCAAGATGGGTCCTAAGGTAATTGATTATTTGTTTTATGCTACTTCTGCTTAAGAAAGACTTCCTAGGGACGCTCCGCTTTTGGATAGCGGGGAGTGGGGGGCAGTTTGGGAGGGGAAGTACCCTTTTAGGAACTCTTTCCTTATTTGTTATTTGCTGAACTGAAAGTTCTTCGTTCCAAGGACTGCCTACATTTCACGAAATTGCAGATTTCCTTCTTTAAAATAAAATGAGGAATTTTCTTTGGAGACTTCAGCAAAGTCCTGTGGGAAGACAGCGATCTGGTGGGGCTAACACTCCGTCTTCATAGAAAATCAAGGTTCCTCCGTGGGTCACAGTTGCTGTGTCACGGCCGCTCTTTGCAAAAGGAGGAAATACCATCAATTATGAAAAACGAAAAGTCATTGAGGGATTAACGTTGGGTGAAACCCCTTTTGCAATTCAGTAGATCGCAGTCTGCAAAACCATGGTGTGTGATGATTGTTATTTCATTTTAGAATTCTGAGAATTAGTGACAGGGAAGTCAGAGACTGTGACTCTTTCGTGTCATTTTGTGATGTTTGTCATCTTAATCTTCCTCAGATAGTAAAAGAAACCACCCCACTCATTAGGGATTCTTTTTTAGCCCCTCTGTTAACCAAAGACTTTTTATTGTAGTTTTATGTATGGTATGCCTGACTTCCTTTTTAAAAAAAAGTCTTCTTAAGATAATTAGTTTTGTTGAAGCCAATGGGTTTGATCTCCCATGGCAGGGAGTGGCTGGGGGTGTGGACTTTGGTTCTAACCCTTTCTTAAGTGGCAACCTTTTCCTACTGGAGGAGCAGCTGCTGAATTTGGAGACCCTTTTTTCCCAGGGATGGGAGTCTAGAACCTAACTCCCAGGGGGCTTAAGTGATCCTTCCCCAGACTGGGTCTCATAGCACGGCCCTGATTCTCAGCCCTGAGCCATTCTGCAGAAGGACGTGTGGATAGCTCAGTGGGCATCTCTGTACGTGTGAGCTGACTGAGTGGACACAAGGGGACTTGATTAGGAAACATGCGTCATCTCAAGGAGTTAAAAAAAGCTGAGAAAATGGACAATTCCTAAATCTACAAAGCATGCTTATTTCAGAGTGATACCAGCATTGCACTCTTACCATGTGTCAGGCTCAGGGCCCACTGCTCTCTGTGCATTAGCTCCTTTAGTATTCCCCAAAGCCCTGCAGAGATTCCCCCATTTACCAATGAGAAAATGAGGTGTAGAAAGGTGAAGGGTGAAGGGCATTGCTAAAAGTCCTAAAACTCGTAAGTGGTGGAGCAGAGGCGGAGTCTTCAGTGAGCACGAGGGAGAGATGACCTTAAGATGTAGCACAAAGGATTTAGGTTAGACACGAGACTCATTTGGGGAAAATAAAGCTCACTGCAAGGCTTTGCAGTGAGTTACTGTGCGATCTTCTGGATGCCTTTAAAAAAGGTATAGGATGCCGTTTGCAAAAGCCAAAAGATGCAAACAACCCAAGGGTCCATGGATGGATGAACGGATAAACAAAATGTGGTCTGTACATAGAATGGAATATTATTCAGTCTTGAAAAGCAAGGAAATTCTGACACACGCTGTAACATGGATGAGCCTTGAGGACATTATGCTAAGTGAAACAAGCCAATCACGAAAGGACAAACACTGTATGATTCTGCTTATATAAGAGATACTTAGAGCAGTCAGTTTCATAGAGACAGAAAGAAGGATGGTGGCTGACGGGGGCTGGGAAGAGGGGATATGGGGGTTATTGCTTAATGGGTATGGAGTTTCAGTTGGGATGATGACAAGAGGTCCGTGGAGGGATAGTGAGATGTTCGCACAACATGGTGAATGTACTTAATGCTACTGAAGAATACACGTGAAACGGTTAAGATGGTAAATTTTACGTTATGTGATGACTACAATTAAAAACAAATAGGATGGCTGGGCTTCCCTGCTGGTGCAGTGATTGAGAGTCTGCCTGCCGACGCAGGGGACACGGTTTCGTGCCCCAGTCCGGGAGGATCCCACATGCCGCGGAGCGGCTGAGCCTGTGAGTCATGGTCGCTGAGCCTGCACGTCCGGAGCCTGTGCTCCGCAGCGGGAGAGGCCACAACAGTGAGAGGCCAGCACACTGAAAAAAAAAAAAAAAAAACCAAATAGGATGGCTAAACGCAGTACTTCCTGAGGGTGAGGGCTGGTCTCTAGGACAGGTTGTCGTGCCCTCAGATGCCATGTCACATGTGCCGGGAGAACTGATGTAACTGTCCTGTCTTCCCTGGGCCTGGCCCATGTCCCCCGATGTTCTCTTAATTGTTAACTATTAATTCTGCCTCATGTGCTTTGCTCTTAATGTCTCACATGGCTAAGCCTCCTCCACCAGGGCTCATCACGCTTGTGCCCCTGGGAGTGGTGTTTTTGTGGGCAAGCCTGGCTCTGTGGTTTCTAAGACGTTGACTAGGTTTCGTGTTGCAACCCTGGGAAGAAGGATTAGGTGCTTTTTGCATGAAAAAAACGTTGTGGCCTGATTTACATGTGGGTGAGTTTTCAAGAATAATTACACACTAGACTCACTGCGGAATGTGTGCTCCAAAAAGGAAAACAAAGTGTGATGGTAGTTATGAGGCAGATGGAAACATCAAAGAGCTTGTACTTCTGTCAAAGTTCCAGAAATTTTGAGGCACAACTTGTGATGAATCAAAGAGACCCTTTAGGTCAGGATTCAAGTTTTGGTGGGAGACATCCTCGGTGAATGCCTCCTGCTGGCACACTGAACTTTTCCTCCATTGCTACTTTGCAAATGTGCAAGGCTTCAAGTGCAAGGGTTTGTGCTTTTCTCTGCCTTCTCTCTTCTCCACGGCCCTTAGTGCAGACACTAGTGAGGCTGGTTTTTATATACGTAGTGCCTGTTTGTCTTTCTCTTTGTGTAAATTGCCTATCCACACTGTCCTGTTAAAAAAAAGGTTTGTGATATATATCTGCTGTAATATAGAGTGTTAAGAGCGTATAGATACAGAGCATTCTCGTCACATTCTTCTTTCTTTTAAAATTTTTTTTAATTAAAAAATTTTTTAACATTTTTATTGGAGTGTAATTGCTTTACAATGGTGTGTTAGTTTCTGCTTTATAACAAAGTGAATCAACTATACATATGGAATCTAAAAAAAATTTTTTTAATTAAAAAATTTTTTTTATTGGAGTATAATTGCTTTTCAGTGTTGTGTTAGTTTCTGCTGTACAATGAAGTGAATCAGCTATGTGTATACATATATCCCCTCCCTCTTGGACTTCCCTCCCACCCCCCATCCCGCCAATCTAGGTCACCACAGAGCACCGAGCTGAGCTCCCTGTGAGCTGAGTTCCCTGTGAGCTGAGCTCCCTGCGCTATATAGCAGGTTCCCACTTCTATCTATTTTACATATGGTAATGTATTTATGTCAAACCTAATCTCCCAATTCGTCCCACCCTCCCCTTCGCCCCTGTGTCCACATGTCTGTTCTCTATGTCTACATTTCTATTCCTGCCCTACAAATAGGTTCATCTGTACCATTTTTCTAGATTCCACATATATGCGTTAATATACGATATTTGTTTTTATCGTTGATTTACAATGCTGTGTTAGTTTTAGGTGTACAATAAAGTGATTCAGTTATGGATATGTGCGTGTGTGTGTATTCTTTTTCAGATTCTTTTCCTTTACAGGTTCTTTTGTTCTTTTTGTATCTATATGAGAAGCTAGATGTTAATTAAACTCACTGTGGTAATCATTTCACAGTATGTGTAGGTCAAACCGCTATGCTGTACATCTTAAACTTATACAGTGCTATCTGTTAATTGTATCTCAATAAAACTGGGTAAAAAAAGAAAAAATTTTTAAAGAGTTTGTTAAAATAGAATGATTATTATGCTTTACTAAGAGTGATAGAAAGCAATTTAGGACAGATTTTCTTTTTACAATAGTAATAGCAAAATAGCAATAAGATGTTCTGGCTAAACTTTACCTGCTCTGCTTGAACATGGATGATCAAGTTTATGTAGAAAGTGTTTCTATAAGTAAAAACAGAGCACTATAACATTTCTGGATCTATGTCATATGGACAGGAGGCTGTGTTAATATATATATATATATATATATATATATATATATATATATATATACACACACACACACATATATATTCTTTATCGGATTCTTTTCCCTTATAGGTTATTACAAAATATTGAGTCTAGTTCCCTGTGCTATACTGTAGGTCCTTGTTGATTATCTATTTTATAGACAATAGTGTGTTATCTGTTAATCCCAAACTCCTAATTTATCCCTCTTCCCCACTTTCCCCTTTGGTGACCGTAAATTTGTTTTCTGTGTCTGTGGATCCGTTTCTGTTTTGTAATAAGTTCATTTGTATCAATTTTAAAATCATTTATTTATTTTGTTTTTATTTATTTTTGGCTGTATTGGGTCTTCGTTGCTGCGCACGGACTTTCTCTAGTTGCGGCGAGCAGGGGCTACTTATCATTGTGGTGCGCAGGCTTCTTATTGCAGTGGCTTCTCTTGTGGAGCACTGGTTCTAGGTGCTCGGGCTTCAGCAGCTGTGGCATGCAGGTTCAGTAGTTGTGGTTCACAGGCTCTAGAGCGCAGGCTCAGTAGTTGTGGTGCACAGGCTTAGTTGCTCTGCGACATGTGGGATCTTCCTGGACCAGGGCTCGAACCCGTGTCCCCTACATTGGCAGGTAGATTCTTAACCACTGTGCCTCTAGGGAAGTCCCTTGTATCAATTTTTTTTTAATTCCACATATAAGCGATATTTGATATTTGTCTTTGTCTGGCTTACTTAACTTACTATGATAATCTCTAGGTCCATCCGTGTTCCTGCAAATGTCTTTTATTTCATTCTTTTTGATGGCTGAGTAGTATTCTGTTGAATATATGTACCACATCTTCTTTATCCATTCATCTGTCAATGGACATTTAGGTTGCTTCCATGTCTTGGCCATTGTAAATAATGTTGCTATGAACACAGAGGTGCATGTATCTTTTCAAATTATGGTTTTCTCCAGATATATGCCCAGGAGTGGGATTGCATGTTCCTATGGTAACTTTATTTTTAGTTTTTTAAGGAACCTCCATACTGTTCTCCACAGTGGCTGCACCAATTTACATTCCCACCAACAGTGTAAGAGGGTTCCCTTTTCTCCATACCCTCTCCAGCATTTATTATTTGTAGACTTTTTGATGGTAGCCATTCTGACCCGTGTGAGGTGATACCTCATTGTAGTTTTGATTTTCATTTCTCTAATAATTAGTGATGTTGAGCATCCAGTATGGTTTCTTATATGGGATGTTAATTTCATGTAGCTGCAGAGTAAAAACAGTCTGCAGAAGCTGTGCTCTGATCAAGCAGTCGGCACCTGGAACACCATGACAACATCATTTTAGAAGAGGTTATGCATGGTGAGTTCTACATCTCTATCTAGACAGCTACTCATGTGGCTTTCTATCAACATAATACAGTCAGGTTACTTATGCTGTGGGTTTTGGAAGGTTGTATTTCACTGGTGTATACCAAGTCTGGGCAGAAAACTAAGGAGAATGAATGCTGAAATCACAGACCTCTTTATTGACTTTCTTAGGGTAGAAAGAAAAGGGGAGGGGTTCTTACTTTTTTCTGATTAAATTATTTATAATTCTGGATGCTAATTCTTTATCTGTAATGCATGTTGCAAATATTTTCATCCATTCTGTGCTTTTAAACCTTATTTTCGTTCTTGCTGTACACAATAGAAAACTGTGTGTAGTCCTTTTCTTTATAGTCTTTGCAATTTATTTCTACTCTACCCTAAATTTACAAAAATGTTTATCTTATATTTTTCATAACGCTTTTATAGTGTTTTATGTTTGTTCTTTGATTCATTTGGAGGTCAGCTTTGTGTGTATGGTGTGAGGTAGGGATCTACCTTAATTCTGTTGCAGTAAACTTTATTGCTTGTTCCAATTGAATTTATTTAATCTCCACTAACTTGAGATCCTATTACTTTTGTATTCACTTGCTTACACACACACACACACACACACACACACACAACTAAATTCTAATTTCTTGACTCATTTTAAAGGAGTCAGTTATTTAGCTATTGATCTAGTTTTCAAGAAACAAATCTTTGGTTTCATTTAGCAACTCATTTATTTATGCTTTTATATTTATTAGTTCTGCACTTTTTGATATTTTGTGGGTTTTGCTTCTTGGGTTGAATGCTTAGTGCGTTCATTTTCATTACATTTTTTCTAATATTTGCATTAAAGACTGTAAATCTTTTTCAGAATATCTCTCTGGCTGCAATTTACAGGTTTTGCTTTTTTTTTTTTTTTTTTTTTTTTTTTTGCAGTACACGGGCCTCCCACTGCTGTGGCCTCTCTTGTTGTGGAGCACAGCCTCCGGATGTGCAGGCCCAGCGGCCATGGCTCACAGGCCCAGCCACTCCATTGCATGTGGGATCTTCCCGGACCGGGGCACGAACCCGTGTCCCCTGCATTGGCAGGCGGACTCTCAACCACTGCGCCACCAGGGAAGCCCAATTTACAGGTTTTGATATGCAATGCTCTGTATTTGTTTTAAAATAGATCACAATTCTGTCTGTTTTCGTTTTTGATGTTAATTTATTAATTTTTATCATGTAAGTGCATGTGTTTGAACTACCACTTTGCTACCAGATTACATCACTTTTAAGAGTTAGAGTAATGTTGTGATCTTGACCGCTCTAGCAAACAGCTTGACAAAGCAAGACTAAATTAAGTCTTACATATATACATACATATATTTTATATTTCAGTGACGACGTCTCCTTGTTTTAGGTGTAAAATTAGAAAATTTATTGTACACTTAGCTTACTTGTCCTATTGTATCCTAAGTTCTGGGCACACCGTCTCCTCAAAAGTATCATATTCAATAGCATTTTAAATCTAAAGAGAGTTTGATGATACAGGCTTTAAAACAAATAAGCTTAACTTGAACCAAGTGTTTTAGGACAAAATATGTCAATTGTTTACAGATTGGGTGTGAGAGAGGAGATGCAAATTCAAGGTACATTTTTTTGTCTACCTAAAATGTACATCTTTTACTCGCTTGAAGACCCCTTTATAAAAGTAACATTACTTTGATGTAATCAAAATATTCTTAAAGGTACAAAAAAGGATCATGTAGAAAGAATAATGTAAAAGATACTTATTTTAAGAATAAAAGACTATGAAAATCTTTTATTATGTTCTGTACAGCCAGTGACTTCCACAAATTTTCAGCGATATAAAGAAGAAAAGCAAAGGGTATTTATATCTAAATACCCTCTAACTACCGTTCTTGATTAAGAGGTGGGTGTTCTAGGAGGGAAAAAGATACGCTGAAAAAAACAACATACAGCAGTGGAAAATTTCAAGAGCAACAATCTGGGAGGCATGAGTAAATGACTTGGCTACATCTGTTTTCTTAGAAGGTTATTTTAAAGTTCTCAGATGAATTGGGTTTTTGGTTCTTTTTTTGCTATTAATTTATAATTTATGGAATTGAGTTCAGTGAAGGCACCCCGTGAGATTTCTGCTTTGAGAAACCTGTTGAAGTTTCCTTTGAAGTCTGATAGTGGCCAATTTTTGTGAGGGTTTTGTGTGTTTGAAATTAATGCGTATTTTCTGCTTGTTGGGTATGCATTTCTCTTTTCAGTTATTCCTGTTAATTATATTATTGAAATCTTCTAGATCCTCACTTTTTGGGGATCTATTGTTGAGTTTCAGAAGAGGTGCATTAAAGCATCTGTTGTGAGGTAGGTTGACCACTTCTTGCCTTTCTATCAGTTTTTTAATGAAATATTTCAAAATTAGTTGTCAGGAGCATCAAGGTTGCTGACTGTTATATAAAATTTACTTTTGTATTAGATATATTTTCCTTCATCCTCTTTGATGCTTTGTATTTGAATTCTATTGTCTGGAAGTAATATTGTTCCAGTGTCTATTTGTTAGTATTTTCCTGCTATGTTGTTCTCTTTTTAATCTTTTCTTTGTATCCTTTTTGCATCATTTTGTTTCAGGAGTGTCCCCTAATCCCAGAATTTCTGCCTTTATAGAAGAATTTAACCTTGACTTTTTACTGATGTGTTTGAATTCATTCCTGCAATGTTGGTCTATGTTTTGTCTCTAAAAAGCTGCCTGTTCGTCTCTTTTTTAATTAAAAAAAACTTTCTTGCCTTCTGTGGATTGATTGTTTTCTTCATTTTAATCTGTTCTTTTTTATTCTAATAGAGTGAAAGTAATACCTCTCAATTCTATATTTTTCTGGTGATTACCATTAAAACTTTGATTTAGGGACTTCCCTGGTGATACAGTGGTTGAGACTCCACGTTCCCAATGCAGGGGGCCCAGGTTCGATCCCTGGTCCAGAAACTAGATCCCACATGCATACCGCAACTACAAGGAGCCTGCCTGCCACAACTAAGAAGCTGGCAAACCACAACTAAGGAGCCCACCTTCCACAACTAAGACCCGACGCAACCAAGTAAATAAATAAGTAATAAAAAACTTTGATTTACACGTTGACAGTTATTTTCCCCTATTGATGTTGACTTAATTACATCTATATTTCTCATTCCCTCCTGTCCCATCTGAACAAGACGTGAACCTTTTGACTTTCCCTGCTATCACCACTTCTCATTTTGAGACCATCTGAGATAAACTTCAAGATTATTGTTAATATTTTCCTACAGTCAATACCTATTTAGATATAACTCTACATTTTATGCTTTTCCTATCACTTTTTTTTTGTTCCCTGACCATCTCTTAGATTATACTGCATTTTGCTGAAGGATATTTTCTAGTAATTCTTTCACAGAAGGGACCTGAATAGCAAGCTTTCTGTGTCTGTCTATTAATCAGATGTTTCTGCATTAATGCTATATAGCAATTAGCCCATGGTCCTGTGACTTATAATGACAAACATGTATTTTGCTTACTTGTGGGTCAGCTGGAGTTTGGCTGCTTCTGGATAGGCTTGGCTGGGCTTGGTTCCAACTGTAAGTCAGATTTGGATCTGCTCCATGTATCTCATTATGGGAGAGCAGCTCCTGGAGGCACACTCTTCTCATGGCAAAGGAAAGGAGTCCAAGAGGCTAAGCCAAACCACATTCCAAGGTTTTGCTCACATATGATTGGCCAAAGCAAGTCATATGGTCAAATCCAAAGCCAATAGAGTGGGGGTATAAACCTCACCTTCTCTGCTGAGATGCACTTCAAGGTACCATAGCCAAGGGAGGGAGTAAAGAACTGAGAACAACAATCCAACTTACCATTACATAACTGGAATTTTCCCCCCGATACTTGAATGATAGTTTGGTTGGGTATAGAATTTTCTGTTCCCCTCTCCTCTTCCCATTCCTCCTCCTTCTTCTTCTCCTCATTTTCCCCCTTCTCCTCCCTCTGTCCTCTTTTTCTTCTTCATAAAACCTATCCTGTCTTATACTTAGAATATTTTACTTGTAAGTGCACAGCAGGCTCTTGCACTGCACACTTTCCTGATGTGGGAAGTCCCCTCGGGCTCACTTTTCTTTTTAATGTATACTTTATCCCAGGAAGGGCCTGGAATTCTTTGTCAGCTGAAAGATGCATTCGTGTACTTGTTAAACATTAGTTGAGTGCTATATGCCAGGTGCTCAGGTGAGAAGCTGGGCATCCGAAGATCATTTGCAGAGGTCCTGCCTGGCAGGAACTTTTCATCCAGTAGAGTGAGACCTTTGTGTAGGGTTATGGTACTTACAAAATATACAATATGATGTCATTTCTGCTTACTGAGGTGGGGAGATGGATGGACTGGTTGGGAGAGAGTTTATAGTGGCTATGAGTCTTAACTGAATCTTGAAAAGTGAGTAGGCTTTTTCTGAGCAGTGGAAAGGGAGGCTGTGAAGGAGACGGTGGCTCTAGACCCCATTCCAGGCAATGAGGCAGTGAGTCTCCAGAAAGTGCTGAACAGGGGAGATATGCAGCTCCATGTGGTTTGGGGTTTCAGAAAGACCCATCTGGTAGCTGTGAGGAGGAGGGATTGGATGAGGCAGGTCAGATGAAGAGCAGTGTCAAGAGGCTGTTTGGAGTCCTGGAAGTTGGTCAAGAAACTAGTGCCCATGAGGGTCTTCCTGAGTTGGAACCTCTGTATGCACTCATGTACATGCATACACACAGACACTCGTGCACACTCACGTACACTCACACACTGCCAGATGCAGAAGCTGCTGGACCAAAGTCACTGCTCAAGCTGGTGCCAGGTCGCAGTTACCATGGAAGGAGAGTCCACGGAAACAACAGCTCCTGAGAGCTAGTTTCCTTAAAAAACCATCCCTTCTCGGAGCCCTTGGGGACAGGAACAGGGCTGAGCCTGAGAGGGGGCGTAGACCCTCAAGGGGATATAATTGCCTATGTCATTCGGCTGCAAAGTGGGCAAAGTAGGCTTCAGCACAGTTAAATAATCATCTGACAGTTCAAGATGAAGTGGTCAGTGTGTTTGGGGGAGGGTGGGGGGAAATATACATCCAAATAACACTTTCTATTGTGCATCAGAGGAGGCGAGAAAGAGAAGGAGCGTGTTTTGTCCAGTCCTAACATGTGGCTATTAGTAAAGTTTTTATAGTCTTGGCAAAAGTTTACTAGGAAATCAGGGCAAATGATTATTTCAGGGACCCATTTGAATCCAAATAAGTGAGTTTAGAAGTATTTGGCAGTCTGTTCTTTTTGTTCAGTGATGTCACACATGTCCATTTACCAGTGAGACCTAATTCCAGGGCCTGGTTTTGGGCGTCCAGGTTTCCTTCTCAGTGACTGGAGGTCCCTGGCATGGAGCCTCCTCGTTAAAATCTGGGTCTAGGATAGGAGTGTTCTACATTTTGGAAATGGTTTTATCCAGTATCTAGTTAATGCTAACTATAATTGGATTTAATTTCCAACAAAACTCAACTGAAACCCCTTTTCACTTTCATACTAGTTTCTTGCAGAAGAGTTACAATTAAGTTACCCACAGCATTGTCAGATTTTATTTTGGGTTGAAATGTCTCATGTTTGACTTTGGCACAGAAACAATTTCTTTTGGAGAGGGTCATAAAATATCCTTTCAGCTCTTCTCTTGTAATAGAAAAGTAGAAAAAAAGTATCTTCACTTTTGTCTATTTTACCCAACAAGGACTTATTGAGTCCATGTCACAGAGCTTAAAACTGTTAGGTGTCGTGTGGGATGGGGTCTGTTTACAAAATACATGCCAAAATGCTTCATTTTTCTAGAGGCCACTTTTCTAGCAGCCTTGATTATCTGGAACACAGCCAATAACAAGAATGTAGTAAAAACAGCCACCAAACTGCCAAAATATTATCAAAACACCAAGTACCCAAGCTCTGGCTCATAACACACCGTATGTTAGGTGCCCCTGCCCAGTCAGTTTTATTCTTCATTTAGAAACAATAGAGACAGTCTTGGCTAGATGACTTCCTTGACTTTCAGCAAATTAGAGCTAAGGATTGAAATGAGGAGCCTTCCAAAAGTAGGTACCCGGAAGTCAGAGTGACAACTGACAGGCTGACAGTAAGGCAGGAGAGAGGGGAGCTACAAAAGCAGGTAGAAGCAGATGGCAGGTAGGTCCACTTGCTGAGCTGGACCACGGGCAGGAGACATAGTACAGCAAAGGGTGGAGGGCACCAGGAAGAATTCAAATTTTGATCCATTTCGGGACTGTACAGCACATTGAGAAAACCATTCATCCCATATGATTAAAATAAAAGCAACTTTGGGACTTCTCTGGTAGTCTAGTGGTTAAGACTCCACGCTTTCACAGCAGGGGGCATGGGTTCGATCCCTGGTGGGGGAACTAGGATCCTGCCTGCGGCACGGTGTGGCCTAAATAAATAATAGAAATAAAATAAAAGCAACTTTGAAACTTTGGATTAAAGGAAGATTCGCTCTTGTGAGACTTTATCTCAGGCTACCACTGAGAAACCTGTAGCCTTGTAGCAGAGGTACCCCATCACCATGGTCCAGGCAGTTGGCAAGTCTCTGAGGGTTTGCTACTGTCTGGGTAGCTGTGGAAGCTGAGTGCAGAGTCCTGCACAGAGTAGGCGGCAAACATACCTGTTAGCTCTTCTGGTTCCAAAACAAGATGGAGTATACTCACTCTCCTCTGTTCCCTTCTCCCCCAAAGTATAACCAAATACCCTGGAAATTATTGAAAAGACAATTATAAAAGGACTCAGAGCTGCAAAGGAGGAGGAGGATGGGATAGGGACCTCAGGACTTGAGAAACAACTATGCGATGAGTTCCTTGGGTTTTCATTTTATCTCCTAGACTGTGTGCAGGAGAGGTCTGCAACCTGGAACTGCCAACACGAATAGGCAACAAACAGACGAACAAGAAAAGCCTGCTGTCTCTGGCCAAAGGTCTAAGGAAGGAAGCCCAACAGAGATCTAGTGGGGACCCCCAGCCTCAACTCTACAACCACAGCCCCTGCAGGAGGTCTGATCTGTTTACAGCAGAAGCAGCAAAACCTTGGCCATTCCAACCCCTGATCACAAGCTGACCAAGTGGGTGATCTCATACACTCACAGCTGCAACAATGAAGCCCTGTGTCTGCCTGTGCTCTACCCAGAAACATAAGGAGACCTAGGCCCGATGGCTTCTGCCCCTTCCTCCCTAGATGGTCACCCACAGACAGTAAACAACCCAGAGAGGCATCTTCTGCCCCTGCAGAAAATATCACCATAGATTCAGCAGGAGAATTAGCAGCACCAGAAGAACAAAATTGACCAGATAGCACCGTAAGTGCTCAAAAAAACCTAAATTGTCATTGGAACGAAAGCCCAAAAAAGGTAGCACCGAACCTATACTCTAAAACTAAACAGAGCAACTGCCTACTAAAATAGAAGACTTAAATAGGTCAATATCAAATGATTAGAATTTCCAGGATACAGGGGGAAAAAAAAAACCTTCATCATACCAGGAAACCCACAATTTGAATGAAAAAAGATAATTAACTGGTGCAGTTCCAAGATGACTCAAATGTTGGAATTATTGGACAAGGATTTTAAAGCAGCCATCATAGAAATGCTTCGACAATCAATGACAAATCAAATTCTCCTGAAACAAAAGAAAGAACAGAAAATTTCAGCAAAGAAATACATTATAAAAAAGAAGTAAATGAAAATGATAGAATTGAAAAATACAACAACCAAGATAAAAAACTTACTGGGTGGACTTAATAGCAGAGTGGAGATGACAGAGGATATAAGCAGTGAACTGGAAGAGAGATCAATAGAATTTACTTAGTCTGAACAACAGAGAGAAAATAGGCTGAAAAAACATTGGAGAGCCTCAGGGATCCTTGGGACAATAATAAAAGAGATTGAACAGTTCTGTCATTAAAGTTCTAGAGAGTAAAGGCTGAAAATGTATCAGAAGAGACAATAGCCGAAAACTCCCCAAATTGCAAAAGCTATAAATCTACAGATTCATGAAGAGGAGCAAATCCCAAATAGGAAACGCTCAAAGAAATCCACACCAAGACACATCATAGTCAAACTTGTAAAGACAAAGAAATAGTCTTAAAAATAGCCAGAGAAAAATGACACATTACCTATAAAGGAACACTGACTTGAATGATGGTGGATTTCTCTTCTGAAACCATGGAAGTCAGAAGGAAGTAGCACAGTATTTTTCAAGTGCTGCAAGGAAAGAACCATTAGCCCCAAATCACATAGTCAGTGAAGCTATCCTTCAGGGTTGAAGGAGAAAAACATTCTCAGATGAAGGTAATTTGTTGCTAGCACACCGATCCTTAAAGAACGCCTAAGACATGGATGTATATACACTACCAAATGTAAAATAGATAGCTAGTGGGAAGCAGCCACATAGCACGGGGAGTTCAGCTCGGTGCTTTGTGACCACCTAGAGGGGTGGGATAGGGAGGGTGGGAGGGAGACGCAAGAGGGATATGGGGATTTATGTATATGTATAGCTGATTCACTTTGTTATAAAGCAGAAATTAACACACCATTGTAAAGCAGTTATACTCCAATAAAGATGTTAAAAAAAAAAAGTCATCCTATCTAGGATATATCCCAGATCAGTTAAATCATGACTTCTGTGGGTAGAACCCAGGCATCAGTATTTTTTTCAAAATGAAAATTTAGTCTATTTTTTAAAAACCACAACAATAAATTCCAGTGTCTATATAATCAAAAAAACAACAAAAAAAAGAATGCCTAAGAAAGTTTTCCAAACAGAAGGAAAATGATAATGATAATAGAAAAAAGGCTAGAACCATCAGAAAGGAAAGAGCAATGGAATGGATAAAAAGAAATAAACATAATAGGTTATGTTCATCCTTCATCTCATGAGTTTCTTTAATCACATTTTATGGTTTCATAGTCGAAGAAAAAGTTATCACACTGTTTGATGTGTTCAATATTTGTAGAGGGAATACTTTAAAGGTGATTATATTTATTAAATTGAGGTAATAAAGAGACCTAAATGAAAGTGAGATTTCTATACTTCTCTTGAAATGGTAAAGAATCAACATCAGTAGGCAATTATATGCATGTATAATAATACCTAGAGCAACCACTAAGGAATCTATATAAAGAAATACTCTCAAAAACGTTATAATTTAATAAAAATGAAGCATCAAAAATGTTCAAGTAATGCAGAAGAAGCCAAGAAAAAACAAACAGGGGGCTTCCCTGGTGGCGCAGTGGTTGAGAGTCCGCCTGCCGATGCAGGGGACACGGGTTTATGCCCCGGTCCAGGAAGATCCCACATGCCACGGAGTGGCTGGGCCCGTGAGCCATGGCCGCTGAGCCTGCGCGTCCGGAGCCTGTGCTCCGCAACGGGAGAGGCCACAACAGTGAGAGGCCCGCGTACCGCAAAAAAAAAAAAAAGAAAGAAAAGAAAAAACAAACAGGAAAAGAAATAGAGGGAACAAAACAGAAAACAAATAACAGATTTCTTGGATTTTCTACATAGACTATCATGTCATCTCAAATAGGGACAGTTTTATTTCTTACTTTCTGATCTGTATGCCTTTTACTTCCTTTTCTTGAATTATTGCACTGGCTGAAACTTCAGTACCATGTTGAGTAAGAGTGATGAGACAGTATGGTACTGGCACAAAAACAGAAAGATAGATCAGTGGAACAGGATAGAAAGCCCAGAGATAAACCCACGCACATATGGACACCTTATCTTTGATAAAGGAGGCAGGAATGTACAGTGGAGAAAGGACAGCCTCTTCAATAAATGGTGCTGGGAAAACTGGACAGGTACATGTAAAAGTATGAGATTAGATCACTCCCTAACACCATACACAAAAATAAGCTCAAAATGGATTAAAGACCTAAATGTAAGGCCAGAAACTATCAAACTCTTAGAAGAAAACATAGGAAGAACACTCTATGACATAAATCACAGCAAGATCCTTTCTGACCCACCTCCTAGAGTAATGGAAATAAAAACAAAAATAAACAAATGGGACCTAATGAAACTTCAAAGCTTTTGCACAGCAAAGGAAACCATAACCAAGACCAAAAGACAACCCTCAGAATGGGAGAAAACATTTGCAAATGAAGCAACTGACAAAGGATTAATCTCCAAAATTTACAAGCAGCTCATGCAGCTCAATAACAAAAATACAAACAACCCCATCCAAAAATGGGCAGAAGACCTAAATAGACATTTCTCCAAAGAAGATATACAGAATGCCAACAAACACATGAAAGAATGCTCAACATCATTAATCATTAGAGAAATGCAAATCAAAACTACAATGAGATATCATCTCACACCAGTCAGAATGGCCATCATCAAAAAATCTACAAACAATAAATGCTGGAGAGGGTGTGGAGAAAAGGGGACACTCTTGCACTGCTGGTGGGAATGTGAATTGGTTCAGCCACTGTGGAGAACAGTATGGAGGTTCCTTAAAAAACTACAAATAGAATTACCATATGACCCAGCAATCCCACTACTTGGCATATACCCTGAGAAAACCAAAATTCAAAGAGAGTCATGTACCAAAATGTTCATTGCAGCTCTATTTACAATAGCCAGGACATGGAAACAACCTAAGCGCCCATCATCGGATGAATGGATAAAGAAGATGTGGCACATATACACAATGGAATATTACTCAGCCTTAAAAAGAAATGAAATTGAGCTATTTGTAATGAGATGGATAGACCTAGAATCTGTCATACAGAGTGAAGTAAGTCAGAAAGAAAAAGACAAATACCGTATGCTAACACATATATATGGAATTTAAGGGAAAAAAATGTCATGAAGAACCTAGGGGTAAGATAGGAATAAAGACGCAGACCTACTGGAGAACGGACTTAAGGATATGGGGAGGGGGAAGGGTGAGTTTTGACAGGGCGAGAGAGAGTCATGGACATATACACACTAACAAACGTAGTAAGGTAGATAGCTGGGGGGAAGCAGCCGCAAGGCACAGGGATATTAGCTCGGTGCTTTGTGACAGCCTGGAAGGGTGGGATGGGGAGAGTGGGAGGGAGGGAGACGCAAGAGTGAAGACATATGGGAACATATGTATATGTATAGCTGATTCACTTTGTTGTAAATCAGAAACTAACACACCATTGTAAAGCAATTATACCCCAATAAAGATGTTTAAAAAAAAAAAAAAAAAGAGTGATGAGAGCAGATATCCTTTTCTTGTTCCTGGTCTTAGCATCTGAAAGCAGTCTTTCATCTTTAAGTATAGTGTTAAATGTAGCTTTTCTTGTTGTTGTTGTTAAACATTAGCTGTAAGTTTTTTGTAGATGCTTTTTATTAAATTGAGGAAGTACTCCTCTATTTCTAGTTTTCTCAGTTTTCATCATGAATGGTGCTCAATTTTGTCAAATGCTTTTTATTCATGTATTGATATAATCATATGATTTTTCACTTGTTATGTTGACATGATGGATTACACTGATTAATCTTCAAATACTGAAAAGCCTCAAATTCCTGGAATAACCGCACTTGGTTATGGTGTATAACTCTTTTTACATATTCTGCATTATGATTGCAAATATTTACTTTATTTTTTATTTTTTTGACATCTTTATTGGAGTATAATTGCTTTACAATGGTATGTTAGTTTCTGCTTTATACCAAAGTGAATCAGCTATACATATACATAAATCCCCATATCTCCTCCCTCTTGCGTCTGCCTCCCACGCTCCCTATCCCACGCCTCTAGGTGGTCACAAAGCACCGAGCTGATCTCCCTGTGCTATGCAGCTGCTTTCCACTAGCTATCTATTTTACATTTGGTAGTGTATATATGTCCATGCCACTCTCTTACTTTGTCCGAGCTTACACTTCCCCCTCCCCGTGTCCTCAAGTCCATTCTCTACGTCTGCGTCTTTATTCCTGTCCTGCCCCTAGGTTCTTCAGAACTTTTTTTTTTCTAGACTCCATATATGTGTGTTAGCATATGGTATTTGTTTTTCTCTTTCTGACTTACTTCACTCTGTATGACAGACTCTAGGTCCATCTACCTCACTACAAATAACTCAATTTCATTTCTTTTTATGGCTGAGTAATATTCCATTGTATATATGTACCATATCTTCCTTATCCATTCATCTGGCGATGGACACTTAGGTTACTTCCATGTCCTGGCTATTGTAAATAGAGCTGCAGTGAACATTGTGGTACAGGACTCTTTTTGAATTATGGTTTTCTCAGGGTATATGCCCAGTAGTGGGATTGCTGGGTCGTATGGTAGTTCTATTTTTAGTTTTTTCAGGAACGCCCATACTGTTCTCCATAGTGGCTGTGTCAATTTACATTCCCACCAACAGTGCAAGACGGTTCCCTTTTCTCCACACCCTCTTCGGCATTTATTGTTTGTAGATTTTTTGATGATGCCCATTCTGACTGGTGTGAGGTGATACCTCATTGTAGTTTTGATTTGCATTTATCTAGTGATTAGTGATGTTGAGCATCCTTTCACGTGTTTGTTGGCAATCTGTATATCTTCTTTGGAGAAATGTCTATTTAGGTCTTCTGCCCATTTTTGGATTGGATTTTTTGTTTTTTTGATATTGAGCTGCATGAGCTGCTTGTAAATTTTGGAGAGTAATCCTTTGTCAGTTGCTTCATTTGCAAATATTTTCTTCCATTCTGAGGGCTGTCTTTTCGTCTTGTTTATGTTTTCCTCTGCTGGGCAAAAGCTTTTAAGTTTCATTAGATCCCATTTTTTAATTTTTGTTTTTATTTCCATTTCTCTAGGAGGTGGGTCAAAAAGGATCTTGCTGTGATTTATGTCATAGTGTGTTCTGCCTATGTTTTCCTCTAAGAGTTTGATAGTGTCTGGCCTTACATTTAGGTCTTTAATCCATTTTGAGTTTATTTTTGTGTATGGTGTTAGGGAGTGTTCTAATTTCATTCTTTTCAATGTAGCTGTCCAGTTTTCCCAGCACCACTTATTGAAGAGGCTGTCTTTTCTCCATTGTATATTCTGATTGCAAATATTTATAAAGGATTTTTACATCTATTTTCATGAGTGATGTGAGCTTGTACTTTTCTGTTTTAAAAATACTCTCCTTGTTTTGGTATCAGGGCAATACTTGCTTTATAAAATAAATTGAGAAATGTTCTCTCTTATGTTCTGGAAGAGTATATGAAATTGCTATTAAAACTTCTTTAAAGAAGCTTTTCTCCATTTATATAAAACCATGTAGGCTTGGAAATATCTTTTGGGGGAGCTCCTAAATTTGACTTCAATCTCCTTAATAGTTGTAGGACTATTCAAATTGTCTGTTTCATTTAGGGTAGATTGTGGTGGTTTGTGCTTTTTAATGAATTGGTCCATTTTGTTGCCAAATTTATGCATGCAGAGTTGTTTGTAGTTTTAACCTTATAGACTTTTGAAGTTAGCATATCTAGTGATGACTCTTCTTTCATTTGTAAAATTGGTAATTTGTATTTATTCTCTTTTTTCTTTGCTAGAATTGCTAAAGGTTGCCAATTTTATTGATCTTTTAAACAATCAGCTCAGTTTCACTGATTTTCTCAGTTGTTTTTCTCTTAATTTCATTGATTTCCGCTCTTATATTTACTATTTCTTTCTGCTTACTTGGAATGTATTTTGCTCTTTTATGTCTTAGGTTCTTGGATTGATTTGAGACATTTTTCTTCCTAATATATGTATTTAGTATTATAAATTTCCCCCTTTGCACTGCTTTAGCTGTGGCTCACAAATTTTCATACATTGTACTTTCATTTTCATTCAGTTGAATGAATTTTTAAAAAGTCCTTTGGGACTTCCTCTTTGATCTGTAGATTATTTAGAAGTGTGTTGTTTAATTTCCAAGTGTTTGAGATTTTCTTTATTGATTTATAGTTTCATTCCATTGTGGCTGGAGAACACATTGTATGATTATCATTCTTTCAAATTTGTTGCAGTGGCTCATTTATTGAAGTGAATTTGTTTTATGGCTCAGGATATGGTTTGTCTTGGCATATGTGGGCAATGGTAAAGAATGCGTATTCTGTTTTTGTTGGGTGGAGTGTTCTATAAATGTCAATTATATCTTATTTGTTGATAACGTTTTTCAGTTTTCCTGTTATCTTTGCTGTTTTTCTGAAGAGTTGTTCTATCAACTGTTAAGAGGGGGATGTGGAAGTCTCCAAAAATAATTGTAGATTGGACTATTTCTCCTTTCATTTCCATCAATTTTTGTTTCACATATTTTATAGCTCTGTTGTTGTATACACATTTATGATTGCTAAATCTTCTTGGTAGATTGATCCTTTTGTTATTATATAATGTATCTCTCTGCTTCTGGTAATTTTCTTTGCTTTGAATTCTATATTCTGATATTAATATAGCTATTCCTTCTCTCTTTCAATTGAAGTTTGAATAGGTACATATATACAAACTTCAGTTGAAGTTTGTAATATATACATATATCTCCACTGCTTTTTTTTTCAACCCTGCCTATATCATTATATTTTAAGTGAGTTTCTTATGGACATCATATAATTAGGTCATGTTTTCTGATCCACTCTGTCAGTCTTTGCATTTTAATTGGTATAATCATTTACAGTTGATCCTTGAACAAAATGGGTTTGAACTGTGTGGGTCCAATTATATATGGATTTTTCCCCCAATAAATAAATACTATAATGCTAAATGATCCAAGGTTGGTTGAATCCACAGATGTGGAACGATAGATATGGAGGACTGACTGTAGAGTTATACACTGATTTTTGACTGCACAAGGGTCAGTGGCCCTAGCTCCTGCATTGTTCAAGGGTCAACTGTACATTTAATGTAATTATTGATTTGTTATGGCTTAAATCTGGCTTTCTTTTTTGGTTTTCTGTTTGTTCTTTCTGCATTTCTCTCTTTTCCCCTGCTTTTCTGTGGGTTATTTGACCATTTTTTAGAATTTTATAACTATAGAGTTTTAACTTTAGAGTTTTTGAGTGTATCTGTGTGAAATTTTAATGATTGCTCTAATAATACATTATATGCACATAAGTCATTACAGTCATCATTTTACCAGTTCAAGTGAAGTGTAGAAATCTTTTCTGCCTTTATGTCTATTCACTCTCCCCACTTGTATTAAATATTAAGTATTTGTCTTAAATATTTCTGCTAAATATTTAGAACCACATTAAACAGTGCCATATTTTTTGCTTCAGATGTCAAACATAATGTAGAAAACTCATGAAGAGAAGGAAAAGCTATTATGTTTACCCATATTTTTGTTTGCAAACTTTCTTCCTGATTTTCTAAGATTCCTTTTATCATTTCTTTTTTTATTTATAGAACTTACTTTAGCCTTTCTTTTGTGGTAGATCTTCTGACTACAAATTCTTAGTTTTCTTTCATTTGAGAATGTCTTGATTTCCCCTTCATTTCTGATATTTTTGCTACATATAGGATTTTTCTGATATTTTTTCTGGATTCTAAGTTGACAGTTCTTTTCTTTCAGCACTTGAAGAATATTCCTCTTCCTCCTGGCCTCCATGGATCCTGATGAGAAATCTGCTCTCACCTGAATTGGTTTTCATCTATAGGTAAGGTGTCACTTTTCCCTTACTGCTTCAAGGTTTTTAAAATTTTGTTTTAATTTTCAGAAGTTTGAATATTTTCAGAAGTTTGATAGCTATTTGCATGGTTTCTTTGGTTTTATTCTGTTTGGGGTTTGCTCAGTTTCCTGAATCTGTAGTTTATGACTTTTGCCAAATTTAGGAAGTTTTCAGTTATTATTTCTTTGAACAGCTTGTGATCCCTGTCCCTTTTCTTCTCTCTTTCCAGAACTCTGATGACACTAAAGACATACCTTTTGTTACAATCCCACAGATCCCCATGGCTCTGCTTATCTTTTTATTTTTATTCTAACTTTTCTCCATTAGTCAGACTGAGTAATTTCTATTGTTCTACTTTACAGCTCACTGATTGTTTTCTTCTGTCTCCTTCATTCTGCCGTTGAGCTCATCCACTGAGCTTTTAATTTCAGTTACTGTATTTTTCAGTTCTAAAATTTCTATTTGATTTTTTTTATATCTTCTCTTTCTTTGCTGACACTTTCAACTTATTTGCTGAGTGTTTTTATTTTTTCATTAGTTTAAAGTGTGTTTATAATGGCTTGCTGAAGCATTTTTTTATGATGGCTACTGTAACATCTTTGTCTGGTAATTCTAACATCTCTGTTACTTCAATGTTGGTATCTACAGATACCTCCCTGGCAGAGAGGGGTAGGAGGGGCTCATTACTACTCCTCATGTGTCCTCAAAGGACATCATCAGTGGGGGAGGGGAGGCATTGGCCCCGTTACTGCTGGGCTGTGGTGAAAATCGTGACCTTCCACTCTCTATTGAGACTACTCCAGCAGGGAAGAAATAGAAACTTCCCAGGTGGTTTCCATCAACACCACGTGGTGGTGGAGGGTGCTCCTTATTGCTTGGTGTGGGTGAATGCCTCAGGTCCATACTCAACCTTATCTGACACCACACTGACAGGGAATTGGGGCACCTCCTTAAACTTGCTGAGGATGAAAGTCTAGGCTCTCCATTTGGCTTCTGCTTGGTAGGAGTGCAGCCGTAGTTTTTTCTATGGTGTTTGATTGGAGTAGGATGTTTACCATCTAAAAGTTTTCTGTCTTGCTAGAATGTCCCTTCCTTCTCCTGTCCTTTGGTTAGAGAGAGCAGGCTTTTGCTGGGGCTATTTTTGTCTGTAGTCGTTGGTGTTTTCAGTTTGCTTGGCTTCTTCAGCTCCAAGTCTGGGATATATGAGGCAAAAAGTTGATTCAGAGAATGCATTACTGTTTTGTTACTTGGGTTCTGAGTTCCCTAGTTTGTTTGCCTTCCCCCCACCTTTCAGAGTCTCTCTTTCTCTCTATATACATTAGACTAAATGTCCAGGGTTTTTAGTTGGACTTAGCAGAAGGAACAGGAAGAAGTACATGGACTTCACCTTCCTGTAAGCTGAAATTCTGGCATTACATTTTTAACTATAAGAAATTTTCTCATTTTAATTAACTTGTGATTGGTTTCAGCCTGGTGGATTATTAATTTTTAAATGTGATCAAAATCCAAATAAAATAAAAGCATCACTAAAGGGGCTGTATTGAATATACCACCTGCCAATTATACTGATTTTTTGAATAGTGACTAGCTTCTGTGAGCAAATCTTATAATCGGAACTCTCACTGTAGCTTTCTTCTTAGAAATCTGTGTTGAGAAATGCTCTACTCCACTGGGCTTAAGTAGGATTAGCATCTAAACATGTTGCTTAACAAAGCTACATTTTCTATGCAAACTGATTTATAATGGGGAAATCTACTTTTGACATCTCTTTTTAAACATTTCTAATTAATTAATTTTTGGCTGTGTTGGGTTTTGCTGTGCGTGGGCTTTCTCTAGTTGCCGCGAGTGGGGGCTACTCTTCGTTGCAGTGCATGGGCTTCTCATCGCAGTGACTTCTCTTGTTGCGGAGCACAGGCTCTAGGCACATGGGCTTCAGTTGTTGTGACATGTGGGCTCAGCAGTTGTGGCTCATGGGCTTTACAGTGCAGGCTCAGAAGTTGTGGTGCACGGCCTTAGTTGCTCCGCAGCATGCAGAATCTTCCTGGACCAGGGCTTGAACCCATGTCCCCTGCATTGGTAGACGGATTCTTAACCACTGCACCACCAGGGAAGTCCTTGACATCTCTTAAAGGAACACATCCAGGTAATTCATAACAAGCACATACTTAGCAGAGCTGGATTAGCAGGGGGAAAGGAAGTCATTCAGTAAAAACAGTAGATCTGCCATGTGTGAGAAGGATGGTAGGTCCTGGAAGATGGAAAAGGAGAAGTGGTCCCTGATCCAGCAGTTCACTGTCTAGTGGGAGAGAGATAGTGCAAAGAGATGATTTCAGTGCAGTGGGATAGGTGCTAAAATAGAGGGAAGAAAAGTCCTAGAGGTACCATGATGGAGAAGCTAACTGTCAGGGAGGATGATTGGTACAGATGCTGGAAGGTATAACGGAGAGGCAAGAAGCAACATGTGGGCTGAGATTCTGGGGACAATGATGGTGTGGAGGGAACAGTCGTGAGGGAGAACCCATTACTGCTGAAGGACAAAGTGGATGTGGAGCCATGTCAGAAGACATGACTGGAAATACAGACAGGGACAGATTACAAACAATCTGGATGCCCTGGATTAGTGAAAATTCTTTTAAGTCGTTTCTTTAAAGAACAAATGGTTTTGAGGAGTTAATGCTCTTTAAGTTTTGATTTGTAGATTTGTAATAGTTAAGAATATGGAAGCAAGACTAGGAAGATGCAGAAAATGGGAAACCCTGTTAGATGTGGAAGAAATGGAGGTGAGACCCTCCAAAGGCATTGTTGAGTCCAGAGAACAGAAGAGTAGGGCAGGGTAAAACGCGTCTGCACACATGATGGGAAACTTTCAGTGGAAGGAGGCATCTTTCTAATGGTGGGTGGCCCTAAGGCATAGAGCCGGGCTCAGTGGGGAGCCACAGTCAGGCTGCTTTCTCTTTGGTGCAGTAATGTTTTCACAGGGTGACGCATAGATGCCACGGGCTGCCTCATCATGGGGTGGGTTCCCTGTGACTGGAAGCATGCAAATGTTGGAAAGGTTGACCAGCCACACATTGGGTTAGTTATTTGAAAATATCAGTATCCAGTGGGGTAATTGGATGAGATGATCTCCTGGGCCCTTTTTTAAAAAAAAATTTTATTGGAGTATAGTTGATTTACAATATTGTCTTAGTTTCTGCTGTACAGCAAGGTGAATCAGTTATACGTATACATATATCCACTCTTTTTTAGATTCTTTTCCTCCATAGGTCAGTATAGAGTATTGAGTAGAGTTCCCTGTGCTCTACAGTAGTTCCTTATTAGTTATCTATTTTATATATAGTAGTGCGTATATGTTAATCCCAACCTCCCAATTTATCCCCTCCCCTTCCCCCCCGGTAACCATAAGTTTATTTTATACATCTGTGACTCTATTTCTGTTTTGTAAATAAGTTCATTTGTACCTTTTTTTTTGAGGATCTATGATTCTCTCCAAACTCCAAGTAGAGTCTCGTGTAGAACAAAGTGGATTATGGGTAAATGTTTACTGATAGGCCAGGTAAAAATCACGCTGGGATCAAAGCATGAAACACTCTATCACTGTCCATTCGGAGGGAAATGGACACTTCACAGTTTTCAGTGTTTATGTTTCCTCCACATCTCTTCCTTTTTAAAACCTTCACCGGAATTTTCCGCCCTTGCATGATTGGTCTGACTCCTTTAGCTATACATTGGGAACTTACTATGTGTTTAGCTAGGTGAACTCCTCCACGTGAATCTAGGTTAGACCATGTCCCCAGGCATGCCAGCCCCAGAATCAAACTTGTTCCAAGTTGGGGTTATTTTGACCCAGGGCCCTTCTAACCCATTTCAGATTCAGTATTTTCAGGGTTAGGAGGAAGCTTAGCCAGCCATGGGGAGAAGACAGAGTCAAAACACACCCTTTGCAGGGAGTGATGTGCTTTCCTCCACTGACTATTTTCTCAAATATTAATTCTCCCTCTTCTTCTTTTTCCCTTATCTCCTATCCATCCCTGGGACTCATTAATAATAAGAACGAAAATAAACAATAACCAGTGTATTGGATATTTACAGTGTTTGATGCAATATAATGCATAGTTAATATTCTCAACAACCCTAGAAGTAGGTTTTAGTATTTTCATTTAACAGATGGGGAAACTGAGGCCCAAAGTGCCTAGGGAACTTGCCCAAGCTTGCAACGCGGGAGCCTCTGACTCCTGAGCTTGAATTATGGAGCGTCTCTCTTGTGAAGCCTTAAAGGTTCAAAGATCATTTGCTTCTGCAAAATGGAGTGGAGGGTCTCCCTCTTCTTCCTCCCCACCCAGATATATGGGACTGGTATGGGACCGCGTCTGTGAAAAATGCTCCATCATAAGTGTCAGAGTCGATGAATTTTCACACACTGAATACGCCCATGTGACCACCACCGAGATCAAGACACGGAACGTGACCAGCTCTCCCGATGCAGGGTGACCACTGCTCTGACTGCCATCAACATAGATTAGCTTTGCCTGTTGTAGAACTCCTTATAAATGGGATCAGTGTGTCCTCTTTTTGTCTGGTTACTTCTGCTCAGAATCTGTAAAACCCAGTGGTGTGCTGGTAAATTGGCTTTCAAAAAATTATTTATTTATTATTATAAATAAATAAAAGAAAAAAGAAGGAAAGGAATAAAAGAAAAAAGAATTTAAAAAATTTAAAAAAAGCAATACAATAAAAAGAAAGAAAGAAAGAAAAAGTTCCTGTTTGTAGTGTTTGCCTATTTCAATGCTGTGAATGCTCCCACCTTGGTGGATTTCAAGCCACCAATGATTTAACAATCAGTTTGCAAGATTCCAGAATATTCCACAGTCAGCTCTTATGAGCTGGTACAAGTCAAACTCACCATGTTATAGGAGTCATTCACATTGTGGTGTATAGTTTATCATTCTTTCTCATTGCTGTTTAGTATTACTGTGTGAACGCACGTGGGGCCTTTTCATTATGGCTTTTTGGCAAAAGTCACTGGTTTTCGGAAAGAGCCTCTTTGGTGGATTCATTGCTGCCGGATGAATCCTTTCCTGTCTCCACCGTGCCGGCACCTTTCCTGACCACTGGCTTCAGCCTCAGCTCTCCAGACGGGAAGCACCGCACCTGCCCCACAGGCTTGTCAGCACTCTTGGCACTCAGTAGGCGCTCAATAAATCTTCCCTCCATCCCTTTCTATCTATTTTTCATCCCAGGGAGGGTGACTGCACCTTAGGTGAAGCCATGTGGAGATGTAGGGCTCGACATCCCTGCATGGATCTCTGGGGTGTTTTGCTCTGCCACCCAGAGCACCTGCAGAATTTCTCAGCTTTATTTCCATGTGGTATCTTTGTTTTTTTTTTTAATTAAAAAAAATCTATATTAGAGTATAGTTGATTTACATTGTGTTAGCTTCAGGTGTACAGCAAAACGAATGTATACATATACATATATCTAATCTTTTTCAAATTCTTTTCTCATTTAGGTTATTACAGAATATTGAGTAGAGTTCCCTGTGCTATATAGTGGGTCCTTGTTGATTATCTATTTTATGTATAGTAGTGTGTATGTATTAATCCCGACTTCCTAATTTATCCCTCCCCCCCCACCTTTCCCCTTTGGTAGCCATAAATCTCTTCCCTTAATCTGTGAGTCTGTTTCTGTTTTGTAAGTAAGTTCATCTGTATCATTTTTAAGATTCCCATGTGGTCTCTTTGAAGAGAAGGAAAAGAAGGAAGAAGGGAGGGAAGGAAAGAAAAGGAGGGAGGAGGGAAAGTAGGAAGGAAGGAAGAAAGGGAAAGAAAGAGGGAAGGAGAGAAAGCAGCTGTCAGACTTGTCTGCGGGCCTGGCCTGAAAGAAGACTTTTCTGTTACCAATAGATCACTTGCTCCAGCTGCTGTGACGGGCCCAGGAAACCTGTTCACACGTGAAAGCGGTGTTTGCTTTGTTCAGTGCTGCCTTCTTGCCTCTAAATAGATCATCACAGCCCAAGCATCCTCCAGAGAGATACCATCTGCAGGGGAACATGGAAAGGAAACCCTGGGAAAGGCAGTCAAAAGAGTGACACAAATGTGACAAATGAAGGTCACAGAGTGACAATCTGTGAATATGCATATTTTTCTGGGTCAAGGGGAAGGGAAGACTTGACTGTGGAGGGGAAGCTGGGCCTTTTCCAAGGCCAAGTGCCTGGGGGGGTCTCTGCAGCGCCAGGAGAGCCGCTGACTCTGAGCTCGCTGCCCACCAGGGCCAGGTCCACTGCCCTGAGGTCCTGGGGAAGGAACCTCTTCCAGACAGTTGGCACCAGCGTCCTTTCTGTCTGAAGCAGGCAGGAAAGTCATCTCCCTGCTCCCTCATCAACTGGAAAAACACACCGGTTGCGGCCAAGTGAAACAAAATGCCCCTTCCTGCCTGGGAGTTCAACCCACATCCCTCTGACAGCTGGCCGTGATGGAGGACCGCATCTCCTTCCAAACCCAGAACTGTTGTCTTTGGATCTCGCTCCAGCACCCCAATTCCAGGACTTGGGGCCTCCCAATGAAAGTGGCTGGTTACCGTGACCTCTTGAATCAATTCCTTGTGTCTCAAGAGCAAAGACCATGTTCAGGTCCCCAGCTGGAGCCCCGCTTCTTGGCCGTCTGTTTGTCGTTCATGCCACTGCTGCTTCCCTGGGGATTTGGGGAGGGTAATCCAGAAGAGGCAGCAGGGTATAAGGAACAGAAACAGTAATAATCCTGGAACGAGCTGGATCTAATTTTAAAGCTGGGCTCTGCAATGTGCTGGTTGGGTGACCTGGGCAAATGCTAGCTCCCCTGGGTCAGGCCCGGTATAATTTCCTCAAGAGCCCTGCAGGTTCAGGATTTCAACCTACTTTCCACGGGGGGAGGTGGAAGGACTGCCAAGACCATCTGGCCAAGGTGAGACAGAGCAGGATTTGAACCTGGGCTGGTCTGGCCCCAGGGTCACCCTCTGTCCCCTACGCCACACTCCCTGCCACAGGCTGGGAATGCATCTGGGCCACTGGCGTTCCCATAGGTCTCATAACTCTTCTTGTGGGTGAGGGTGAGGGGGGCTGAGGAACCCTTCCTGCCCAGAGGAGCACGCGTACTCCTTCTGTTCACAGTGTGGCATGTTTATTTCACCCTTCTTTTACAGTTAGATACCAAGATTGCTCCCAAGTTTTACTATCATAAATGAGACTGTGTAAAACATTTGGGGGTCATAAGTCTTTTCTACGTCTGTATTTCCTTATGAGACATACCTAAAAGCTGAATGACTAGGTCACAGGGTATGAAAAACTTCAGGCTTTAGTACCTGATGTCAAATTGCTCTCAATAAGGGTTTTGGTGGTTTATACTCCCCTCACTCAGAGACTTTTTCCTTGTTACTGGAGGCTCTTTCTGAGTTAAGGTCAAGGCTGGTGTTTTGATATTTCGTTAATACCCAAAATACCCAGAGTGTGTGTGTGTGTGTGTGTGTGTGTGTGTGTGTGTGCACGTGTGTGCGTGCGTGCGTGAGTGTGTGTGTGTTTGGGGGAGGAAGGGCTGCAAAATCATTGTCTATTAAAAAAGTAAGTCCTCAAAGTCACCCCTTCTGTCTTCCTAACCTGTTATTTAAATCCCTTAGTATACCGGCAATGCACAGAGAATATAAGGAAATTAAAAAAAAAAAAAATCTTATCTAGGATGGTGGGTTATGGAAGGTTTTCTTTTTCAGTCAAAATGTTTTTATAATGAAAATGGGAGGAGAGAGGAATCTCATCCTTAACCAGAATGTGAACCCAGCTCTCTTAGACGTTAGGCATATCAGGATAGACTATGCCTGTCGTTAGACATTTTAGGTGGAAAATATGGAAGGAACGCCCTTTGTCCCACTTGGAATCCAAAGTCCAAACCTGGTCCGCCTGTCCTCTGGCACAGGTGGAGTGTGATTTATTTGCTCTAGCCCTCTGCCTTGAGCAGGTGCGTCTCAGCTGTCATGCCTCAGAGTGACGTGGCCTGGAGCCAGCCCTCTGGAGGCGACCTGGGATTTACCCAAGAGGAAAGGGCAGGGCTCGCAGGCTGCTCAGGTGGGCTCCCCGAGGAGCAGCATTGATCAGGCTCTGGCTGACCCTGCTGACTAGATGTGGGAAACAGTGGCGGCGTCTTTGAATGGAAAGATGAAGGATGACCGGTGAGGTCCTGTTACTCAAAGCCCTAGGGACAGCAGGCAATGGATTCCACCTGATCACCTTCAGATTCTGCGTTGCATTTATGCCATTACAAGGGGAGGGCGTCTACCATCTTCCACTTACTTCTTGTCTCCTCGGTTACTGGGAATGGTGATGCCAGGAGTCGACTCGGGTGGAGTGGTCCTGAGACAGGGTCCCAGAGGCAAGCCCCTCCTTGGGGCTTGGGCCCACACTCTATCTAACATGCGATCTGTGCACAGAGAACTTTCATGGTGTCCTATTTTTCCTTTTAAAATCAATTTTATAGTAATAGAAATACATTACTACTATACTATAATATATAACATTATATCCTATAATATATAGTATATATTATACTATATTTATTATACTTATATATTATAATATATAATACTTATATATAAGTATATATAATACTTAAAATGTACATAATGTAATATATTATATAGTATAATATATATAAGTATATTATACTATATAATATATAAAATATAATATCTTATATGTTATAGTATTATTAGTACAATACTATAATATACAACTAATATAATATAATAAGAGAAATAGCAATAGAAAAGAGTAAATGCGAATGAAAAGATCGTAATCTCTTCAATCAGAACAACGCCATTAGCATCTGTTATAGGTTGAATCATGTCCCTCACAAATTCATATGTTGAAGTCCTGACCTCTAGTACTTCAGAATGTAACCCTATTTGGAGATAAAGTCTTTCAAGAGGTGATTTAGTTAAAATGAGACCCCTTAGGGTGGGCCCTAATCCAATCCGACTGCTGTCCTTCTAAGAAGAAGAAATTTGGACACACAAAGAGGCACCAGCATGCACGCACAGAGGGATGGCCAGGTGAGGACACAGCAAGAAGATGGCCATCTGCAAGCCAAGGAGAGGAGCCTCGGAGGAAACCAGTCACGCTTACTCCCTGATCTCCGAAGTCCAGCCTCCGGAAACTGTGAGGAATAGATGTCTGCTGTTTAAGCCACCCTGTCCATGGCATTTTGTTATGGTGGCCACAACATCCCTCTCCATCTCACACACAGTTTAGTAAAATTGGAGGCATTCTGCACATACAGTTTTAGACCACGCACTTAACCTCGCATTGTGGGCGTTTTCCAGTGTTCCATCCTTGGGTCTGGGCATTCGAGATCATGCGCAGATGGCCCTTCTGCGTAGCCACGTGACTTGCTGGCTGTTTCCCAGACTTGCTCCGCCTCTTCTGCTCTTGCCAACCCCACCCTCCCTAAAAGTGCTTTCGCCTACAAGTCATTCTAGGCCTAGATCATACCTAGAGCTGTTTCACCATGCAGCCTGCTGGCCACACGAGGGCAGGGCATAAGTAAACCTACCTGTGTCCCTAGCACTTACCATGGTCCCTCTAACATATATTGTTTTCCACCAACCTCAGACGAGAATACCTTTTTAAAAGGGAGGATTGAGAATTACGGGCAGAATTAAATTACCCATGGGCCCCTGTCTCCTGTTTCCATGGATGTTAGAGAAAGGATATATATTATGAACAAGTTGGGTTTATAATATAAATAGGAATGCAAGCTTGGTTATGATTAGGAACAAAATTAACCAGATCATTTCAACAGGTGCGAAAAGCATTTAACAAAATCTGATACCCATTCATGATAAAAAGTCTCAGCAAACCAGGAACGGTAGGGAATTTCTTCAAAATGGTAAAAAGCATTTACAAAATTCCTACAGGCAGCATCAGACTTGGAGGTGAAAACCTGAATTAGTTCCTAGACCCACTTCTTCTCCGAGAAACCTTTCCTGACTCCCGACTAGGTCGAATGCCAGTTCCCTCCGGGCCACCCCCTCCTCCAAAGCAGTGATCACAATTGCAATTGAAAATGTTTGTGCCCCAGTGAGGTCCGTGTCTGTTTCCTGATCGAGGCACTAAGCTCTGTGTGTGAAAGCCTTCTGCTGGGTGCTGCCCCGTGTCGACGCGGGGCTGAATGAACCACACAGTGAGGGATGGGCCGTCTGCTTGCACAGCGCTTCAGGTCTGGTGAGGGGGGAGGTTTCTCACAGAAGCGCATTCGTACACATATAAACTCCACAGGAAAGACCAGTGCTTCTAGTTCATCCTGGGCCACTGCCCCATAGGGAATAGATGCTAGTGCTTTGTTCTTCTGACTTGCGAGAGTTTTAGGGCTGGAAGGGCTATTGAGGGTCAACCCCGACCCAAATGGTTAGAGGAGGTCACTAGGGTCGCGATCTGAAGTGTGCACACCAAATGCACCTTGAACCCTAGTTTGGAGCTGACAGTAGTGAAAACTGCATAGGAATGAGGTCTGGGGGCAGCAGCCATTTCCCATGTGGTGGCTCTTTATAATCCGTGCCCCTGGGGAGACTAACACCTGCACACTTTGAAACGGCTGGAGGAGCATCGCAGCTCCCAGCATCTTGGGGCAAAACCCCTGCCCCACAGGCTGCTGGCAGACCTGCCTTTGCTCTGGTCATCAGAAGGCTGGCTTTGCTCTCTGGGGTCACCCGACCAGGAGGTAGGTCCTGGCCTAACCCCTTCTCCTGCCTGGAAGCAGACTTTCCCCTTCTTTCCAAGGACAAGTAGGCAGCTCCTTACGGATTAAGGCCAGCAGCGACAACTCCAGAATTCCTCCACCTGATGGCTGTTGGGAGGAGGAATGGCAGGTCTGGGAAGCTCTGCTGGCAAAGACTTTGTATGAGATTCACAAGATAGCAGGGGTGGAGGGTCAAGGAGGAGAGCTGGGAGTGGCTGAGGAGAAGCCAAAGCCTGTGCACCCCAGCCCTTTGGAGACATGTGTCTCCCCCACTGGACTAGGCTGGTTTCTGCACTGTTCCTCCTGAACTGTGTCTCATCCAACTGCTCCATATGGTCAAGGGAATGGAAGTGAGGAAAGAACAGGTGCATTTAATCCACCCAGCAATTGTGGATTTTCTAAAGGATACATAATCCTCGTGTTTGTGGATTCAGCTGCCTCTTTCCTGAGCTCTGTAAAAGGATTATTATTTTGTTTAAAGGAAAAATCGTGACTCTTATACAAATGGAAAAACACACCTCAAAGGTTGATTTAATTCATTAATTGGTGAGGAAACCAGTAAGATGTTACAACCAATCCAAAGGAGAAATGAAAATACCATCCATCGACAGGCAAGTGAGAATGCTGAAATGAATTCACAAACAGATGCAAAATTGATAATAACCACCACTGGACAGAGTTCATTTACGTGTACATAAACAAGAATGGTGTGCATTCCTACAATTTGCAGAGCTATAAAATAGGTCCAAGATGAGGACAAGCAGAGACAGCCAGGAAGGGTACTCTAGATGGAACATGCAGTAATTTTTTCTACCCAATTTTAAAGCCTTCACAGATCTGGGCATGGATAGCAGCAGGAGACTTGGACATTTATTTCACCAAAACAAGGCAACTGAGGCAGGAGATGGGCTTCAGACAAATGATGACAAATCAAGGTACTAGACTCCCTGTCTGCTATGTGCAGGTGAGGAAGAAGCAGAAGCTGAGAAGGAGAGAGGGAAATGGAATAAACAAACAAACAAACAAACAAAAAAGAGTCAAAAGAAAGCCTAAGAGAGGTGGGAGGGGAGCTCTGTTTGCTCATTCACTCCAGCACTCACGTCCTCATCCTTCACTGGCAGGAGTACAAGCTCAGCCAGCTGCACGTGACCCCCATCATGCAAATCTTAGTGGGAAAGACACAGTGAGGACAGGTTGAGTAATGGCCCCCCAAAATTGTCCATGTCCTCAACTCCTGGAATATGTGACTTTTGCCATATATGTCAAAAGGGACTTGGTATGTGATTAAAAATTTTGAGATGGAGAGATTGTTCTGGATTATCTGAATAGGCCTGATGTATCACAGGGGTCCTTATAAAAAGGAGGTAGGTGATCAGGATAGGAAAAGGCAAAGAAGTAGAGATTCGATGGATGCAGCTGCAAGCCAAGGAATGCTGGCAGCCTCTAGAAGCAGGAAGAGGCAAGAAATGGATTCTCCTCTGGAGCCTCCAGAAGGAACCGTTAGGGAACAGTTGATCGAAACTGCCGCTTTGGCCAGGCATGATAATAACCGCTTGCATGAGTTGTCTCACAACAGGATGTCCTGATGAGGAACATGGTGCAGCTGCCGAAAACTACCTGGGAGAATTTGGGAGGGGCCGAAAGGAGGGAGGAGATGCCAGCCCATAATATGTCCTGCCAACCTCCCAGAAACCATTGCTCTGGAAACCATCTTGACTGAGAGATGTGCACACCACCAGGAAGGTCCTTGAATGGGACCAGATATGGGCACAAGCAAGATGATTGGCCAGAGACAACCTGGAAAGCTAACGTCACCACCGCAAACCCTGAGACTGTGAACCACGTGGCAGAGCAGTTCTGGGTGCTCTCCGCCCGGGTCTCCCTTCCCAATAAAGTCTTCTGCTTTGTTAGTACGTGTGTCTCCTCAGACAATTCACTTCTGAGTATTAGACAGGAGCCCACTCTCAGGCCCTGGAAGGGGTCCCCCTTCTGGTAACAGAACCAGCCCTTCCAACACCTTGATTATAGCCCTGAAAGACCCGTTTTGGATTTCTGACCTCTAGAACTGTAAGAGAATAAATCTGTGTTGTTTTAAGTCCTTAAATTTATAGTAATTTGTTCCAACAGCAGCAGGAAACTAATTCACACTCTGAACAATTACACTGTAGCATGATTGCAATGCAGAGTGTTTTGATGGGGAAACTGAGAGTCAGGGGAGCCAATGACAGGTGTCCTGGAGGAAGAGGTTTCCTGCTGAGACCTGGGGGCTTTGGAGGAAGTGGCTCACAGAGTGTCAGGCTTCTGGTGCTTTTGCGGGCACAGGGATGGTGTCGCACAGTGGACCAGATGAGGGAGGAATCCCGCAGGGGCCCTGTAGCAATGCTTTCTTACATATCACTCAGGGGTAGAGGGAGGTTGGTGGCAGGAGCCATTGAGGTGTGCTTGTGGTGTTTGTAAGGGGAGGTGCAGGCCTGAACCCGTGATGGGGTGACAGTGCAAAGGAGATGAATCCCTCCCAGGGTGGAGCAGAGAGAGCTGTGAAGGCCAGGTTTTGAATCTGGTCACTCAGGATAGGCTCCCTGCCCCAGAGCAGGAACAAACCAACTATGCCTAAAAGAGGGTGTTTTCCAGCCTCGTTAAATGCATTTAGAAACCCCAATACACGTGAATTCTCATTAGCCCAGAGAATTAAGCTAGCTTCGCTCATTTGGAGAGAACCAGTCTGCCGCCTGCCCTACGCAAGCACTTTCTAAGCTCTTGTTATGCACCAGGGAGTCCTGGGACCTCAAAGATGTATAACCACCGAGACGCAGCCAACAAGAAGCCGGCCGTCTTGTATGTGAGTGTGTGTTACAGGAAAGAGGAACACAAAAGGTATGGGCCCAAGGCACAAGCGAGGGAGCTGTCACTCACTTCTAGACGTGACAGCTCTTCTGCAGATGTTACCACATGTTTCCTCATCGGTAGCTCATCCCCAGACCTTCAGTGAAGGTGGACACCATAGTGACTTAAAAAAATTAACATGTATTAACCCTCCACAGAATTCCACAAAGTGAGTTTATAGCAATTTTGTTGAAATATTTTATTTCTGCTGATGTATTTAGTTCTGTTCAAAATCTGTCTACTCAGTACCCACTCTTTGGGCTAGATTCCAGGGAGGAGAGCTGTGTGTGGGACAGGGTACCCACCCTCGGGTGTTCAATCTTGGGAGGGAACAATGTCACGCATGAAACAAGTACACGCAGGGTGGGGCTGAACGTCCAGCATGAGTTGCAGAGGATGGAGTGGGGAGGCCGGCTGCCCTGTCTCATCCAGCCAGGACTGGGTGTTCCTCTGCATCCTGACAGGTGCGGAGTCTTTAGAAAGGCTTGGAGGCTTTCTGGTTGTGAGGCCGTTGTAAGTGAAGTTTGGAGGCAGCTGTGCATTTGGGTCCGCTGGGCTGTTTGGAACAGACATCTCATTATGGGGTGTAAGACCGGAGACATATACAGACAGAGATGACTTCTGCCTTGGAGACAGACAGCTGTCAACTTTGTCATCTGGGTCCAGGCAATGAATACCTACAAGGTATCTGAGCCTAGAGGTGACGTCACAAAACCAAGTCTAACGGAGGTCGATGGCGTGGCAAAGCACACAGAGCTAAAGGATGAGAGAGAGAAAAGAGAAATGAACGAAGCAGGACCCAGGACTCAGGGGCTGGCTGGACACGCAGCCTGAGCCTCTGCGGTCTTAGTCAAATTCAACATGGATCAGCTTAGAACACAACGTTTGATGCCTGCAAATGCTTGTCCTTTTTCTATAAAGGTTGGTATCTTTAAAACCATTTCTTGCTTTTCTAAAGAACAAAGCCGGAATTCCATGCACAGTGATGACTGTTTTGTTCATACTCCCTTCACGGTTAACAGCATTAAATGGCATTGTAAAAGAAACCGACACTTCCTTTTGCATTTATCAGTAATAAATTTTTCTTTGGCAAGTGGAGATGCAATTGAATACTATTTTCTTAAATCTCGGGATGGAACAGACGCTCACATCAGGGAGAATCTCTGTTTGGCAGAGGGAGCCTCTCTTTTTATTCCCATACGGAAAGAGATGTAAACTGGGGGGGAGCGTTTGCTTCTTCCTAGGTTTCTGTGGTCCACGGTTAACAGTCTCCTCAAGAGAATTTCAAATTCTCTTTCCAGTGAGCTGCAAAAGAACTTAAACCATTTATTTGTTCTGGTCCTGAAATCAGAGTTACTCAGTGAACTCCCAAAGAGTCCTAAACCACGAGAAGAAGTCAGTCTAAGGTAAAGGGACATGTTTAAAACTTGCCATAAATGCTGGCGACTGGACAGGATGGTAAATCTGAGCCATTTCACAAGATCGGTTGGGTCAGTAATAAAAGACATGAACTTGAAGTATATTTCCTCTTGCCTTTCATGGCTATAAAGATCAATAAATTTTGTAAAATTTAAAGGTAAAGGGTGAAACATTTTGGATTTTATGTGAACGGCTTGCCTGGTGACAGTAACCGTGTTGTGGCCCTTAGAGGCGGAGATAATTTACGGTGGATGGTTTCTTGGCATTTTCTATATGCATTTGAGCAGTAGTATTTAAAAATCACCCGGCACATGGTTTTTGATAAGACACATAACTCAGGGACTCAGGGCTGTTTTATAGGAAAAAGATGAACGCACATCATGTAGTCAGGATCTGGGCACGTCTCTCCTCCCTCGGGAATGACAGGGATGGAAACCTGGCTCCCGACAGGGAGTAATAAAGCATGCCCGTGAAAGCTGAGTCCTGGACCCCAGCTCAGTGCTCCGAAATTCAGGGCTCTCCCAGGACTTCGGCGGCTTGAAGATGCTGGGACAGACGGGGCCGGGCTGGGGCAGGGAAGAGGCCCTTGCCTGAGAAAAGGGTGGTGGGCCATGTGCTGCCACTGTTCCAGTGGGTGCGCTCTGTTCCCAATTCTGCCCCGGCCTGAAGCCTTGCTCTCTGATGCTTGCTTTGAGAAGACCACGGAGGGCCATGGAGATCTGCCCTTCACAGCCAAATTCTGCTTCATATGGAGGACCACGTGTCCTGTTCGTGCAGGAAGCTCACTCTCTTGCTGAACGGGAGGGAGGGGCAGTGATCAGACCCAAACACTCTGGGTTTGCTCCCCACCTGGTTCTCAGGGGCTGGGTGAGCCTGGAGGCTGCTGCGTGCAGCACGTGACAGGGAGAGGGGCCTGCAGACCTCTGCAGCCTCACTCACCAGAGGCTCATCCAGCACTTCCTGCGTGCCCGGCTGGGTGCCAGGAGCTGGCGGTACTGCAGGCAGCAAGCCCGCCCCCTGCGGGAGCTCACTTCCTTGAGAAGTCAGCTATCCAATTAATTATGCAACTTTAAGTGGTATTTAATTCCAACGCTGAAAGTGGATCTTGGGAGCTTTGAGAGTCGACAACTGAGAGACCCACCTGGTTAGACGGGGTTGGGGGTGACAGTCAGCGAGGACCTTCTGGAGGGAATGACGTTTGATGTCCGGAGGAAGCTGCGGGAAACAGAGGAGGAGAAGGAACTGCAGGCAGAGCTACCAGTGCCCTGATGGGCCAGGGGAAGGAAGGGGTTTGTCACGCGGGGGAAGCTGAGGCAGGCGGGGATGGGCATGGTGCGGCAGCCGAGGGCTGTGGTGTGAGGCTGCTGAGGAAAGCTGGGGCCAGGCCCAGGGACGCCAGGCCGCCAGCCAAGTATTTCAGCAGGACGGTGATGCGAAGAGACTTGTGTTGTAAAACGGTCGCTTGGCTTCTGGATGGGGAAGAGACCGGGGTGGGGGATGCAGAGTGGGGTGGCAGTAGTGAGACCAGTTGGGGCTACTGCGGTAGACCAGATGGGGGCAGTCACAGGGGCCTGGACTCAGAAGTCAGCCTTGCAGACGGAGAGGAGGGGACCAGTTCAAGGTGAGTTTTGGTGACAGATGTGGTTAGTTCTTGATTGGGCAGTATCTCTATTCATTGCCTCCTCGTATCTTCCTTGCCCCCTGACCATCCCTTCTAATTTGTTCAGCTTCTGATTGTAACAAGGGAAATGGTCACACATCCCCAAGGGTGCGTGCCCTTTCACCTCACATAGACCTGCGTGATGACCCCATAGCACATCCTTGTGAGACCCGAGGTTGCCAATGAAGGTTTATTCCCTCCTGGGTTCCTGTATTAGTCAGGATAGACTAAGTGTTGTAGCTGTAATCGATTTCCCCATAATCTCAGTAGCTTAACAGAACCAAGGCTGGTTGACTGGGAATGCTGTCTGTCCAACAGGTGGAGGGCTTTGATCCACACAATCACTCAGGGACCAAGGCTGGTAAGAGTGCCTCTGTCTTCAGGCTGAAAAACCTGGAACATGCAGCCTCCTTAGCCTCTGCAGCAGAGGAGGGAGACTGGAGGCTCGCTTATGAGCTTCTCCCCCACGTGTCACTGCCACTCATATTTCATTGGCCTGAACTAGTCATCATGGACCTGTCTTACAGCAAGGAAGCCAGGAAATGTAGGAAAGCCAATTGAAATAGTTGATGATCAAATGAGACATTTGGGGAGTATTTCTGTTTCTGTCACAAGTCCAGATTCAAGGCAGACGAGACCCAACCATTGGGAATCGAGAGAGCTGGTGAAAAGACTCACAGCTTTACACATCACAGGAAAGGTTGTTCTATTACAGGGGGTCTAGTTTCCCACAGCCTGGAGAACAATGCCCAGAACTCAAGTAAAGACCCCAAAGCTATTTCTCCTCTCGTATTTCTCCCACTCCCCTTCCCCTCCATCTCTTTTTCTGTTTCCTCCTTTTCCTTCTTCTCCTTCTTCTTTCTTCTTCTTCTCCTCCTCCTTTTTTTTTTTTTAAAATCAACTCACAGTACGTAGTAATAGTTTAATCTGCTTAAGGCAGTGTGTGATTTTTCCCCACACCAAAGCCATGTCTGATGGGGCCACAGCAGGTCTCTGCAGGACCACTACCCACCCTTTCCCAAGCATGGCACAGCCTGGTATAGCCCTGCCCTTTGCCCTTCACCATTGTGATCATCAGCCTTCAGATGGCCTCCAGCGATTCTTGACTCTGTTTTATTCCCTCTTAGGGCTGACCTGTGTAACTGATCTTGTGGAACAGACAGTGACTCACAAGGCTAGGTCATACAAGACACAGTCCCTTCTACCACATTCTCTCATGGGTGACTTGCTCTGGGGGAGCTGACCTCAGTCTCATGACACTTGGGCACTCGGGCAGCCCCCCATGGAGACGTCCACATGTGGAGAACTGAGGCCTTCTGCCCGCAGCCAACACTAACTTGCTAGTCACATGCAGGAACCATATTGGAAGTGGACCCGCCGCCCTAGTCAAGCCTTCACATGACTGCAGCCCCTGCTGACGTCCGCCTGCAATCTTAAGAGAGACCCTGAGCCATAAACATGCAGCTGAGCCACTCCTGCATTCCTGACTCACCAAAGCCATGTGAGAGAGTAAATGTTTATTGTGTGGAAACCTCAAGATTTGCGGTAATTTATTATGCAGCAACAGATAGCTAATAGACGGAGAATTCGTTAGACCTCTCTTTATCCCCCTGAGCCCTTCTGCCACAGGGCACTCCCAGATTCACCAGCAGGGTGAACTGCTCCAGCTGTTGTGTTCCCATAGTTCAAGTTCTTAACTGTATTAAAGTTGTTTTTTTCCTTGCCATCCCTTTTCACTTGAGGATAAGCTCCTTGAGGCCAACGATTTGGTCTGGCTCACCCTTGGAACCCTCAGGATCTGTGGCATATAATAGCATACACACACGACAGTAGCAGCACATACATATGTAGCTTTTACTTCAAGCAACATGGTTTTAAGAGCTTTACATATGTCAACACGTTTCATCCTCACATAACCTTACGATAGAAGCACTGTTGTTAGCCTCAGTTTTAGACCTGAGGAAACTGAGGCACAGAGAGGTTAAGTGACATGCCCAGGGTTGCACAGCGTGTAAGTAGCAGAATCAGGATTGTGAACCCCAGTGGTCGGGCTCCAAACCCCTGCTCTTATCTTGCTCTTCCATCCAGTTTGGACAGTGTTTCTTGGGAAGGGAATAAAAACATGTCAGGCAGGCCAAGGGCTTAAGGGACTAGGGCAAAAAAGATTTATTAGAGGGAGAGTAGTAAGCACAGTAAGTCAGGGAATGACAGGAAAAGACAAATGGGCAAGGTTAGACTGACTGAGAAATAAAAAGAATTCTCCTGCCTGGCAGAATAGTTGTTCCAAATTCTAGGTTAGAAGCTTGATTTCAGTTTGGGATTAAATCTATGTAACTGCAGACAAGCGGTGAATCTTGTGGATTGTCAAGTCAGGGAAGTCTGAAATAAAAGTAGCTCAGAGGAAGTCTTTAGTATTTCTGTTTGTTTTTATATCTATCTGGGACGAAAGCCTAGGTCACCCTAGCTCACTGCCCTTTCCAACTCCGTGTATCTGAGGAAGTGTGGAGAACAGACCAGCAGACATGGGACATCTCTGTGCTTCTTGCTAAGGGATGCTGCAGGCCGTTGCTTTCTGGTGCATGCCTGCAACAGAGGGCAGGAAGGCAGCACCAAGCAGGCAGCAGGCGGGAGTTGAGGACGGCAGCGTCAGCAGGAGAACAGAAAACACCCATCAGAAAAGCTGCCACGGGCAAAATAAGGTCCAAGACAGCCATGTGTGCATAGGCTAAATTCCTCCTGGGTTTGGTCCAGGCTATTAAGACAGAGCATGTGTTTGAAATACTTAGGAAGAAGCCTAATTGTCTTCACAGCCTATGAAGTGTGCTCTTGGGTAGAAGATCATTCTCATGGTAGGATGCTCTGTGGGGAAGCTTGTACAAGGGGAGGAATTTGTTTGTCCGCAGACTTCACCTGCTCCGGTGATGTCTGATGCACTGGAATATCCACAGATGCCGTACCTGCCGCGTATCTGTCGCCTATGCATTGAACCACTCACGCTAGGCTCTCAATTTTTAAGCCATTAGTAGCAGCAAGGTTGGCCTGGACCACGTCGATGGTGGAGTAGGGGAGAGTGACCGGCTGACGACAGCGGGCAGAGGGAAGAAGAAGGCCTGTTTCCGGGCTGAGAGGGGAGCTGCCTGCTAAAGGGTACCCTGAGCAGGGGCTGCCTGCGTGCGTCTGCTGTGGCTCTGGTAGTCAACCCAAGCTTTGAACTGCCTCCAGGGACTGCTGTCCTCGTCTTTCATGTCATGACCCTCTTCAGCACTGTGTCATTAACAGCATCATCTCAGACTTTAACAGAGGGTGGTTTACACTATGAGAGTACAAGCTACATAGGAAATGATAGGTGCACAGAGCACTTTATCAACCTCACTGTTTTTTTGCCCTTAGAACACCACGTCCTACCTTGGGCCACAGGCAATGTATGCTGGTCTTGAGGAGCTGGGAAAGAAGACCTGCCCCAGGCCTTTCTTGTGCCTTCCTTAAGGATACTGTTCATGACTCATCCACCAGAGGGGGACCGATGGGGATTCCACCACGGGTCAGCACTAGTCAGAGCTGCTTTTTCCAAAGAACGCTCTCTTTGTGTCCAATGGACAGTCTGAATTGTAGAGCTGACTGGGCTACCTCCTTTGTTGGTTTGTTTGTTTGTTTATTTGTTTGCTTTGGTTTTGGGTTTTTTTGGCCACACTGTGCGGCTTGTGGGATCTCAGTTCCCCGACCAGGGATTGAAGCCAGGCCCTTGGCTGTGAGAGCATGGAGTTTTAACCACTGGACCACCAGGGAATTCCCCTCCTTTGTGATGGCTGGAGGGACACCAGAGCCAGAGTGCGGCCTGGCCCTGCAAGCATCCATGGTGTGCGGGGTGTCATCTAAGTGGCTAGAGAGCAGGTATGGGATGAGGAATTTGGAGGGTCTGGCCTGAGCCAGCACCCAGAGGCTCCGAGACAGGAGGTGATGGGGGGAGAAGAGGCTGAAAGGAGACAGCGGTAGAAAGGAGGTGTGTGTAGAGGGAAGGAGCGTGTGAGCAGGTTGAAAGGTCAGCACTCCAGGAACGTGAGGCACGAGAGCCCTGCCTTGGACCTGGTGACCTTGGGAAGGACAAATTCTCTTATCCCTGATACACGCTGTCTGAATCCCTAGGATGCATATACACAGAGGGTTTCGGAAGGCAGAGTTTGCAGGTGTGGCCACACTGTGTGGACGGGTCTCCTAGAAAGATGGGCTGCTGTCTGCACTGCTGGACGCAGCAGCTGTTGGAGCCCCTTTAAATTTATGGGGGGAAGGGTGGGGACCTGGTCATAGGACCTGGGGAAGAGCTTGTGGCCTCTCAAAGTCTTTATTCCATGTCCTTGGCTTCTTATGAAACAGGCCTAATACCACCAGACTAAGGACGTAAGGGGGTGGACGTAAGAAGGTAAGCAATCAGTCTGAAATTTGTAAACGTGGGTCAGTGCCGCAAAATGGAAATTCTTGTGTGAATATTTTTTTTGAGCCAGCACTTGAGGGACCTGATTTCCTTAGTAGAGTAACAACAAACATTTCCTTCATTAATGACGTAATGTAAATATTTTCTTCATGTGAAAGTCACTGAATTTACAATAAAATAAAGACATTTAAATACCAACTTGTATTTTAGTAACTGACATTAGAAGGAAAAAGACCAAAGTTCATGGCGGGACCCCTGTATTTGTTGTAGACTAGCTAAGTCATCACCTCGGTGTTTCTGCTGTTGCTTGCAAACTGCTCCATGCACAAAGACACTATTTTAAAAATTCTCTCCATGGCTTTAAAATTCACAATTTTATCAACTTATTCTTATCAGTTACTGTAATACAATTTTTTGTCTAACCTCTACTTGTAGCATAAGTTTTGGAAACAAGATTGTCCTTAAATTTTACTCCCAAACTTGACAGTGTGACCTTGGGAAGCCTTGCTTTCTTCTTGAAGTTTTTGATGTTCTGTGTGCAAAGTGGGTATAATTGAGTCTTTCTCAGATCTGTCTTGAGGAGTTAAAGAAATAACACATGCAGAAGCACTCAGATCAATTAAAAAGTCTCTATCTACCTTTGCTTCCACTTTATCTGATTACCTAGGTCAAAAGTTTACCTGACTCATGGAAAAAAAGAGACCCAGCTTTTCCAAGTGGGACAGATTACCTAGCTGTGCTTTGTGTCTTGGGTCTGTTCCTCATCATTTGGCTGTGTTCGGGGTGAGCACTGAAAGGGGCAGATAAATTAATGCAGGAGGGAAAAGAAAAAAGACTCACGCTTGGCAGGCACAAGGGCAGTGAGAGGATCCTGTGATTCTGGCCATACACTGGCTTAAAGACTACATTTCCCAGGTGCCTTTGCAGCTGGATGTGGCGAATGAGACGTAAGAGGAAGTGTTGTATGGGGATTCTGGGTAGGTCCCTTAAGGGATTATAGTTTAGCTGGGTGGTACAATTTCCCTTCTGCCTTTCCTCTTTCCCCTTTCCCCTTTCTGGAATGTGGATAGGATGACTGGAAACACAGGTGACTTTGGCTGAGGAGGTCATGCACTGAGGCTGGTAGAGCAGAAAGATGGAAGGAACTCACGTGCTTCTCCAGGTGAATCCAGGTATCCTGAGCCACATGTGCCTCCATTTATTTTAGGCACAAAATAAGCATTGGTATCACACCTATCTCCCAGGGGCTTCTCTAAGATGAGATAATGTGTATAAACTATTTAGGGTAACGACAGGCCCACAGAAGTAGGTATCAAGTGTTATTAAGGTGCTGCTCCCCAGCTGGGAAGAAGTTCAGTTTGGCTGGTTAGTCCCTGATGACCTTGTGGAGCTACTGTACTAGTCCTGGACCACCCACTTTCTGTCTTTGATGTGTGAGAATAAACCCTCCTCTCTTTGAGTTGCCGTTATTTTGTGATCCTTCTTAACTATAGGCTGAATTTAATGAACATATCTGCTAAACTATTCTATCAGAGGTGACCACAGGAGCAAAGCAGACCTATTTACTACATTTCCCTTCCTCTCAAAGTCCCACCTAGGATGCAACAAGGAATGTTGCTTTCCTTGTCGGTCATGCTTTAAGCGTTTTCACAGAGTTTGTGTGTTCCTAGTCCCAGAGTTTGTGTGTCCCTTCTCTGTTATTATAGGCAGAAACTACCTGGTTATCGGTGGCCGGAGTTGGAATGGCTGCTAACCCGTGTGGAGTCTTTGCACAAATCAGAAAAAGGTACCCCTTTCCTAAGACACCTCTCTGTCACTTGCAATAAAAATGTCTTCATGCAAATTGACGTTGCCTGTGATGGGAAGTAGCCTTGCACATGGTGCTGCCTATACCACCATTTGTAGGCCCCTTGAGCCAGTGGTTTCTGCCCACCATGGGGTCAATGTTCAGGACAGCATGGGACCTTGAACTTCTTCTCCTAGGCCTTCCACCCATACCTAACACAGGCCTTAGAAGAGCCCAGCCAGGGGGCCAGGAGCAGAAAGGGGCCATGACTGTGTTGCATGGGGCAGAAGACAGGTTCTAGCAAGTCCCTGCTGATTAATGACTTTTTACATGAGCAGCTAATTTCTGTCCTAATCACTTGGACCAGTAAATTGGCAGAAGCACTGCTGTTACTCACATTCTGGCCCATGTTTCAAGCTGCCTGGCAGGCTGAGGCTGTTGCTTGGCAGGCTGTGTGTGCAGGGTTGGCTCCTGCAATCACCCCCTACCTTGGAGCTCTCTGGGAGTCCTGAGCTCCCTGCGTTCCCCATGTTGCTTTTGTTGTGAACAAGATAGATGGGGCTTACATAAATATAATCTCTGCAATGGAAAGAGAAACCCCAGGACTTGACTTTGTGCTTTTCAAATGATATTCAGTCCAGGTTTCCAGTGCTGGCTTCAGAATAATCCCCCTTTCCCTCTTTAGCAATTTCCCACACCTCTGCCTGCCCACCCACAGGGGATGGAAGGAAATGGGGGAAAATGGCCAAAGCCCCAGAAGGAAAGGTGCCAGAGCTGTGAGATAGCTGCTGTCGACTTTATAGGCTGGCCAATGTGGGTCTGAAGAAATATGATCTGACACAGAAAGGACTCATGTGACTTCAGAAATCACCAAGTTTGTTGTGAGAAAGTCACTTGCCCTAAAAAAATGTTGCGTTCCTTGTCTGTCACCGTTTAAGCGTTTTCATTTTATTCTCTGTTTTATTTTAAAAATACGTTTTTAGTAGTTTCAACTTGTTTTGTGAACAAAGAATATGACAGGACAACATAAGTTCTTTTGAAATCGCACAATGAATCTTGGTAGCAAGTTGCTCATTCTGAAGGATATATGTCTTAGGTTGCTACTACGTGGAGCTGTCCCCTGGTGAATTTATTTAGATCCTTTATTCTTGTTTTTCCTGGTCCCATCTTATTGGTAGCTTATTTGAAAGCTGTGGTTTGTCAGTGTTAGGTTTTTTAAAAGGCAGCAGCCAGTAGGCCAAAGGTAAATCTTCTTTATAACTTGATGCATATAAGATATTATTATAAAGTAAGGGAATTAAAACATTATTTAAAACACAACTGTATACAATAAAATAAATGCTGTTTTTTTTCAAAGCAGCTTCCTAGGGGACGTAGACTTATTCTAACCAAGCCCCCAATGGGTCTAGTTCAGAATTGACCTGGAACTTTCCTCCCTAAATTCCCCCAGAATCCCAGGATGGCTCACAAGAACACCAACTGGCCGGGGTAGAGATGCGTCTTATTTCTGGTGCCCTTTTGGCTCTCCACTGGACTTCAAATGACTTCAGACTGTTTCCAGAAAGCTAATCTGCCCTCAGAGGACAATTTGCAACAATTTAGAATTCTCATCAGAGAGGCCACAGTTCTGAGGGGCCTCCCAAAGTCTAGTCTGAAAAGTGTTTTGAGTGAGGAAGCTTCATTTGGGTGAGCATGTGACCTGCCATGGAGAGGACGTTGATGGGAAACAGCCACTGATAATACGAATTCAGATGTCTTTTCAAAGAGCAGTTTTGAACAGTGCATCTGATCTGATTCTAACCATGGTCTGTCCTCCCATCGCAAGTGGGAAGAACGGAATTGACCCTCCCTGACCATAAGAATTAGACTGAAAAAGGGAGCTTTCATTCTCATCCATTTAATCTAAGTGAAAGTTGAGTCATAGCTGAAAAAAGGAATGTCAAACTTCTGTCAATACTAAAAGCCTTCTTATGAATCACATACTTTTAAATATTTTGATTAATCGAGGGAAAATGAATCACATAGTGAAAGAATTATATTTTCATTAAAATGCACACATGTAAAAATTAAAGGACAGGGGAGAGGAAATAGCCCAAGACTTTCCGAGTTGATCCAATCAAAACAATGGAGTAAAAAGATGCTCAACACTGCTAATTATTAGAGAAATGCAAATCAAAACTACAATGAGGTACCACCTCACATCAGTCAGAATGGAGAAAAAGGAACTCTCTGACACTGTTGGCGGGAATGTAAATTGGTACAGCCACCACGGAGAATGGTATGGAGGTTCCTCAAAAAACTAAAAATAGAGCTACCACATGATCCTGCAATCCCACTCCTGGGCATATATCCAGACAAAACTGTAATTCCAAAAGATACATGGACCCCAATGTTCATTGCAGCACTATTCACAGTAACCAAGACAACCAAAATGTCCATCAAGAGATGAATGGATAAAGAAGATGTGGTACATAGATACAATGGAATACTACTCAGCCATAAAAAAGTATGAAATAATGCCATTTGCAGCAACATGGATGGACCTAGAGATTATCATACTAAGTGAAGTAAGTCAGAAAGAGAAAGACAAATACCATCTGATATCACTTATATGTGGAATCTAAAATATGACACAAATGAACATACATATGAAGCAGAAACTGACTCACAGAGATAGAGAACAGACTTGTGGTTGCCAAGGTGGGGAGGAGGGAAGAATTAGGAGTTTGGAATTAGCAGGTGCCAACTATTATATATAGAATGGATAAACAGAAATGTCCTACTCTATAGCACAGGGAACTATCCTGGGATAAACCGTAATGGAAAAGAATATGAAAAAGAATGTATATGTATATATATATGTATAACTGAATCATTTTGCTGTACAGTAGAAATGAACACAACACTGTAAATTGACTATACGTCAATGAAATAAAAAAACAGAAAAAACCAAACAAAACGATGCAGTAGTTTGAGGCCCTTCTGGCAATCAGCATGTGCTGTGGTGTCTCAGCTGAGGTCCATGGACTTAGGGGTCTCTATTTGCAAGAACAAGCAAAGACAAGAAATTGGGAATCAGTCAAATGCTCGGGCCTACCAGAGACCCAGAGCAAGAGGGATGGGTGCCTTAGCCGCATCCATCTGTCCATCCATCCGATGGTCATGACGCTTTCAGGAACCCTCTCTCCTTCTGTTGGCTGGGGGCTACAGTGAGCAGCCCAGTTTCACCTGTTTTCAGCGCCCCTCTTAGATCCGTGGGTAGGACTCGGAGAAATGCCTCCTGAGGGAATGAGTCCAGGTGATGCAAACATTAAGAAAGGCAACAAAACTTCTTTACCCTTCACCTCTGGAGTCCTGGGGTGCAGCCTGCACGATTGCTCATGTCCTGGGCTCAGAAGAGCCCATGCTTGCTTCAACACCCTGCTCTCGCTGTCTTGAACTCCTGAGTCCAGGCATATCTCATTTGAAACCAGTTGAAGGTTTGTGGCAGCCCTGTGTTGAGCAAATCCATTGGCTCAATTTTTCCAACAGCCTTTGCTCGTTTTGTGTCTCTGTGTCATACTTCGGTCATTCCCACAATATTTCAAACCTTTTCATTAGTATACTATTTGCGATGGTGACTGTGATCAGAGATCTTTGATGTTACCATTGCTAAAAGGTTATGATCTGCCGAAGTCACAGATGATGGTTAGCATTTTTTAGCAAAAAAGTATTTTTTATTGTTATGTACATTTAACATAATGCTATTGTACAGTTAATAAACTACAGTAAAGTGTAAACGTAACTTTTATATGCATTAGGAAACCAAAAAAATTTGTGTGACTCGCTTTATTGCAATATTCAACTTACCGCCGTGGTCTGGAAGCGAGCCTGCAATATCTCCAAGGCGTGTCTGTGCTTTTTGAAGAAGGGGCCCCGGTTTTCATTGGCACTGCAAATTATGTAACTTATCCTGATCATCAGTCACCTCCCAGATAACAATTTGGTGCTGCCTGCTTGGTCTAAAAGAGATCATGTGACTTCAGAAAAGATGGAATTTGTTATGGGCAAGTCACTTGCCCTCAAAAAAAAAAAATAAAAGAGGGCTTCTAGTCTGTCATAGTTAAAAATTCAGTTAAAGGGTTATTTACAGTATGTTTCAGCCACGTGAGGACTCTTGGTAGATAAACTTGAGAAGGCGTGTTACAGATACCAGCAAGCGTGGGGAGGCCGTGCAGGTCACCCTCAGACAACGGAAATGGCAGGAGGACCATCTTTTTGTCAACCCCTCATTTCTACCAGGAGCTAATGACACGACTACAGACAGGCCAGCTGTCCCCAGATGGTCATTTACAAACCTGCTGTGAGTCTGAAAGTCAAGAAGCCGCCCTCGAACCGTGGACACATTGACGGTTGTCAGTGATCTGTTGAGCTGTGCCGTCTCTCTGATCATTGAACTCAACTGCCTCGCAGCGCTCAAGGTTGTAGGTTTTCATTTCCCCTCTTTCCTTTTTTTTTTTTTGTGGTACGCGGGCCTCTCACTGTTGTGGCCTCTCCCGTTGCGGAGCACAGGCTCCGGACGCGCAGGCCCAGAGGCCATGGCTCACGGGCCCAGCCGCTCTGCGGCATGTGGAATCTTCCCGGACCGGGGCACGAACCCGTGTCCCCTGCATCGGCAGGCGGACTCTCAACCACCGCGCCACCAGGGAAGCCCTCCCCGCTTTTCTTAAAATTAAAATATGCCACCACCTGGTGACAGGGGAGCCTTGCTCAGGTGGTCTCTTCTGAAGTCGAAGCCAGCCTTTTCCCTCTATCCGCTGAGACAGCATCCAGGGGGTGTGGGCTTGGCTGACAGCCCCCCAGCGTTCCTCCTCACTCACCTCAGCTTCCTCATGGGTCCCCAGGCACCCCAGCCCTGGTCTGTACCAGCACAGTGACCGCTGAACACCGTCCCAGGCTTTCCTGGGTATCTTTCTTATTTTTAATTTAAAAAAAATTATAGCAGCTTTGTTTGTTTGTTTATTTATTTATTTATTTATTGGCCGCACACATGTGGGATCTTAGTTCCCTGACCAGGGATGGAACCCGTGCGCCCTGCAGTGGAAGCGCGGAGTCTTAACCACTAGACGGCCAGGGAAGTCCCCTACTTGGTATCTTTCTAACTCTCATCACCAGGCTCCCCAGTTCTGTCGTCTCTCTTTCTGCCTCTGCTGTGATCCCCCTGGTTCCTGCGGTCAGCATGGGGCAGAGATTTGGAACTGGAGCCTTTAGACCAGTTCGAGACCAAGCTCTGCTGTTCAAAAGCTGTGTGATACTGGGCAAGTTACTTAACTTCTCTGTGTCTCTCTTTCCCAACTTATAAATAGGGAGGATAACTGTGTCGACCTCACTGAGCTGGTTAATCTCTGTGAAGTGCTTTAGGGCAGTGCCTGGCCCTTGGCAGGTTTAGATGATGGGTGTCGTCTCTGGTTTTCCCATGTGGAAACCAGGCCCGAGTCGGGTACCCAGTAGGGTAGCACGGTGCCCAGCCCAGCCACAGGCAGCCCACATTTCAACAGAAGGCGTCCCGAGACGGCCCAGGGTGGACCTGAGTGCTCCTGCCAACGGCTTTTGTCCCTCGGGTGGTCTGCAGATGCCTTTGCTGTGGACGTGGAGCTGAGGAAACAAAGCCTGGATCCTTATCAGCAAGCTTGGAATGAGCAGAGGTGCGAATAGAGCGAGGCCCTGGGCTTCCTTCGTGTTTACAGAATGTGTAAGTAGAGAGAGAGCATTTGGGGTGTTTGAGGAAAGGGCCGATTGGGTTGTCAAAAAGGTTTCTGAAACTTAGAATATTTTTGAAGAAATCAATTGTAATGCTCTTTAATTTATATGTAGCTCATCTCAGAAATAACTATTAAATTATAATAACAAAAATGCTAACGTGACTATTACTAATAATAACAAAGCACATTTATTAGGTGTTGGCAAAGTGCCAGGCCCTGGACGCACGATTTCTCATTTGACCCTCAACAAACCTCCGTGGAAATCAATTAATATGCTGTAGAATTAGAAGTCCTAAGGTAACTGTACATTTTATTTAATAGCAGCAGTAATATTATCAGCGTAAATACTTTTCTGAATAATGAAATACACAGTTATAAATGGTACACAAACATAAATGTGTTAGGGAAACTCATCGGAGCTTGTTGGCATGCTAGTGTGTGTTACAGTACCCCATGTTGACATCCCCGACTGACGCAGGAGGACATGGGATCCTGGGAGCTGCGTGTCATTTCCCAGATCACTGCCCCTGAAAGGAGGCGGCCTGACGCCAGGCTCCCAGCCTTTCCGAGACCTCCTGCCTCTCTCTCTGCTCACCGATTCTATGAGAAGATAAAGTGACTTAATAGCAGCTGTTCATCACCTCTCAAGTGCTTGAAAATAGTTCTCCTAAGCAAGGAATGCTTTTCCCCGCAAACTATTGTGTTAAAAAAAAAAAAAACCTCCCCTGATTTCCCCACGTCTCTGGATGGGGTCCGTGGACATGCACACACATCGTTTCATGCATGTTGAAAGGAAAAGCAGTTGTCAGTGTTGGTTGTTCTGGGAGATTAAAATCATAGAAAAAGAGGACTTTGCATTTAGACAGCAAGAGTTCCAGAAATGATTTAGCATTGTGTCACCTTACAGATGGCGACCAGTTCCCCGGGGCAGCTGGTGAGTCTCTCCACAGTCTTCTGCCCACGTCCCTCCGCCAAGCTGCTGCGTCCTTGCTGGGTTCTCATCAATCCTAGGTCTGGCTGGTGCAATGCCAGGAAGGGCACGTCGGTGGTATGGAGGCTATGTAGGCTGAGTTGGACGGAATAGCAGCCTCACAGCCCCCTCTCAGGCTCCATCCAACCTGCTTCAGGTCAAACCTGCCTGAACTTTCTGAATCACCTGGAAAAGTGCTATCCAGGCCCGGACAGCTCACTTTACACCCAGCAAATGGGAGGAGTCAGGAAAAGAGCTGTCTCCTTTGAGGCTCCTGCCCTCCAAACACACCCTTGTCTTCTACGTCCTTCAGAGCTCCAATGCTGCTTCTTCCAGGGAGCATCTCCTGATTCCCCATCACCACCACAGGGCTCTCTGTGCCCCTTTGGTCCCACTGCACAACTGACCCCTGTTCTCACCGTATTGGATTGAAATTCCTGGTCCTGTGGCTGGCCCCTCGTTTCTCCTAGTTGGGGAGAGCAGTGTCTTAACTGCCTTTGCATTTCTACTCATAAGAGGGGCAGTTATTCGTCATTGCTTTCTTACCCTGGCTTAACTTAGTCTTCTTTAGTAGATGGAACTCTGTCCTGCTAGTTCCCTAGTCATGGGCAATGGAGTCAGTCTTTGGCATTTTGACAAGAGATGACCTTTGTGACTTCATGCCCTAGCCACGGTCCCCTTCTGGATCTGTCCCAGTGGGCGTCATGACACCGTGTCATCTCAGGAAAAAGTTATTGTACCCTTATTGAGTCTGTAACCCACATGACTCAATTTCTCCCTCTTCCTCTCCTCCCTTCTTCCTATTCATGTTTTCTTTTCTTACTATAACCTTAAAAAAAACCTCCTCATTATTTGTTATTAATTGCATTTATAACCTAGTCTGTCCATGTTATTATTATTTTTTACCATGAAAAAGTTGTTGTTATTGATTTTAAATGTAGTTGAACTGTTAACTTTTTTACAGTTTCTGAATTTTGAATCATAATTAGAAGCAACAGGGTTGTAGAATTTATTTTTTTCTACAAGATACATATGTAAATCAGTTTCTTATACGCTAAGCAATCCGTACAAGTCCTCTTGGAATTCATTAGGTTGGATTTTGACCTTTTCTTTTGAGTCAGGTCATTATTTGAAAACCCTCTGCATTCAGCGACATCACAAATGGGCATGATACGTTAAAGATGGGTCTAGCACCCTTCAGCTAAGAGGAAGTGCACCGAGAGATCATAAGACATTTATCAAGTGTTATATCACTAGTTGAGTGGCGGTTAACCCCACCACTTTTCTCTGACTAGTATGATTTCCCACATAGGGAGTTTCTTCACTTGTGTTTGACTTCCTATGTGGGCTTGTACTGCATAGTTCTCCTCTCTGCATAAGACCCAGGGGATCCAAAGCTCCAAGCAGGGTGCTGGCTCATGCTTTGTGTTTAAGAAACATTAGTTGAATCTCCAACTGCAAAGGTATGGACCTTCCAGGTGCCTCTCCATCTGCATCCCTGATGACATACTTTATCATTGAGTCGGCATCCATACGTTTCCAGGGTCACTTGAGAAGCTGCACATGTGGTTTATAGGGTGTCAACTTAGAACGCAGTTGTGTGGAAAGTTCTACCGCAGCGTATTGGAGAGCCACTTGACGGTTCACGATGAATTTTTATTTTCAGCATCTCATGTTTTGGTCCTGACTTTAGAAATGAGGACGCTGAGCCTCATATATAGTAAGTGACTTGTCCAAGATGACCCATCTGGCACATGCTGCGTCCTCAATGAAGAGTGTCTGAGGTGACATGGTTTTCCCAACTCCCATCCCAGTGCCCACATCACTATCCCATGACAGACATGACCTGAGACGGTGGTCACTGGCTGGTTTTCCTTCCAAGGTCCTCTATATCAGAGGTCCGCGGCCTCTTAGGAACCGGGCTGCACAGTAGGAGGTGAGCAGCGGGCGGGTGAGCGAAGCTTCATCTGTATTTACAGCTGCTCCCCATCGCTCGCATTACCGCCCGAGCTCCGCCTCCTGTCAGATCAGCGGCCGCATTAGGTTCTCACAGGAGCGCGAACCCTACTGTGAACTGCGCATGCGAGGGATCTAGGCTGCGCGCTCCTTATGAGAATCTAATGCCTGGTGATCTGAGGTGGAGCTGAGGCGGTGATGCTAGCGCTGGGGAGCGGCTGCAAATACAGGTTATCATTAGCAGAGAGGTCTGACTGCACAGAGACCATAATAAATCAATTGCTTGAAGACACGTATCAAAACCCTATCAGTGAGTGGCAAGTGGAAACGAGCTCGGGGCTCCCACCGATTCTGCATCATGACGAGTTGTATAATTATTTCGTTATCTATTACAATGGAATAATAATAGAAATAAAGTGCACGATAAATGCAATGCGAGTGAATCATCCAGAAACCATCCCCCCCCCACCCCCGGTCCGCGAAAAAACTGTCTTCCATGAAACCGGTCCCTGGTGCCAGAAAGGTTGGGAACTGCTGCTCTACATGGGCAGTCAGGAAGGCAGGTATCATTCATGCTAACCCCTGCCCTTGTGTCCCACTCGCCCCTGGTGAGAAAGCCTCATTTTCCCAGCATTCACCATTGGAAAAGTGTATGATAATAATAATGACCACCATTGAGGGCATACAATATGCCAGTTAATGCGCTATGTACTTAATTCTCACCCAAGCCTTCTTTTTTTCTCCCTTTTTCTTTAATTATTAATTTTTATTGGAGTATAGCTGCTTTACAGTGTTGTGTTAGTTTCTGCTATACAGCAAAGTGAATCAGCTACACGTATACCTATATCTCTTTTTTTTTTTTTTTTTTTTTTTTTTTTTTCTGCGGTACGCGGGCCTCTCACTGTTGTGGCCTCTCCCGTTGCGGAGCACAGGCTCCAGACGCGCAGGCTCAGTGGCCATGGCTCACGGGCCCTGCCGCTCCGCGGCATGTGGGATCTTCCCGGACCGGGGCACGAACCTGTGTCCCCTGCATCGGCAGGCGGACTCTCAACCACTGCGCCACCAGGGAAGCCCCTATATCTCTTTTTTTGATTTCCTTCCCATTTAGGTCATCACAGAGCACTGAGTAGAGTTCCCTGTGCTATACAACTGGGTTCTCATTAGTTACCTATTTTATACGTAGTATCAATAGTGTATATATGACAATCCCAATCTCCCAATTCATCCCACCCACCCCTCCCCCCCTTTCACCCAACCCTCTTATTTTATAGAGATGGAAATTGCGCTCAGAGAGGTGATAGAACTATTTCAAGGCCAGACAAAGGAAAGGCTTGAGCCAGGTGGAGACATAGGTCTGTAACGGCCCCAACACTTTACCCATCGGACTTGGAATTTCCAAACACATTTTTGTTTTTCGATCTTCAGGCACGGAAGTCCTCATTTGACAGGAGGCCGTGTTCCTTTACATTGTGGGAAATGCAATGACCATGAATCACCGTTGGCGGAGGGTGGGGGGGCTCTGATCCCTCCCTCCCGGCCATCCCTGCTCTCAGGCTGAGCCACCCACTTCTAATGAAGCCTTCAAATTCTCGGTGTCTGTGGGAAGGAAAGAGAGGGGGTTTGTTTTTCACTTTTGCTGCCATCATTAATTTTATTTAGGAAAGCACTCTGTCTTGAGAGAGAACTGTAAACACTGGGAGAATGAGAGGACCTTGGAGTGAGCTTGTGTGTGCTCCAGACTTCCGCCGGCTGACCCTCGGCTTCCTGGCCCAGCAGACTGGCAGCCCCTGGGCTCGTGGGACAGACATTGGCTGGAGGCCAGTGTCCGAGTTGAATGGCTCAGGCCGGACAGTCCTTCTTTCCAGCCAGAGTGGCAACGAGCCCACTCCTGAGAAGGCGCCTTGGCTTGGAAAACAAACTGTGTGTTAGACGTTGGCGTCCACATCAGGGATCTGAGGCCAGAGACATGGCCAGGCATCTTAGGGAGGCCTGGCTTTGCTGCGGGGCTGCTGCAGCTTCTCAGGAGAACCAGGCCCAGCTTAGGAAATGTCCTATCGCCCAAGAGGGAGCCCAATGTCTAAGAACTGATATAATTGGGAGACCATTAAAAATCAGAATGTGATTCCAGGGCAGTGTCCCCCGTTTTGCCATCCCAGCCGGCATCGAGCTATAACCCTTTATTGTGCTGCTCGGCTCTCATCTCCCAGGGGACAGTGAGGGCAGCCCCGGCAGACCTCTGCGTTATGACCCAGCTGCTGGGCTACGTGGGCCCCTCAGAACCCCACTCTGTGGCTGCAGTCCCCACCATCGCTTTCTATCCGCTCTTCTGGAATGTGGTCGCGAAATGGGAACATAAGACCCGAGAGCCGAGTGGGGCCTTCGGGTCCCCCCACCTGGCCTGCTTCACGCTGGGCGAGGCCATCCTGCTTCTCAACATGCTTCGCTCCACGCAGGCCATGCTGAGCCAGCCCAGGATGCAGAGCCTGGACAACCCCTTGGCCTACCGCGTGGGCCTGGCACTCCTGGGAGTGGGTGGCGTGTTTGTCCTTTCCAGTTTCCTGGCTCTGGGCTTCACGGGGACCAGCCTAGGCGACTATTTCCGGATCCTGAAGGAGGCCAGAGTGACCACGTTCCCGTTCAGCGTCCTGGACAACCCCATGTACTGGGGCAACACAGCCAACCACCTGGGCTGGGCCATCATATAAATCCCGGGCTCCCTCTGTGCCGCCTGGGCGATGGGTCAGCTCTCGTGCCACCATGGAGCCCAGGGCACTGGTCAGGGTCCCCTTCCTCGAACAGGGGTCGGTAAACTCCCTATTACAAGAGTGGGAGGTCCCCGGGCTGCAGGCAGGTGAAGGAATGGCCGTGGCTGGGCGCCCCACTGCCTTGTTCATGGACACTGAAATTAGAATTTCACGTAATTTTCACGAGTCACAAAATATTCTTTTGATTTTTTAAAACAATTAAAATTGTAAAAGCTGTTCTTGGCAAAAGAAAAAAAAAAATTAGAATGTGAAGTAGATGGCCTGGAGTAGCTATGATGTCCACTTTTCTTTTAAAATACCCTCTTCCTGTCTCTCTACGGTTGTGAATCTGTTGCACACCCGCCCAAGAAAATTTTGAAAACAAATAAAAATCTCCCATAATCCTCTACCCAGAGATTTAACTTCTATTGTTTAAAACTGTACCTACCATTTTATTTTGTAATTCAGACATCAGGTGTGCAAAACCAGATTGTGACCCCGATCCATGACACCCTCTCCTCATAAAATGCTTTGTTTGTTTGTTTTTCATAATGAGCATTTCTACCCAATATGAACACTAGGTCTTTGACAATGACCTACGAAACCTTTGGGCTCAATGGTTTTCCTACAACATACTCATCTATTTACATTTTTTTTTTCTTACTTGAGCATGTGCTGTATACACTCACTCCTCCATGTGCCTCCCAGGGGGTTTTCTGGGGTGGAATTCCATCACTTAGGTTGCTTTCTTCTGCATTGTTCTTTGGATCTCAAAATGGACTGCCCATTTATCTCTCTCTGCACAAGGGCCCTTGGAGTTAGGAGTGTCCCTGCTTTCGCTCCCTCGTTTATCTCTGGGGCTTCAGCAAAACCACTGCCAAGCCCAGCCAGGTGTCAGCTCAGCTCTCCCTCGAGGGTCCTCCATAAAGGAGAGGCTCCAGTGTCCCCTGTGGCCTCGTAAACTGCTGTGGTCCAGTGCGTATCTTGTCATCTGAACCACTACCACCTGAGTTATGAAATTCACGTTTAAAAAATTATTTGCTAGAAATCGGAAAAGCTGTTTTTCAGCATCACGTACTTGAAAACCCTTCTCGGCCTTCTGCAGAATTCACTTTTGTTTCTATCTTGCCTTTTGTCATTGGTTTCATCCGTTGGCTACTCTTTTGTAGCCCTTCTCTATATTCCCAAATTCCTCGTTTCAGACCAGGATTTGGGTCTGACTTTCCACACTCTGGTGTTCGCGAGGGGGACAACTCAGTCTCTTTTGAGAGCATACAGAGCTGGTTCACAGGTACGGGAGGAGAACTTTCCCTGTCTTTCCCACTCCCTGTCCTCTTGTTGCCTCTGTTATTGATTTTCCCAGCTCTTCACTCTATGTCCCCACGCCTCTCCTTCCATCCGGAGTCTGCAGCAGAGAAGTTTCCAGTCGTGGTGGTTCACATGCCTTATCTAGTGAGAGTCTTGTCTTATGGACGCCAGAAGCCACTCACAAGCATCTAAACAATTTTTGATGTTTCTTTGAGATTCACAGATAGTAGGCGATAGTATATGTTTCGCAGCATTGCTACAAATAAATGATTTAAAAAACAAAATAAGGGAACTCCCTGGCGGTCCGGTGGTTAAGACTTGGTGCTTTCGATCTCTGGTCGGGGAACTAAGATCCCACAAGCTGTGTGGCACGGCCAAAACAACCCCAAACAAACAAAGACAAAAACAAACAAAAAACAAACAAAAAGCAACAAAAGCAAAAAAAACAAAAACAAAAAACACAAAACCAAAAAACCCAACCAACAAACCCCCCAAACCAAACCCTTTTCTCCTGTGCTTAGCATTTCTACCACACTCAATCCGGGCTTTTGAGTTTCCAGGCGCTCCGCCTATCAGTTTTCCTTCTCTTTGATTGTGTGCTCTCCCTGTCCCCATCTTTCTTTCATGTGCTGTTCTCATCCGAAACCAGTCCAGAGCTCCCTATGCAGTTATGTCAATGTCAGGCCAGGCTGGGCCTGGGCCCAGAGAGAGGGGCTGATGTGGGAGAGCCCGAGGGCAGTGTTGGTGGATCTGTGAGCTCGCTGAATGGTCCAGGCCCTCTGACACATCCCGAGAAGAGAGACCTGAGCTCTGGCCCAGCCCTGCCACTTAGCCCTGTAACCTCGGGAAAGCCAGCCACGCCGACAAAGCTGTCGTTCCACACAGATCCAGTAGTCCCCACGTCGTCACATGGCTGTGATGGATTAAACATATGTAATGTGTCACCAAGGCAACTGACAAAAGTAAGTTCACTAAATGCTGACTGTTCTTCTTCTTATGAACAATGACAACAACTCTACAGGGAAGGGCTGGCCCCCACCTGGGGCTGACAGGCCCTGCGTAGTTCGCACAGGCCTCCCAACCCCTCTGGATGCTGGGCTCCTGGTCCCCTGCTTCCTGGCCTGTTTGCTCCTTGCCTGGATCTTTGCACATGAACTCTGCCACTGCTTGTGCCTTTCCTTCAAAGTTGGTCCCTGGATGCCTACCTGTAGCTCGTACCATCCAGCCACCTCACGATACCTCTGTGGAGCCTGGTCTCCAGTGACCTGTTCTACTCTTTGCTCCAAAGGCCCTCAGGTGCGTATTCTTGCCTTTGCACTTACCACGGGTTCAGATGGCACGTGCCTTGGAAACGGGAGTAGGGTGTCCTCCTCATCCCATTCCTGGCCCCTGACAGGCAGCCGGCCTCAGGGCATCTTCCAATGCCTTTCGGCCAAATGCATGAAGCGCTGAGTGAAGGCAAGGAGAGGAGGTAGGTGTATCACTCCACTTCCTTTGTCGAATCCAGCTTTAGTAGAAAGTTCCTTTCTAGCTGCAAATCCAGAGCAATTCATGTCAAGCACTTAATTTTCACATCTTCGTTTCTCTTGAACGATCCCTCAGGTCAAGCCAAAATATATCCACCTTTTAATCGTTTCATTAATTTCCTTTCAAGTCATTTCAACTGGATTCAGTACAATTCATTCGAACAAATATTTACACAAGGATCATTAGGTGTTGGGCATTGTTATCATCGCATGGCTGAAAAGGGGATGGTCAAGGTTCCTGCCAGGACAGAATTTACATTCTACAAGGGAGCAAGATGCTGAGTTGCTAACCCAAAAATACACAGGGTGAGTTGATTTTGATAAGAGCTACCAAAACAAACACCAACACCACAAAGGAAGCTGAGTGGAATAATGGGCTGTGACTGATGGTGATGTGTGTGCGTGGGGGTGAGGCCTGAGTGGTGAGGGGCAGCTGCCTTGTGGAGACCCAGGGAGGAGCACATAGCAGAGCAATGGACGTGCAAAGGTCCTGGGATAGCAGAGAGTCAATGTATTTCAAGGACAGAAAGGAGGCTGGAGGGCCAGAGCACTGAGGGAAGGGGGCCAGGGTGAAGAGGTATACAGGCATCTCGATTGCAAACGGTGCTGTGTTTTCTCAGGGGCCTGGTACAGAGGAGCCTCTTTGGATTCAGTATGTGGGTGCCGATGGCTGCCATGAATCCTAGAGCCACGGAAAAGGGCATTTCTGAGAGGAATCTAAGTAAAAACCCAAATAACAAAAACATGTTATGTTCAAAATCTGTGAAAATGGATAACAAATTGGAACAATTTTTAAATGAGCACTTGAGGAAATATGTTTCCTTCATTTGCCTTCTGTCATGATCTCTGAAAAGATGAAAAACGGTGATTAAAGCTCTGGGAGGAAGAGTTGAAGAACTCAGATATCAGTTACCAGGCTTCCCTGGTGGCACAGTGGTTAAGAACCTGCCTGCCAATGCATGGGACACGGGTTCGAGCCCTAGTCCGGGAAGATCCCGCATGCTGTGCAGCAACTAAGCCCATGAGCCACAACTACTGAGCCTGTGCTCTAGAGCTGGAGAGCCACAACTACTGAGCCCATGTGCTGCAACTACTGAAGCCCGCACCCCTAGAGCCCATGCTCCACAACAAGAGAAGCCACCGCAATGAGAAGCCCATACACTGCAACGAAGAGTAGCCCCCGCTCGTCACAACTAGAGAAAGCCCACGCACAGCAACAGACCCAGTGCAACCAAAAATAAATAATACATTAATTAATTTTAAAAAATCATAAAAAAATGATATCAGTTACCTTACTACATAAAGAAGATGTGGTATATATACACAATGGAATACTACTCAGCCATAAAAAAGTATGAAATAATGCCATTTGCAGCAACATGGATGGACCTAGACATTATCATACTACATGAAGTCAGACAGAGAAAGACAAACATCCTATGATATCGCTTATATGTGGAACCTAAAACATGATACAAATAAACTTATTTACAAAACGAAAATAGACTCACAGACATAGAGAACAAATTTATGGTTACCAAAGGGGAAAGGGGAGGGATAAATTAGGAACTTGGGAGTAACAGATACACGTTACTATACATAAAATAGATAACCAACGAGGACCTACTGTATAGCTTGGGGAACTATCCTCAATATTTTGTAATAACCTATATGGGAAAAGAATCTGAAAAAGAATATATATATATATATGTGTGTGTGTGTGTGTGTGTGTGTGTCACTTTGCTGCACACCTGAAACAAATACAGTGTTGTAAATCAACTATACTCCAATTTAAAAAAGGTATCAGTGATCTTTTTAAATAATAAATTTATTTTATTTTATTATTTATTTTTGGCTGCATTGGGTGTTCGTTGCTGCAAGCGGGCTTTCTCTAGTTGCAGAGAGCGGGGGCTACTCTTTGTTGTGGTGCGCGGGCTTCTCATTGCGGTGGCTTCTCTTTTTATGGAGCACAGGCTCTAGGCTCGCGGGTTTCAGTAGTTGTGGCTCACGGGCTATACAGCACAGGCTCGGTAGTTGTGGCTCACGGGCTTAGTTGCTCCGCAGCATGTGGGATCGAACAGGGCTCGAACCTGTGTCCCCTGCATTGGCAGGCGGATTCGTAACCACTGCGCCACCAGGGAAGCCCAGTATCGGTGATCTTATTTCAAATAAAAAGGAGGCGAAATTGGCATAAACCTTGGGCCAGATTTCTCTTGTACCAAGTCCAGAATCAGCATGTACAACTGAAGCCAATGTACCTCTCGTCTCAGACTTGCTGGAAATTCATTTAAGGCTCCAGACCCCGTTGTGTGCGAACAGAGGAACATTTCTAGTTGAAAAAGCTCTCAAGGACCATGGATTTGATATCCTCTCGAACAACAACAGCAACAACCACAGAGGGTTGTATTTACTGAAGAAGTCAAACCGTTCGAGAAGAGCTGTGGGGAACAGAGTCAGTGCACAGAAAACACACTGTAAACTCAAAACGTCTTTTGGAAAAAGAGCCGGCATGGGCCAGCTTTAGAGGCACCGCAGCGTCCGCTGAGTAAGTGCTTGTTATAAGTTCTTCTCTTCTGGCGCTCTGTACTTTTTCTGATCCACACCAGCAATGATCCAGCACCCAGAGCAGACTCAGCTTAAGCCAAACAAATGGTGATAAAGATGGCAGTACCATAAATTCAACTCCATTTGAAAGAAGAGAACAAAAGGAAATGATTGCTCTTGCGTGCAGGAACACGATTTTTTTTTACTGTAGTTCATTTACAATGTTGTGTTAATTTCTGCTGTACAGCAAAGGGATTCAGTTATACATATATACATTCTTCTTCATATTCTTTTCCGTTATGGCTTATCACAAGATATCAAATATAGCTTCCTGTGCTATACATTAGGACCTTGTGGCTTATTCTATATATAATAGTGTGTATCTGTTAAATCCCAAACTCCTCATTTATCCCCTCCCCTTCCCCTCTGGTAACCACAAGTTTGTTTTCTATGTCTGTGGGTCTATTTCTGTTTTGGATATACGTTCATTTGTATCACGTTTTTATGTTTTCTTTTTAAGATTCCACGTTAAGCCGGCCCCCTCAAATGGCAACAGTGACACTTAGAATGGAACAGCTTATCATAATCAAGTCATTCCACCTTGTGGAATAAGAAAGAAACGCACATAAGAAAAATGAATAAATGCAGCATAAGGTATTTTCCGCCCATTATTGGAGAACATTTTTTTTTTTTCAAGAGAGATTGAACCACAGGAACAGCTACAATTATGACACGCTTCTCAGAAGGCATTCGGGGAAAATCATGTAGTGTGGTGACAGAGCAAGTCTTTCAATATAAAAAAGCCCAGAAACTGAGCAAAAGCCTGTGTTTATTTCAGAATCACTGCATACCTTCGAGTAGTAAGTGTTGCACGTTGAATCCGGCTGAAATAAACGGTACAAAGGAGAAGAGCACACAGTTATCTCCACAAACTGATAAACAGGGTCCATTCTTGATGTTTCTGAGTACAAAATATAAACAAAAGTGACTTAGAAAAACAACAGACAGCGATGCAAGTTTCTAATTTCAGTCGGGAGACTGCATCCCACCTCAAACAAAAGGCAGACACAGTGCTTCTTCCAGAAAAGGAGCTGAAGAAAAACGACCATTATTCCACACTTACTTGTGGTTCTGATCTAACAGCAGAACCAGGTCACAGAAGACCACCTAGAAATTCAGAGCCCCTGCCCCATATTCCCCCTGAGAATCCCAGTGAATGGGCACTGAAGGGAACTTCCACGAGGTCGCACTGGGAGGAGGAAATATTGCAGAGAAACGAAAAGGAAAGTCTGTAACCAAATGTGAAATTAGTCACGAAGAAGAGAACTTCTTACCACAGAAGAAGAAGAAGAAAAGAGATTAGTGGCTCACCCGTGCATTCCTGGATGGAATGATTTCAAACTCGTTATGAGAATTCAGAATTTGGAGATTTCACAAGCTATGCTGAAACTGATTCTACCTATGATATTTTAGATATAAGAAAATTAGTCTGTGGGCAGTATTTTTTTCCTTTTCAACTTCAACATTTGCTGGCTTTTAGTTCTTTTGAGAAATGTATATTTGGGTTCTTAGTTCCGGTCAAAATGGAGTAGCTCCATTCTTTCTAGGTCCTTCCTCTTACAACTAAAAAAACCTCTGGACATAACACAGCAAACATAGGAAGACTCTGAAAGGGGGAAAGAAGAAGATGAACTGTCTAGGGACATCAAGACTTGAGTAATAACATGGTGGGGAATTGTCTGTTTGATTTTTGAATTTAATTTCTTTTGCCTCCTAAATAGCACAAACTGTTGGAAAAGTTTGTAACTCAGAACCACAAATAGATACAAACAAAATAAGCTGTAAGTAAAACCTGCTTCTTCTAGTCAAAAGACTGGGAAGACGGCAGCCTAGCAGAATAGAAAACCTTTTCATATTACCAGCTCTGTATCAGTCAAACACCAACAAAAAAACTGTCTCCCATTCCAGGATAACAGGGGAGATAATCTTCTACACATTCCCACGTCCTGTAGGTGGAAGCAGGTGATGACGCTTTGATTCCCCTGCTGGGGAATTGATCTTCTACCCAATCCCCCACCTGGTAGAAGCAGGTAGTGAGACAGGCCTGGGACCTGGGACCTTTTGCTGCAGTGCTGCAAAGCTTGCACCTGGACACACCTCTCCTCGAGCTACAAAATACAAAGAAACTATATGGGATTAAAAATAACTGTGTGCATGTACAATTGGGGTAAATTCTGGACCAAAAGATACAAAAGACAAAAAAAACAACAAACAAAACCTCAGCTACCACTTCTGAAGAGCCAGGAGCAAAAACATGGTGTTGGGAGCTAAAGCAGGGTACTGCACATGCCCCCCTGCACTCAACACCACCCAAGGGGTGGGCAAAACACCTAAGCCACCCCTCCGGCCCAACCCCTGGACACACCCCTACCCTCACCCCATATAAGGAACAAGCTCGCCCCACCTCAGCCAGTGAACAAGCAAGGGAACCTGTTGTTTGTTCTCGCTTCCCCACCCCCGACCCCCACCCAACACCCGGTGCTGCATCAGGGGCCCCAGTAAAGCCTTGCCTGAATTTTTTGTCTGGCCTCTAGTCAATTTCGATTGATTGGGGATTTCTCCCCACTTCCCCCACTGGGAAAGCAATCGGGGAGCAGATCTTTCACTCTCCCACCACAGAAGCAAGAGGTGCTCTGATTTTCCCACGAGGTAGTGTCAGTGGAGACCAGTGGGACCTGAGCCCCACCCTCACATGGAAGCAAAGAGACTGAGTGAGGCTGTGAGTGGGGAGTCAGGACTCTGTTCCCCACTGCCTGGTGTCAGTGAGAAGCATCAGTGATGCAGAACTGGGCTCTGCAAAATGGCATGATTTGGTCCTTCATTTCCACCCCCTTGACGGGCAACAATCCACGGAGGTAACATTAAATGATCCCTGGCCATGATGTGAGCCCTGGGTTTCATCTTCCTTTTCACCGTCGGCGGACTGACAGGCATTGTCCTAGCTAATTCATCATTAGACACTGTCCTTCGTGATACCTATTATGTAGTTGCACATTTTCACTATGTACTGTCAAGAGGGGCATGTTTCCACCCCATGGCAGTGGAGCCCAGCAGAACTCACAGCCCACTCGGTGAGTCAGGGCTCATAGGAGCCCAGCTGTAAAGCCATTTTTTGGCTTCTTTTAACTTACTTGTACTTTCCACATGCGACAGCATGAGCATGGGATTCTTTGATCAGACGAGAGTAAAGCGATACAAAAAAGAATTTCAAATCTTGTAAATCTCCTCTTGGTTTGGCCCTTGGAGCCCAGTTTTCTGGTCTGTAAAATGGGGATGACGGCAATCATTCCAGACTCACAGGCTGAGGGACAGTTGAACGTAGGCCTCTGGCACGGGTGCAGAAACTTGTGCCACAACTTCACATTGACGTTGGTCGTCCCGGTCACCTGTCCTGAGCCATGAAATGAACTGTGGGTCTAGGGACGTGTGGGGTGTCACACAGCCCACGAGGCCGACTGCGTGTGAAAGCTTTGTCTTGCCTTTGAGGGGAGGGTATGGTTACGGCCCCTGTAAGGGGATGCATTAGACCTGTTTTTTGGGTTGCCGGATTTAGCAAGAGACAAACTGGACATCCAGTGAAATGTAAATACCGGATAAACAATGAATAATTTTGGGTATAAATATGTCCTGTGCAATATTTGGGATATGCTTATACTAAGAATCATTTGTTGTTTATCTGGAATTCAAATTTAACTGGGCATTGTGTATTTCATCTGGCAACCCTCCCATTTCTCAAGGCCACGCATTTGCTCGTCTCAGCCACTGCTCTCACCTTCTCTGCTGGTTGCAGCTGTGAGCATTTAAGGTTCGCTGATTCTCCGAGATAATCTGGACCGGGTCCCTGCTCCTGGGTCCTAGCCAAGGCCAGGCTAGAATCAGCCCCCACCTCTCTGGAGTCCTCTTTCCCTGACGCTTCTGTCAGTCTTGTCCTGGGTCACCTTTTGATATTGGCCTGAGACCTGGGCAACTTACGGCCCGTGAGGGAGGAACGGTGCTGGGCAGTGCGGAGCTGGGGTGTCCCAGTGTTCCTGCTTCACCAAGGTGGAGAGGCTTGCGGGGCACAGTTCAGAGCCACGCAAGTGGGGAGTCAGGATCCACTGCGGCCACCTTTCTTCCGTACCTCCCTCCCCACGACCCAACATTTCCAGCCTTTAGAAATTCCACGTGAGTCCCTTGCTCAGGGCTAGGAATCCAGTCGGTGGCTCTGGGAGGTGGTAGGACCAGCGTTACCGCCTCTTTCCGGGTCTTTCCAGGAGGTTCTACGGTCCCCCCCCCCCACCCCGCTCCTGTGCGCCGGCTGCTGCCCTTCTAGCACATTCCCACAGTCGGTTTCTTTCGTGGCCCGTTGTAGCAACATCCCTGAAACTCCCGAGGAGCCCCGCCTGGCCAGTGTGTTTCCTTTCCCCCAGCGTACGTGGGAACGGCAGCCATCCGCTGGGATGCACAGCGCACGCGATTTCCGCCACTCTCGGCGCCGGCTTGCTGTTGGGAGCCCCTGAGCGCTGAGCCCTGTGGGACCCACGTGCCGGAAGTGTGGGCGTGGCAGAGCCCCCAGCTGCCCCCCTGGGCCCCAGCTCCTCCTCCGTCCTCAGCAGACAGATGTGTGCGGCCGCCAGCTAGCTCACCAGAGCCAACTGGGAGATCTTCAGGAATTTGGTGAGCTGGTTGTTACCCACAGCCATTATTAAAAATTATTTAAGTCTTCAATTAAATAAATTATACCCAAAGCAAAGGTAGTAGGTGGTCATGAACTCAAAACTTACCACTTGTAATGATTTTACCATAGTTTACTATTATCAGTCTCAAGGTTATTTACATCACTTGTATCCATACAGTGAGGATGCGCTACTATATGATGGTATGTGGCTGCCCGTCTCTTCCCAGTTCCGGTCCCTAGAGCTGGGTGGTCCCCGGAGCCGGGGGGTGTTCGGCTGCTGGCTGCCCAGCTCAGGCCCCACTCCCTCTGGGCGGCTGCTAACAGCGAGCGTCCTCCCTGGAGGAGAAGCAGCGGGGCTGTGAAACCACACGACGGCCCTGGGCGTGCCTCCCAGCTCTGATTTTTTTTTTTTTTTTTTTTTTTTTGCAATACGCGGGCCTCTCACTGTTGTGGCCTCTCCCGTTGAGGAGCACAGGCTCCGGACACACAGGCTCAGCGGCCATGGCTCACGGGCCCAGCCGCCCCACCGCATGTGGGACACGAACCCGTGTCCCCTGCATCGGCAGGAGGACTCTCAACCACTGCGCCACCAGGGAAGCCCCCAGCTCTGCTTTTTGCTTTTTGCTTTTTGTGTGTGTGTCTCAGCTTCCTCCTCTGTAAAGCCAGAACAATCACATATACCCACAGGTTTCCCAGGACGGTTAAATGATGGCCATGGTGATGAATAATGGGGTGTTTGTCTGTGTGAGTGTATAAAACTCTGTTGCCACAGAACTTAGATTCTAGTAGTGGAAACAGATAAGAAATGAATAATCACGAAATACTATCAGATGGCAAGAAGGAAAAGATACTCCCAGGCAAGGGAGCAGACAGAGGCGGGGTGGTCAGGCCAGGCATCTCTGAGGGTCCTTCTGGTGTTGTGAGTTGCCTTGTACTGTGTCCAGAGCCCCAAGGGTGGGGGGGCTTGTCCACTGGTCCCTTGACGCCTGCTGTGCTGTCACCGGAGCTCCTCCCTTTCCCATAGCCCCTCCTGTCCTCCCTCCCTCCCTCTCCAGCTGGTCCCATTCCTATTTCTCCCCCCCACCCGCTCTTCTCCGGAGCATCTCCTGCCGCACTGCTCACTGCAACTTCCTGGCAGGAAGTTAAATGTCCTGGGCAGGTCGCGAGGCCCAGGCCCTGAGCTCCTGGAGAGACAGTTCTCTTGAAGGCAGTGCCTCCAGCTGGGCCGGGCTCGCTAGGGAGCATTTCCCAGGGACGTCCTCCCTGGGATGCAGAAGATTCCCTGGGCCCCCCAAGGGACACCATCATTTGCAATGATTCCTTCAAAGTTTCAATAACAAAACTTAAAAAAGAGTTTTTTTATTGGAATATAGTTGATTTATACTGTTGTGTCAGTTTCTGCTGTACAGCAAAGTGAACGTTATACATGTCCATCTAACCACTCTTGTTTTAGATGCTTTTCCCATATCGGCCATTACAGAGTATTGAGTAGAGTTCCCTGTGCTCTACAGTAGGTTCTTATGAGATCTATTTTATATATAGTAGTGTATATGTCAACCCCAATCTCCCAGTTTATCCCTTCCCCCCTTATCCCCTGGTAACCATAAATTTCAATAGCAAAACTTTTAAAGGAAGTGTTGATGCGTACTATTTCTTTTCATTTGTTCATTGGTGCGGAGAGATCATGATGGTATAAAAACTATGTGATAACATGGTACTGCCAGATAAAAGGATACATCGTGCAAGTTTAGGGGGAGGATTGCAGTAGGTTTTCATGCACCACGTGAGCCATCTGACGCTGATGCTATGGTTAGAATAGGTTTTATCAGAATGATTCTAAAGGGTGAAACTTATGCTGTTAAGGGCCTAAGTTGTAGTGGCCATGATGAAAAAGGACACGTTCTGGTGTCCACGTCCAGTTTTCAGCACAGGGACAGATCCCGTGCTGGATGGCTATGATGGATTGTTCACTGCCCAAACTCAGACCCTGCCAAGGACCTCCTCAGGACGGTATAAATCACCTCACCTGTGGAGTGACCCTTGGCTGCCCATGTCTCCCCCTCAGCAGCTGTTTCCTGGACACCCTGCTGGCTCTAGTTGTCAAGTGTTTTCTTCAGAAACCTCCCACTCCCACCCCCTTCTCTCTGGTCCCCATGCCTACCCCTCTCCTCTCTCCTCTGGCCTCTCCCATGCCCCTCCCCCAGCATAACCATCGCCATCCCACCCCAGGCTCCTGCATCCTAAATCAAAATGCGAGCTCCTGCAGGTCCTGTGCTCCCCCCAGAGCTGTCAACAGGCCTCTGTAATGCAGACGCACCCCTGGGCTCAGCCTGAGGCAGTTTCTCATGCCTCCTGGGATTTGATCCACACAGGTGTCCCACACAGTGGGAGTGGCTGGGCTGCCGCCAGGGGCCTGCTCCCAGCCAGCCTGGTGTGGTGGGCCTGGAGTGCTGCCCCCTGACGTGGTACCATTCATACGGCACACACTTCCTCGTGGTGGGCAGCTGTTTGCAGAAAGTTTTAGTGGAAAGATGCAAATGAAGATGAGAACATTAAACAAAGAGAAAGAGTTAAAGCCTCCATGGCATGTGCCACAGGAACCAAGAGAGAGTCCAAAGCGGAGTGTTTTTGGAAAGTGATGGGGAAGGCGCACGGAGAGGGAGGGGTCCACCCTGAAGCTTTTGTCCAGCGGGTATAAGGCTAGGCTTGCGAGGCAATGAGGAGAGCTGTGGGCACTGGTTTATTGCCCAGCATGGTGGTGACAGATCGTCTCTAAACCAAAAGCCTTTCGTGTCCAGAGCTAAATTTGCAGGGTGGCAGTTGCAGGGCCAGCAGGGAGCAATGCTCACCCTGCAGAGTGCCTGGGGTGGGCAAGGATGCAGGGATGTGGGGAGCTGAGCCCTGTAGTGAGGGTCAGGCTCCCCAGGGCCACCTGCCTCCAGAAAGGAAGGCTTCGCGGCTGTGAGCTCCCTGGAGCAGGGCCTCTCCATCAAGCCATATTCCAAATGGGCTGGGTCTGAGGGAGCAGCATGCTGGGGACACTGCTCCACTTCTGGGGGGGCGCAGCTGTCTCCCTAACACCCCCCCATCCCATTCAAGGCAGTCCCACCACACTGGCCTGAGTGGGTCGGGCGTCCTGGTTTGCCCAGACATGCCGAGGCCTGGCAGCCGGGGCAGCCTTTTGGAGCGAGACTGGGGGACCCCAGTGGACACCTCTTACTTGCTGGCCTTTTGGTTGGTGAGGGGCCACACAGCCGGCTGTTGGAGATCCAGCTGTGCAGCTCCTACCTAACCAGTGTGGTCAACTTTGCCTGAACAGGAATGTGGGGATTTGAAACTTTTGAAATAATACAAAGTTTCCCTAGTTGAAAAACAAAGATTACGTTTTAAAGACGTGGGAGTGTGGGTGTGAGTGGATTGTTTTCTGTTTCAGTGGTGGGCAGGCAGGCAGCGATCCCGCTGGCCTCAGCTTTCTGGTGGGAACCACGCAGTTCATGTGCTTTGTGACCTTTGCGCCTTTGCTAATTATTGTGTCATTTTCACTCTGGCTGTGTTTTAATCTTTAAAACAAACGGCGTATTCTGAAGCAAGATCATCTAATTATTCAAGGGATGATCTTGGTGCTAGTGTTAAATAACAATACACCCACAGTCAGTAATTTTGAGATGAAAGTTAGATGAGATAAAATGCCCTACAGAAGACCCCTAAACATCAGGAAATACTGGGCTGCTACCTTTAGAACAAGCATGCTAAGACATTTTTGAGATGATGCTGAAAATAAAAGTAGCCTTAAAGATCCATAAATAGCCCCAGCACTTTACCTTGTAGTCAGTGTGAAGGAAAATCACTCCAGCACGACACGAGGGCTTCTGCAGCTCATTCCTCATCTAGGATGTCTCACCCTGCATCCTTAGGGTCAAAGCTCCCAGAGCTCCCAGGGCAGATCATTTCCTGACAGCTGCAGCTGGATGAACACCCCATGGGGCAGCAGCCTCTCCTGGTCAGTTTCTTCAAGAGACGGGTCAGTGGATCCGTTCCCACACCCCATTTCCATGCCTCCAGCCTCAGCTTCACCCACCAGATGCGCACAGAGAAGGACTGGGAGGCTGCGCCAGTACGCCACTGACCGTGGGCCCACGTGGGACGTGGGATTTGAAGGAGGTGAAGGGATTCTGACCTTTCACCTATACACCTTGGTAGCTGCTGAATATCTACAATTTTAAAAAACAGCTAATTAAAAAAATAATAAAGGAAGAAGGACTGAGTTCTGCTGTGGAACTTGGGCTTTCCTAGAAAACAAGGAGGAGGTCAGTGGGAAATCTCAATACAAGGTCGTCAAGCATCTGCCCACTGCCAGCCGCTGGTCCTGCTCTGCAGCACAGTCACCTGGGCAGAGGGCAGCACAGCCACCCTCAATCTGCTCCGTATGCCTGAGTGACAGCCATCCGCCAGGGGCCATGGGGATGCGTTCAACATCTTAATCTGCTTGGGCTGCGCTAACCAAAAAGCATTGACTGGGTGCGTTAAACAATGGAGGGCATTAATTTCTCACAGTTCTGGAGGCTGGGAAGCTCCAGATCAGGTGGTGGCAAGGTTTGGTGTCTGGTGAGAGCTCTTTTCCTGGTTTGCACACAGCCACCTTCTTGTATTCTCCCACGGCAGAGAGAGAGGGGGACCTCTTGGTCTCTTCCTGTTTTTATAAGGGCACTAATCCCATCATGGGGGCTCCACCCTCATGACCTCATCTAAACCTAATTCCTTCCAAAGGCCCCACCTCCAAATACCACACTGGGGATTAAGGCTTTAACATATGAACTTTGTGAGGACACAGAAGTCCAGTCCACATAATAGAGAGGGGCTCAGGATGTTCAAACGGGAGTAAATGCTCCTTAGGAGGAATCCTCCACAAGAGGCCGCTCTCTCTGGGCTGGGGGCCCACCCCACCTCACTTCCCCATAAGGCTCTGGGACAGGGCAGCAGTGCCTCCCACCGCCCCCAGCTCCACAGCATGGCCCTCACCTGTGCTGTCCCTGGCTTGGCCACCTGTAGAAACTCAGAGAAAAGGGGCAGTCAGGTCTGCAGGAGAAAGGAAGAGAGAAGGGTGGGGATGAAACCCCTCCTTTGTTCTAAGAAGAGGCTACTGGGAGGAGCCTGGGCAGGCCCTTTGGTACAGGAATTGCCTGGGAAGTATCAGGACGGCCCCGGCCATCAGACCACAGCCAGAGAAATGACCATTAGCTGGCAACGTGGGAGCCTTGTGTCCCTGTGGCCAGGGAAGTCTGGGAGAGAGAAAGATGAATATTGAAGTTATTGCAGAGTGATGGGTAAGTCTTCTATTGGGAGAGATGGAGTCCCCTGCTGTGCATAGCCCAGGGAGGGGTCAGCAGACTCCGGAGCCTGCCCCATCATTGTGAGAGGCTCAGGGGTACCATCTCATGGAAAAGAGAGCTGGGGCCATGTCCTGAGGCTACAAAATGCACAGCAAGCACTCACTTAGATGAGGAGAGCAGTAAGGAGTTAACTCAACTCTAGCATGACTGCCCGCATCCTCCCCAGTGGAGCCTCCACATTGTCCATACACCACCATGTGCTCAGCTGCAGCTCTACAGGGCACTGCCCTCTAGAGATGGTGCCACCTCAGTGACTGGGAGGGACTCAGTCTACAAGCTGGGGGACTGAGAGCACACGTTAACAGCACTTTCTGACTCTGCCCAGTCCTTCCCAGGACCATGCTGCCTACAGCCCATCATAAATCCAGTCACGGCCCAATCTCTTTGAAAATGATTTTGCATATGGAATTGAGCAGCTCAGGGCAATGCAAAGTAACGGTGCCTCAACGCAGAGTAGCCAGCCCTGCTCGATTCTGAGATGAGCATTTCCATTGCACAAACATTTCAGACCAGAATGGGATCCTGATAAATTTGCCATCTGTATATGTGGTCCACCCATTTCCACTCATTGTGTCAGCAGACATTGTTAAGAGCTGCAATGTAAAAAGATTATTTGTTGTCTTTTTTTTTTTACAAAAGATATTACAGAAGAGAGCTCACTCTGAACCTGAAAAGGGTAATTCAGTGTTAGCACGGTTTTACAGGTTTTAGCTTCTGTCTGGGGGAAGTTTGCAAGCATTGCCTCCTTTCTCCCCATTCATTTGTAAAGCAACCTCCTACATGGTGCGATTAAAATAAAAACTTACTCAAATGCTTAGTCAATGCTGAGCAGCCCTTCTTTCATATGTACCCTATGAATGAGTTCTGAAGTAACAGGCCTAGAAAATGAAACTCCTCAAAAAGAATATGAAAATGATTTGAAAAGGTGCCAGAAAATACTTTGAGTGTGTGTGGGGGGCTGGGGGAGGGATATCAGCTCATGGGACTCTTTCCAAGACCTCCAGATTGTGACGGCAAATGAACAACCTCTTGAGTTGATGTGGAGATAAATGACCCAGGTTTAAAGTGGGAGGCCCACCCATCATGGACACCATGGGGGCATCTCCTTTTAGTCAACGGTCCACTTAATGCATGGACTCATTCATGGCTGCCTGTTGGTTACGTGGGTGTCATCAATGCTCTGGCTTTGGGTCCTGCTCTGCTACTTCTTAGCTGTGTGGTCTGGGGCAAGTTGTTTAACCAGCCTGAGTTTCCTTGCCTGTAACATGTAGATAATAATAGCACTTACCCTACCGGGTACCCGTTCCCCATCCCTCAGAGCTCACGAATTAGATTAATCACAGTCCTTGGTTATAACAGTTTCCACCTCTGATCTGTGTGTGGCTTTGTCATTTATTTAGCTCTGTAATGAGTTATTTACAATAGTGTAATGAGCACCCATATTTCCATCACCCAAAATGAAAGCTATGACCAGGACGGTAACCTACATCTCACTTTATGGTCCCCAATATCTCATTAACCCCTTCCCTCCATTCCTGAGGTCATTATCATCTTGAGTCCTGGGTTCCTAATACCCCTGTTTCCCTGTATTTCGTTTTATCCTTCTGTATGTATTTCTAGAAGGTATGGATATTCTTAAGTGTTTTTAACTTTGTAAAGATGGTATGCTACATGTAACTTTGGGGGACTTACTTTTTTCACTTAATATTAGACTGTTAATATCCGTCCATAGTACTGTGTGTCACTGTAGTTCATTTGTTCTTACTGGTGCATCACAGGGTATACCATAATGTACTCATCCACTCTCCCACTGAGGGGCCCAGACTTGTGCTAGTTAAAACAGTGCTGTTTTAAGCATACTTGTGCACATCTGCTGTTTTACAAGTATCAGAGTTTCTCTTGGCTATGAATCTTGGAAGGGAATCATGACAGAGAACATCTGAAAGTTCAACTTCAGGCGATCATGCCAAACCCTTTTCTAAAGAGTTTGCACCAATCTACGAGGCCACAAGATTCATCTTTAACACTCCATCATATTAGACTTGTTAAACTTTTTGCTAATTGAATGGGTATAAAATGCTATTTCATTGTGATCTTGATTTGCATTTTTCTTTGTGAATCTCTTTATAAATGAATTGGGCATATATGTTTCCTCTTCTGCAAAATATCTCTTGGTTTCTCTCCCCCATTATTATCATGGGTTGTTTGTGCTTTTTTTTTTTAATTGATTTGTAGCAGTTCTACATATCAATATCTTGTTCCAGTTTCCACTCTGACTTTTCACTGTTTAAAATTATCTCTTGGTGAACAAAGGTTCTTGATTTTGATATAGCTAAGTTGATCATTTTATAATCAATTTTAAGTGCTTGTTTAAGAAAATCTTTAGCTCTCAGGAGGTATAAAAGATCGTCACCTGTATTATCTACTATGAATTTTAAAACTTATTTTTGACATTTGATTTTTTACCTTATCTGGGGTTATTTTCCAGTTATAGTTGGAGGGAGATAGCCAAGTTCCTTTTTTCTCACACGGTTAACTATTTTTTCCAACTCCATTTAATGATGAGTTTCTCCTTTCCTCACTGAACTTCTTTACCCCTCTCTCAGATACCAAAATTCTTTATATGCACAAGAATCTTTTTGATCTCATTTGTATTCCACAGTCAAGTTTTCTATCCATGAACCAATACTACAATGTTTTAATTATTCCAGCTTCATAAAAGTCCAGATGTCTGGTAAGGTAAGCTCTCCCTCACTTCTTTTATAGAAATGTCTGCCTACTTTTGGTCCTTTACTCCTTCAAATAAGTTTAGAATCATCTTTTCAGGTTCAATTAAAAAACCTATTGGGAACTTGATAGGAATTCACTGAATGTATAGATTACATTATAATATTAAATCATATTATCCATGAACATGATTTATCTCTCCATTTATTAATATCTCTGTTTTTTAAAAGATTTTTTTTTTGATGTGGACCATCTTTAAAGTCTTTATTGAATTTGTTACAATATTGCTCCTGTTTTATGTTTTGGTTTTTTGGCTGCAAGGCATGTGGCATGTGGCATCTTAGCTCCCACACCAGGGATCGAACCCGCACCCCCTGCATTGGAAGGTGAAGTCTTAACCACTGGACCACCAGGGAAGTCCCTATTAATACCTCTTAATAAAATTGGATACTTTCCTTTTAGAGGTCTTCCACATCTATTGCTAGATTCATTCTCAGGGAATTAATATTTTCTGAAACTATTATAAATGATTTCTCTGTAACTGAACAGGAACCTATGGGACCTTTATGGGACAGACCTCTCATTTCCTCTGCCTGCTTCTTGTTTGTAGAAAAACTCTAGCCTCCTAGGCCGAGTTCCAAAGAATAATCAGAGAAGTGAGAAAATGCAGAAACAAAGGAAAACAGTCAAACAAGACAAAACAATAAGAGTTTAGCCATTAAACAAAGTCAAGGGCCTTTAGTTCCTTCTCCAGGGCTATAGATAATACTCTGGGCCAAATCCTTCAGCTGTTTTGCAGATACTGAAACCCCCACCAGGAAAGAAGTCAGTTATATGCTGCCAACAGCATATAGACCCCAGACTGGTTGGTACCTCAACCCCCCTCCCTCACCCTGTCTTTAAAAACATTTCCCTGAAAGCCATCAGGGAGTTTGGGTCTTTTGAGCACTAGCTACCTGGACTCCTCTCTTGGTGCCCTGCAGTAAATGCTGCCCTTTCCTTCACCACAACCCGGTGTCAGTAGATTGGTTTTACTGCGTGTGGATGAGCTGACCCAAGTTTGGTTCTATAACATCTCTTTAATTGTACTTCCTAGTTCTTTGATGTGTATACATTTTATCTCTTCACTAAATTTTATTATATCTAACAATTTATAGATTTTTGGAAATGTCTATGTAGACAATCGAACCTTATGCACATGGTAACAGTTTTATTTCCTTCATAAAATGATTTTAGGGGTGAATTGGGGTTATGCAAACAAAGCAAATCTCAGTGGTTGGCAGCTAGTAAGCACTCAAGAAATGCTTGTATAATATTTACTGACATTATTGTCATTAGTAATTGACGGAAGAATTTTAGAAATTGTCTTAACCAATTCCTTCACGTTAAAGGAAGAAACAGAATCCCAGAACAGCTTAACGATTCAACAGGGATCCCACAGCTGCTCCGTGGCAGGACCGGCCCAGAAAACCTAAGCCACTGGACTACACAGTCAGGGGTCCTCTCTCTTAATCCCCAACCACATACCAATGTGTACTTCCGTCCAGCACAAACACCTGCTAAGAGGAGTGTTTCGGTGAGTGGAGCTTCCCTGCACCTCCATGACAAACATTTATTAAACCAGCAGCGTGTATTAAGCTCCTTCTGTGTGCTGGGCTTCCCATATCACTCATACTTCTGGCAGAGGAAAAATTTAACACTGTAACTCAGATGTTTAGAAAAGGGTAATTTATTTCATTTAAAAAATTCTCCACAGAAATCTCATTTCCTGCTGACGGCAGTCGGGATAGAGGAGAACCTTAAACTTGCCTGCTGAAAGCAACTTGGAGTCTTTGGGTTTAATTCACTTTGGGGTAAATACATAGCTAAATCAAATTCATATTTGCTTCTGAAAAGGTGTCTCTTCCCCTGCTTCTGTCCCAGGATGGCAGCTGAAGAGGGAGAAGCTGATGGATTCTGGTCGTATGTGGTGGGGCCACTGCACTCATCTAGCCTTTGGTCCATAGAGGGTGTTGGTTGGGCTGGGGCTGACCTGGTCCTGTCTTTAAACATCACCACTGGGCACGACTGCGTCTGGCTGGCCCTCTGTCCTTTGGGACCACCACAGCTCTGATCTCCCTGGCCTTTCAGATCCTCTCAACCTCAGCCTTGTCTGTCACTTGTTCCCAGGCTTTGTAATGATGACCGCATGGCAGGTCGGCTCCCAGCTACACCTGTTTCTCCTCCGTGGGCACATAGGAGCACTGGGCCATTTCAGGCCATGTGGAAGTAGTGGGAGAGGCAGGGGCATTTACCTGGATACCTCCCAGCCTTTCTGGTGTGAATGAGGAACAGCACACGGGATCTTCTCAGACCCTAGCTCAGCCCCTACTTCTCTCAGAGCCCTTCCCATCTCACCCTCTGGTTCTCACCAGGCTGGGGGTTTCTCCTCCCACCTCTGCCAGGAGGGGTTGGAAGCAGCTTTTTGCAGGAAACTGCCCTCAACAGGAAGCCCCTTTCCTTGTCACTTTAGCAAAGCTCTATTGTAACTAACTTTTAACCAGGCACCCCATGCTCTACCCATCTCCCGCCGAGCACACCTTTCAAATCTTTTAATCACACAATACCTTGCCCAACTCGTTGGTTCTTTCCATAGATCAAAGAAGTAGGAATGAAGAATAAGTAATTAACAGATGACTGGATCTCTTCCCTAGCTTCCCCTTCAGTAATCTCGCGAACAAATGGTGTGACCAAACTGCGTGAACAAGATAACGAGTCCCCGAGCATGCGTGCAGGAGGGGCTGGCGGCGACTCTGACCCCCTATCTCCATGCTTAACTGAGATTACTTCTGGTCCTTCTTTTAAAACTTTCACAGCCAAGCAGAATCTTCGGAGGTGGTCCTTGGGGGACACTGAGTCCACCAACTCCCCAGACTGCCGGCATTCTGATTAAAGACAACGTTCCCCTCTACCAGCGTTTATGAACTTGACTCTGTAAGTGGCAAGCAGGAGGACCCCATTCATTCGGTAACAGGATGGGGACGCACCCCTCTTCTCTCTGCATCTGTCCCTCAGCCACTCTCCTCGCTGCCAGAGGGCGTCTCCCCCGCTTCCCGAGGCTTCAGGAAGCTTCCGAACGGAAGTTCTCATCTGTAGTTCATTCAGGCTTACAGCAAACCCCATGGTCAAGTTAGCCAGGTCTTGCTCTTGATCGATTCAGGGAGCTTTTGGAATCTAAAATAACGTGTGTCCTCTCTGGCCAAAGCCTGACTTTAAAGATGTTTCCCTGTGACCTCTGAAAATGTCAGTCTTGACATGCAGGTATCTTGCTAGCAGTCTCCTGATGACCCACAGCCGGCGTCAGGGTCGTGAGTCAGACGCAGTTGTGCAGAGCAAGTCATGCTTCTGCTCTCCCCTTGGGTACAGGTGACTGTCTTTGCGGACGAGGCACCCTGTTCTCCTTTAGCCCATCTCTGAGCTAAAGGTGGCCAGATCTGACTGTTCTCAGCAGCCTTTCTCTACTTCGTCACCACCCAGGATGCGGTAACTAAACATGTCCTTCAAGAATGGCCTCGAACTCACCCGGCAAATCCTTGTTCATTCACCCACTGGGTCTCCATGCAGCTTTTATTGAGGACTCGCTATGGGTGTGAGAACCCAGAGACTAAGAAGAAAGCCTTCAGGTTGCCCGAAGGGGCACAGAAAGTGCAGACAGGACTAGTAGCAACTGTGCTTAAGTGGCAATTCCCACATAACCGGGAAGAACAGGTCCCAAGAATCAAAGAGAAGCAAGACTGGGGGGTCTAGTTTCTTGGCTCGTACATAGAAGAAGACTGAGCAGTATTTACCCTTGCTAAGGGCCATGGGCTTTACGCCCAGTACAAGTCTGAGATTTTGCCTCTGGGGACCACTGTTCCACCAGAGCTGGGGCCAGGGTGTGTTTCCAACGCTGGCCGCCTGGCTGCCAACCAGGAAGGCAGGTTGCTGTCCTACCCCACCCCCTGCTGTGCTTTAGGGAGGGCAGGTGCCTCGGATGAAACCACTCAAGCCATCGGATGTGGCAGGCCTGCTTTCCAATGCCAACAGAAGTTAAGGAAATTACACAGGGCCCCAAAGGAGCTCTTTGAGAGCTGCGTTATTGTGAAAAGTGAAGTGGGGTTGCCTCTGGGGGAAGGCTAAAAGAAACTCGTTTCAATTTTCTTTGGCCTTTGGAAGCATCAGCCTCGGCAGCGTTCGCTGCTGCCAAGAGGCGCTTTCCCTTGAGAGTCGGGCTCCCCAAATTGTGTTGAAAGATGACATGGTTTTCCTCACACCAGCAGGGCCCTTAGCATGACACCAAGTGTGTGTACGTATGTGTGTGTGTATGAGTGTCTGAGCGTATAAGTATGTATGAGTGTGAGTGTATAAGTGTGTGTATGAGTGTGTGAGTGTATAAGTGTGTATGACTATGTGTGTGTGTATGAGTGTGTGTGTGTATGAGTGCATGAGTGTGTGCGTATAACATGTGCACATGGAATTCTTTTTGCACATCTCTTAAACACTCTCCCCGACACAGAAGAGTGTGGTTTTTTTTTTTTTTTTCCTTTTTTGCTGCTGTTGCCTCTGCTGCTTTTAGCCTAATTTTTCTTAGGTTGTAAAATGTGTGTTAGAGATATCTCAAAACCCTTTCCTCTAAATTCTGAGATGTTCCTCAGTGGGCAGCGGAAGGGTGGTGTGGATGCACAGACGTACTTATTAAGGATGTCAATGCTGAACATTGGAAAAGCTGCGCATTCTGAAATACGTCTTACCGCGTCTATGTCCAAACATGCGTGCTGTATTTTAAACATTTTATGTTATTAAAAATGCAATTAAATATTAAACTAATATTTAATATTAGCATTAAAAATATTTGCTGGGTTGTATCAATAGAACTGACAGTGTCTTACTACCTCATCTTCACCATTAATTTTTTTTAGTAAAACTTAAGAGTCTTAATATGGCCAAGGGAAGAACGTCCTAATGAGATGATTACCTTCTTCTGATGTTCCTGCTTTATAGAACTTGATCTCTTTCTTGGAGTTTGGTGAGAATAAGGGAGCGTGCGTCTGTCCGGTAACAAAGGTCCCAGTGTTTGACAGCCACAGGGCAAGAATGGGAATGGTGTCAATCGGAAAGTGAGATTTGTCCATTTATTCGTACGAATCCCAAGAAGCCAGGTGGTTTTGGTCACCAAATATGAATCAGAGAGAAAAGATCCATCTCATCTTCCAGCCAAAAATAAATAAATACATAAGTAAAAGAATGCATTCAAGTCCTTTGAACAAAGAAGAACAGCTAATGTTTTTGACTGCCTGTCTCCATTCTAAGGGCTATGCACAGTCACTTGTGTCTTCTCACAATTGCCTTCTGTGGTCCGCGGTTATTTTCACCTCCATTCTACAGATAAAGCCACGAGTGGAAGACCAGCCTGCCCAGAGCTGCACAGCTAATAAGCAGCTACGTTGGGACTCTCCCCCAGCAGTGTGGTCCAGGCCTGACTCCCTTCTGGCGACCACCTTCCCAGAGGATGTGAGAGGCAGGTGCATTTGATGTCATATTTTGTCTTGGGCCCATGTCCATCCATTTCCCCAGAGTCTGCCAAGATTAGAGTTGGAGAAAAATTCTCTAGTTCTCTCTTCAGAATTCTAAGAGTGGGCGTGGGGGGTGTGGTTCTGGGGCCTTCTAAGTAGGCACTCGCCCGCAGCTCCCTGTGGCCCACTCTGCCCCCCTGCACTTGGGCAGACCACACGTGGGTCCGGGGGCAGGGTGGCGGTGGGATGCTTTACCTTTTATGGTCTGAGGCTCTTGATAGGATTCTTTGTTTTACTGCTTTTCAAATCCTTTGCGTTAGGTTGTATAGGAAAGAAGACAGAAAGCCTTGTAGCTCTGATCCACGTCTGGTGTGGGTCTGTATCTGGAGTCATGTGGACACACCTGCAGAGCATGCAAGGGCACCCAGGAAGTGGCAACCAGAACAGACCTTGCCTTATAGGGGTCTCCCTCACCCTACTTCCGGGAACAGGCTGGCTGCAGCCTCGGGACATGATGTTTCCAGGAAAGGGGGAAGGCGATGCTTGTGTCTGTGCAGAAACACCTAGCATGGGGAACACTTACCTCGATGGAATCTTCTTAAGTTGAGCAGAGGAGTTCAACTTTGCCAGCCAGTCTTCCTCCCGACACCCATCCCCCAATTTGGCCCATCCTCCCAGCACTCCCTGGAGGGTTCTTCCTGTGCTCCCGAGGCTGAGATGTGGGCCCCACGCTCTGTGCTGGCAGAGCCCATGGAACAGAGACTGCATGTCACAGCCATCCCAGTCTGGCCCTGATTCGTCCCTACTCGCATCCCTCCCCTTGTTTTGGAAGAGGGGCGACCAGTCTGCCCAGAGCTGCTGACAGAGGCAGCAGGGACAGACGCATGGCAACTTGGCCACAGGTCCTCTGACTCCGGTGGTCAGGACACGTGGGCCACACAGACTCCAGATCCTCTGGGTCCTAGCCCCACGAGTGATGACCACAGAAGCAAGGTGCTCGCTATAGATGCAGGAAGAAGAATGCCCTTCACCACCTCCAATGATTTAAGAATAGAATTCACTGGCTCTCCTGCTGTTTCTCAGCGATGATGCCACTTTCCACACCCCTCCTCTCACCAGAGCCCCTCCCGCGGCACCCCCCCACCCAGCCCACGTGTAAGCAAGGGCGCCCACAGCTGATGGACGGCACAGATTCTGCCAGGCCTCCGACGTGGACGCCCCTGAAGCAGCTCCGCCAGAAGCAGATTTTATAGAAAAGGAAAGAAATGCAGAAGATTTGGGGGCAGTGGAACTACTCTGTATGATACTGTAGTGATGGATGCATGTCGTTTTACAGTTGTCAAACCTATGGAATGTACAACACAAAGAGTGAGCCCTAATGTAAACTATGGACTTTAGTTAATAATAATGATAAGGCGCATCATTGTAACAAACGTGCCACATTAATGCAAGATGTCAATAATAGGGAAGACTGGGGAGGGTGGAGGAGGGTGTATATGGGAACTCTTTGTACTTCTGGTTATTTTTCTGTAAACCTAAAACCGCTCAAAAAAAGTCTATCAATAAAAAACCACCTAGAGGGAAAACAATCAATTAGTCATAAAAAATGAGAAAGGAAAGGGGAAGGGTGCAGGGCACTGTCCGTTCCCAGAGGACTGCTCACGCGGTGTAGACACAGCCCGGCCTCGTCAGGGAGCAAGCGTCTCCGTGAGCTCTGACAGCTCGTGAGATTGGGGCTGAGGCCTGGCGACAGGACACTAGGCTGATGACAGTTTCTCTCTGGCCCTGGGCTGCCAGTGGGATTCCATACAAAGCCCTGATTTGGATGGAGATGAGACCTGCCTGAAAGGGAAGTATGTTGCCTTCATAAGGAGAGGTCCTTCTCAGGTCCGACTGGCCCATGCAGGAGGGGCACGGGGGCACACCCAGCCTTTGGTTACCTCACCGCCCGGGCGCCCCAGTTCAGCCTCCTGCTTCAGAAGGCGGGGATGCTGCATTCCTGACTTGCACAAAGATGACGCCCTGTGGCTGGCATAGCCTGGTCCAGGTGAGCAGAAAACGGAAATGACCAACCCTAGAGTGTTCACTGGACCACTCCAAAGTCAGGAGAGAGACCCTTAGCTGTGGTAAGCTAACTTTCTGGAAATTGAAAGGAAAGCTCTTAGGGCAATATGGGTTGTCACATAGAAATAAAATAGCATTAATAGATTGCTATAAAATTAATAGAATAGAAATGTGTGTTGACCACCCACTCTGAATATGGTACTGTGTAAGGTAGCTATTTAATAAAACGTTGGCAGGGGTGGCCTTTATTAGTTTGCGTAAAATCTGACCCTCGCCATTAGCGTTTGGCTGGCTGTCTTCTAGTGGGCGTTTCACTTCACTCGTTTCTTGTTCACTTCAAACGCTCGCTGAGTGACTTCCAGGAGGCAGACGTCATGCTGGGTCCTGAGAATGTGATGACTCCAGACTAGAGCTCCCAGAGCAGGGGAGGGGCTGCCCTGGGCACCTGTGCTGACACTATTGCTAACTGCTCTGGGGGCCGGTCGGGTGGTACCAGGTGGGGGAAGGACACAGACACTTAGGGAAGAAATGCCTGCCCTGTCAGCTTGACAAGGCTAAGAGGGTGTGTAAACCCGTATCTCTCAAGCATCCCATGACGTCCTCGCGGTGCTTGCCTTATCCACGCACTGCCAGCAGACTGTTCGCTTGGTCATTTCCTTTATGATGGCTCACTCGTGCGTAAATAACTGGATTTAGGGTGCGTACTTTACATTGCTATCAGAAATGAAAAGCCAGTATCACTTGTCATTAATAGATATCAGACTGAACCGTACGATCAACTTTATATTGATAGAAAAAGGCCGCAATGAAACAAAGCAATGTTCTCCATTCTCTGGCCCATCCGCGGCTGAACCTCAGGCTTGTTCTCTCTGTGGAAAAGATAGATCAGCAAGAACACAGACCAGTAAAAGCAGCCACTTTTTCTCCTTGATGAGGTCAGAGTTCAAAGAGAACGGAATAGGACAGACCTGTTTTCCTCAAAGACCCAAGGTCTAGGAACAGCTAAATCTTCCACAGCAAACAGTGCCTATGGATGAAATCTTGTGTGTGTATTGCTGGTTCATTCATTACTTAATTCCAAGAATGTCCTTAGATCATCTAGTACATGCGAAGCATCCTGATAGGTCATTGAGGAGAACACGAAAGAGACATGACCCTTGCCCCCAAGGGACCAACAACCCTAGTTGGGAGATAATAACTGTATCCCCCAATGTGGTCCAACACACATGGAATAGGAGCCCTAGCTAGGCCAGCACACACTGCCTGGGAGGGGGCACTGGGAAGAAAGAGGCTTCTTCTGTTGGGCTGAGTGAGCTGGACAGGCTGCTCCAGCAGGTCCTTTGAGCTAAATCCAGAGGTCTAATTGGGATTTGAGCAGAGGCTTCAAATGAGGAGGGGAAGTGAAGAATTCAGAGAAATCCTTGCTGATTCATTAGATTTTCAGGCCACAGGGATAGGGGCTTCCAGAAGATGTAAAGGGAGTTTGGGTCAGATCCTGGAAGGCCTCGAATATCACTGAAGAGGCTGGGGTTTTGGTAGACAAAGGGGATCCACTGAAAGTATTTGAGCAGAAGGTGACACAGAGCTAGTCTTTTAGGAGTTACTTGGCAGTGCTGTAGAACCATGAGTGGGAGCCAGGAAAATGACACAGGAGGTGTAATGAAGCAGTCAGGGCCAGAGGAGAGAGAGAGCCTGTGCTTGGATGTACACTGGGCGCACGTAGGGAGCATGCCCACGAATGTTGCAGTTGGGTTATTATGAATAGCATGGCGTCTGCACATTATGTAACATGTGGCTTCTGTATATTTCATTTACACTCTTGGAAATGAACACATAGAACATGGCAAATTTTATTCATCTTTGAAAACTCACTGTATTGAACATTTGATATTCCAAATGACAATATAGTTAGGCTTTGTGAGTACTAACTACATCCAAGGTGCTGTCCTCAGCCCTTCAAATGTATTAATCACTTAATCCTTACAACCACCCAATGAAGTAGGCACTATTATTATTCTTGTTTTATCTGTGGGAAACTGATGCATGCAGAAGTTAGGTAACTTGCCTGAGGTCGCACAGATGACCCCAGAACTTCTCTAGGATAACTCATAATGGACTTCCTTTAAATAAAATTCCATTCAGGCATTCACGATGTAATTCTTTCCACAAAGTGGATTTCACAACTTTTTTTGGAACAGAGAACTCGAGCGCAGGGAATAAGCACCCAACAGGTGCGGGTTAGATGTGGAGGGATGCACTGGAGAGTTGGCCCTTAGGCTTACTGGTCAGACATTTCTGAGAAGCTTCTTCACCAAGGTTTACAGTCAGTTTCAGAGGTGAATAAACCTTTTCAGATGATCGGAAAGATGTGCTCTTTTAGTATCCTCTGAAGAATAACCTTCCCTTCTGTAGTTTGCTGATAAAGCAGGAGTCGATCCATGATATTATCATCGTGACATGAATGTTTTGCTCAAGTTCAGATGTCTAATAAGAGCCATTTTTTTTTCCGAGGGCGTGTTATCAGTTTCACGAATATATGCTCTGTATTTCATTAGTATTCTTCTAGCAAAACACGATTCTGAGTCATTTCTGAAATATCTGCTCTCGCCTGCATGCTGTTTCTTAGTTTTTACAAAAATTGCCTTTTCTACTTACTGGCAGAAAAATTTAATACCACACAAGCCTAAAATGGATGTGCTGAGAAAAACACAGCACACCTATCGGGTTGTGACCACCCAGCCCATCATTCTTGATCACCCATCTCCAGGGAGGAGCCTTGGGAGGGAAGACTAAGTGGGAGGGATGGAGGAAAAGTTCTATAATATGGATGGATATTCACCATCATGACTTCCTCAGATATTGAGCCAAAATGAGGTTCAGAGAGCTCGTCAGAGGATGTCGAGTGAAGAGAAATGGAAAATTGGAACCAATCTGTGAAGAGCTGTTTTATTCATCACAATCAGATGGTGTCTGATTAAATACCACTCACTTGCATTCAGTGGAAAGCAGTTCTGGCCCAGCCTGGTCCCCTGTCCCAGGTGGACACTTTCTCTAGGATGAACAAGAAAAGATGTTCTCTACTATACTAATTGGTAATGTGTTTCTTTCAGCTGGAGGCACCTAGGTCCCTCACTCTATCTCATTATTGTAACAATGGTCTAGCTCACCCCTTAGAAGCCAACCAAAACATTCTCCTCTGTGCTGTGCCCACCGGCCCCTTCCATAGCAGTGATGCCCTAGTGGGTCTCTGTCCCAAGTGATCACATGTATTTTAATCACTTGCTTTTGAAGGACCCTGAAGTTCAGGCACTGTTCTGTGACTCTGCCCCTCCCATTTCCATCGGATGTAGATTCTCCATCATTTGAGTTCCATCTGTTTTCCAAAGTGCATGTCTTTGAGATGGAAGCCCCAGACAGGGCTTCCTCTCCCTCTGCAAGTAGGGTTTTGACAAACTCATCTTATTGCATAGCCACGAAAGACCCCCAAGAAGTTCTAGAAACTTCTGATCATGAAGGCCACCTGAGCAGACCCTCTCTGGGTGTAAATCAAGTTGTTTTCAGTGGGTTTGTCTTTGCACAAGTCTCTGATGGGAGGCTTGGTCTCCTGAGCCCCAGACTGAAGGCAGGATCTAGAGATTGTGTTACTGGATCATCTCAGTTTCTTTCAGCCCATGAGAGTGGTTCTTGCTTCTTCCTGGACCGTTGTGAGAAACTGAATGTGACGGCTTGGAAGTGTCTCTGGTTGGTCCTCCAGTCCCCATGTTGCTAGCTGACTGGCTCACACCTCTGAGAGCTCAAGGCTGGTAGAGCTGAACACTGAGGACCCCTTTCCCTCTGGTAAGTGGAACTAAGAACGAACTGGGAGGAGGTTGCCGCCTCCAGAAGAGGTACGGGTGCCTCGGGGAGAAGCTCAGTTAAGGAGAAAGCAGAGTGGAACCCCTTCACCCCCTCTGTTATCTGTTACCGTGATGAGGCTCCCGACCTCATCACTGGGGAGTGAAGCCTCGGTCAGCTTGGTCATCGGCCACTCACAGACACATTGTCAGGGGAGAGGGCTTGGGACCCTCTTGGATGCGTGAGTCAGTGCCAGGAGTGGGAGGGGAGGCTTGTCTGGAGGCCCAGGAGGCTGGAGCTGCATTGCGTCCAGGTCCTTCAGATGCACATCTCAGGCCATTTAGGTGACTGTCTCCTGGCTCTTCACCCACAGGCCTGGGACCTCCCCCTGCCTCTCAGGGCAGAGCAAGGGTTGCTCAGTACTGAGGCTAGCAGTCCTGGGTGTGGAGCCTGGGATTCACAGCCCAGAAAAGATCCAGAAGCAAATTTCACGGTCAAGTCATTTCAACACTTTCTTTTGGACATTTACTATAGCTCAGTTGTATGCAAAATACTGTGGAGGATATGATATGACAAATCCTACCTGTCCTCCCCGCCGAGGATACGAAGTTCTAGCAAGAGTGCCAGCCAACAGGCCAGCTCTAACCAAGGCTAAATCGGATGGAGACCATCCTGGACTTTTATATATGCCTTTAGAATATATATACCTTTAAGAATAAATAACCTGGAACAAGTTTGGTCATTAATATATTGGGGCCTATAACAGGGACTAAAATTGTCCTTTCATGAACTGGCTGAGAAACCCTTCATGACAGCCCTCCCCCCGGGCCATCGAAGTCAGTTTCAGGAATGTCCTCCAAGCCATGTTGGTACAGTTTCCAAATGGCCCATTGCATTTTGCTTCTATTATTTTATAAAAATGAACAGGAAACAGGATGAAAGTGTTGTATGCTTGTGATAAGAAGCTTCAACTGTATACATTAAATAGAGGGAAGGCCAAGTTGAAAAATCACTGAAGGCTTTCATTCATTCATTCACATGCATTCACCCAGCAAATGTCAACTGACCACCTACTATGTATAGACAACTCTTCCAGGCAGACTGAGGTGCCTGCCCTCAGGGAGCTGACAGTCTCGTGAGGGAACAGGAATAAACAACATGCATGATATGTAGAGCGTAGACAATGAAGAGGGTCATGGATGAAGAGCAAAGCAGGAAAGGGGTGAAGAACTCACATTGGGAGAATGGTATAATTTGAGAAGGGTGCCAGGGAAGGCCTCACGGGAAAAGGTGACTTTGGGGTAACACCCAAAGGAACAGAGAACATGATGTACGCAGATTCCCAGGAGGAAGCCAGCTCACGGCAGAGAGAGCAGCAGATGCAAATGTCCTGAGGCCGGCGCCGATGGTGAGGCTGTGGCCTTCTGGTGTCGTGTCTGAGTCTGTGTTGGTCAATGCGGAGCACTTCCAACAGCTGCTGGGGCAGAACATCTGGAAAATGGGCTTTTCCTGAAAAGTGTTGGATGAACATAACTCACATGAACCTCAGCGCAAATGACCAGTCTGTGAATATTGGACACCAAACGTGATTTGTTTAGTAATGAAACATTACTGAACATGACTCCTCTTCCTTTGGTGTTCTTGGTCACTTACCCCCAGTGCCTTGAGTGGTGCCAGGCCCATAGCCATGACTCAATTAGAGTTTGTTAAGTGGCTATTCCAGAAGACACATGAGGGCCATCAGTGTGGCGTTTGTCAGTGGGCATCCAGGGCCTTAGATGAGTGCCCCATGGGGCCTGTACTGTCTAAGAGCCAAGCATGGGAGCCCATGGGCCAGTCACCTGAGAGGTTCTGAGAAGCCCTGAGCACAGGGGCACGGGAGAGGCTACACTGGCACCTGGCAGGTTCAACCAGCCCAATCGTCAGTAAAAGAGTTTTGCCAGGTCACCTTAAAAATAATTATTCAGGGCTTCCCTGGTGGCGCAGTGGTTGAGGGTCCGCCTGCTGATGCGGGTGACGCAGGTTCCTGCCCGGGTCCGGGAAGATCCCACATGCCGCGGAGCGGCTGCGCCCGTGAGCCATGGCCGCTGAGCCTGCGCGTCCGGAGCCTGTGCTCCGCAATGGGAGAGGCCACAGCAGTGAGAGGCCCGCGTATTGCAAAAAAAAAAAAAAAAAAAAAAAAAAAATCCCTAATGTCCTGAGTATGCTCAGTATCATGGAGCCTCTGTTTCCAAATTTCCAGGCAAACTGCTTTTTCTTCTCATCAGCACACTGGAGGGAGGACTGGATTCCCCTTGCCCTTGCTTTCAAATTCAAACCCCAAAGCAGCAGCGTGGCTGTTCTTTAAGCTGATCCGTTCAGAGTAACCGCAAATGCCAGCCCGGGTGATGGTTTCTAATTGAATGTGACTTTCTTTGTTAACGCCTGTCCTTGCCTCCAGCAGCAAACTGACAACCAGGACCTGCCTTTGTGAGCTGAAATGACGTGGCTGATAACCAAAAGCTTGTATTAGTTTTTCCTGATAATCTTGCAGTACTCTTAATGAGATCGGTGGCAAACATGCCGTTTCTGGGGCAAATTAATTTGTCCTTGCAAAACAGAGTGTCAGCGATTTTTATTTCCTTTGTGTCTGACGTACAAGTGGTGGTGTTTTCAATGGCAATCGATACAACCTAGTATTTTGGCTGCACTGTGGGAAGGACGAGATTTTGCCAAGGGCAATAAAATCAGCATAACCACAATTAAATGTCAGATGACTGACATTTGGAAAACGGTATGCTGGTATTTTTCTCCCTTCATTCTCTGTTCTGTGACTTAGCAAAGGGCCAAAGAGATAAACAAGGCAGCTCAGGTAGTCGGCCATGGAGGAGCAAAGCGGGCATGAAATGTAACCCTCTGTCCTTCCTGTGGCCTCATACTCAGTAGATGGGTACTTGCATTCCCTGTATATGTGCTGTTTGGTGACTTGCCCTGATGCCGTTTTGCACTGCTGAAGCCATGAAGGTGAAAACTGGCATAAGAGTTGGAAATACTGCACCCAGCTCTTCCAATCTCTCATTTCCAACGTATTGTTGCCCCCATCCCCAAACAAAAATCAACTCGAATTTTCTATCATAGTTGGAAGAGTTTTGGCCACAGTATCAGTCATGGCTGTTTCCATCTTCTTTGCTGCACATCTTTTATACTACCTCCTTGAATCAAAGTTTAGGATAAAGTTTTGATTTGGGAAGATCATGGAATAACAATGAGAATTAGCCGTCTCTTTCTGAAGTTAGACAGAAAAGAACTTGCATTTTGAATCCACCAATGCAGTTTTAAAATTCAGCGCTCCTAGGATGTTAACTGGGGCATTTTCTGCTGTTAAGGGACCTATCACAGAAGAGAAAGGGATGCTAATATCTTCTTTGATGAGCACTGGGGGATATGAAAGGATATGAAAGACCTGCAGGGCAGAGAGGGGTCTCTCCACTGGCACAAGGTAAAGAGTAGGCGGGTGTGGTAGATTTCATTCTACGCGCTATTTAATTTCATCAACAAACCAGTCAAGAACATGAGAGGCTGTTCCCAGAGCTCCTTTGTCCTGTTAGGGGCTGGCCTCACTGGCATGGCTGGCTGTGGGTTAGATCACACCCGCTAAAAATCAGCAAAGAAAGGTGATATTAGCAACCTGAAACACTATGTAAAACGGGGCCGTGGATCAACTCTCTTTCCTTTTCTAACTTTTGATTGACAACTTGGAGCGGCCAGTGGTGACAGCTGTGCCCAGAAGGTGAACATTTTCCCTTGCGCTGAGGCCTCAGTTCTATTATTCTTAACTTGGAGTTAAAAGAAGCAGATCATACAGGTAATTAGTTAAGAGTGGCTTAGAATCCTTTATAGCAAACAAAAGCTGGGTATTTTTAAACGTTTGCAACATTGGCATGGACAACAGAGCTAAGTAGAGCTCCGTAGCCCCAGCATGGACATGACTCTTTCCTGAGCCACACAGTCTGCTCGTCCCCTGCTGACATCCCTGTGTCCTTGATAGAGTCCTTAGTAATCTATCTCTGAAGAGAGTTTTCCAGCTCAAAAATCGTCATGTTCAAGACCCATAGGTGGGAGAGCATTTTCAGTCATGTATCTTACCCAAGACTTTTGGTTCAAGTGATTGGGGGGAAAACATGGGTCCTTCCAGAGCCCACAGGACATGTGGATGTATAATTCAGTTGGTCTTTCAACTGGGCAGATTTAAGGACAAATTTAAAAAATTTTTCACATCAGCCAGACAGCTCTGTCTGTTTCAAGCAGGCTGGGATTCAGGTACTTGAATCTCACCCTGCCCAAATCTTTATAATATGGGAACTCAGATTCCCTTGGCTGGACCCTTCCCTCAGGCAGCAATATTTTCTTCTTTAATGTGAACCTGCCAAGATCACTGATGATCGCATTTACAGCTTGGAATAAAATGTTGTTTGTGATCCTATAAATAGGACAGCATATGGTTTTGCTTTTTACCTAAGACCATTGATTTCATTTGTCTTCACATTCAAGAGAAGGATAAATAAGCTGCTTCCCTTGCTCAGTGGCTTGGCCACCTGAAAAGCCAGTATCTGAAGTCAGTTCCCAGCGGGAAAACTGTGCTTCGCCACATCTCTCTAAATCAGTCTGATGTTCTGGTTCTGACTCAGCATGCCACCCCGTAAACGCCAGCGTCGTCCATACTAGACGAAGACCATGTTGCTTTTTGGGTGCTCACGGAGTCACCTCTGTGACCGAAATGTCGGTCATGTTCAGAGGTAAAGTGAAATGCTTGCTGTTACACACGAGTGGTATCATTTAACCTATCCTCCAAATTATCTTCATTTGGTGGTTAGGCCAGGTTCTTTTTGGAATTTCCCCAATTTCACCCAAGCAAATCATATTTTCATAGGTGCACCAATATAAATGTATTTAACATAATAAATATTGATAAATATATAATTAAGTACAAGTAAATATAATGTATATAGCACAGCTAACAAGTATAAATATAAAATATAAATAAATGTATTGGGAATGTGTACTTACAATACAAATATCAATAAAATGTTGTTGAATGAATAAATGGGTCCTTCCCTAAAACAGTCTAAGTGTCTTGAATAGCCATGATTCATTCGTCTCGTATAAGCAGTCTCTCTCTGCGCGTAATTAATATGACAAATTGAATTTTTTTTTTTTGGCCGCGTGGCTTGTGGGATCTTAGTTCCCTGACCAGGGATTGAACCTGTACCTGCAGCAGTGAAAGCACGGAGTCCTAACCACTGGACCGCCAGGGAGTTCCCAATAAATTGATTTTTATTTGTCATCATAAAATGGAAAATTGTTTTCTGCTATTCTGACTCTCCTAAAGTTAAAATAGAACAATGTTGTAATTTTAGGGTTTATCATTTTTTCCACCCAGAAAATCAATACTTTCTATCTTCCCGATTTCTTATTTAAAAACAAAAAAAGAAAAAATTATGACAAACACAACCCAGTGACTATTCACACTATATTTAAACACCAAATCAATATTTAAAATAATGTTGCTAACAATTAGTTCCAGATGGCTGACAGGTTTCAATGTGAAAAGCAGAACAAGTCTTGAGAAGAAATCATAGGAGACCGTCTTCATGTTCTTGGCAAAGTCAAAGGTTTCTTAATGCAGACACCAAAAGCACTATAAAAGAAAAAAATGGATAAAATAATGTCATTGATGTCATGTTGAGTACTGAAATTAATTTCCTCCACCTGGATGACAAAGAAGGCTATGAGAATCGGAAAGAGCCTGGGGGTGGGACATTTTCCTTCTCTTGGAAGAACGGGCTTTGGAGAAGAGTGTTAATTGGCAAACAGGTAAACACTCTTTGGGGGGCAGAAAGGTTCATGGGTGGCAGCATCAGCCACTACCATGTGGGGCTGGGGAGCTTGCAGTGTGCTGGCCCTTTACACACGATATCTCTTTCCACCTTAATGGTGAGCCAGTGAAGTAGATAAGATGCTAAGCAAGGTCAAATGACTAGCCCAGGATCAGGCAGCTCTTAAATGGTAACTGGGAAATTTGAGCCCATGTGGGTCCAGGAGGGCACCATGCCATACGATCCCTGGGTGCAGGCCACGGGGCTGTGCCCTTGACCACAGCCCAGTGATTGATTCCCAACTTAGCATGAGTTTCTGTCTGCTCCATCCCTGCTTTCTTCTGATGAGACCTCCTGTTTGGCCACGTGTTCTGTTTTGTTTCATTCTGAGTATGGATGAACTGTTTGATTAAAAAAAAAAAAATCACAACATAAATTCTAAACGAAGCATGTATTCAAAGAAATGGTGCTGTTAACTTTCCTTACTTCTAAATTATACTTTCATTGGAAGTCTTTTCAGTTTGAGGATCGTCTGACACAATTAGATGACAGGGAACAATGAGACCAGCTCCTCCCTGTAAGTTCCAAGGTAATTCAAGGTGACAGTTAACTACTGAATGATTAGAGAAAGGCCTGTTGGGACCTGGCCCAGACTCAGTGTCCTTGAATCTCCTTCCCTCCATGGTGTCTGGTACACTTCATGTTGCGGACAGTCAACAGCTGTAAGATTTATGAAGAACGAGGTGATCACACTCGTTTTGGGGTCTTGGGCTCTGAACACTTGAGTGCCATGTAGCATGTTAACATCAGTTAAAAACTCCAACACCCGTCTGCTGAGGTTAATGGTATTAAAAGACTTGGCACATATGCCTGGATATCAGAACGTATTTTAGACTTTTGCTTTTAGGAGTTCCTCCTATGATTTAGACTCAAAAAGAAACTTCAAGAATTAATGTTCAAACTTCCAGATTGAATGTATTACCCATGTGCTGTAGGGTGTGAATAAAAATTTGTAGCATAGGTTTTGAATAGATGCCTTCATGTGTGTGAGCAACAGTGTGTCTGTGTCTGTGTGTATAACCCTTGACAATTTCAGGACGGGGCCAGGCTCTGTTGGTGCCACAGTTTCTCTGCACACCTCAAGTCCCAGATCAGAAGCCGTGTCGCTAATATCCGTAGCTCCTGATTAGTCTCTGAATTGCTCTAGACCCTTTGCTACTCAAAGCGCAGTCGTTGGGCCAGCAGCAGTCGCCTCACCTGGGAGCCTGTAAGAAGTGCCGAATCGTGGGCTTCCCGGAGACCTTCAGAACCAGAATCCTCAGGGCATCTGAATGGGGAAGATCCCACATGCCGCGGAGCGGCTGTGCCCGTGAGCCATGGCCGCTGAGCCTGCGCGTCCGGAGCCTGCGCTCCGCAACGGGAGAGGCCCCAACAGTGGGAGGCCCGCGTACCGCAAAACAAACAAACAAACAAAAAAAAACCAACACTTCTCCCCAGCAAAATCTAGATAAAAAAATATTTTAAAATCCTATTTTGCCACTTTGACTTTTGACATAAACGACTCATGGGTTTAAAGGCAACTGGTTCGAAGGATCCGTTCTCCATCTTGGATTTACCCACGTATCCCCAGCTTGATTGCCTTGCGCTTTCATAAAATTTGCTCTGTCGCATTAGTATGACTTCAGTGCAGCTGTCATGCTTGGCCCCTCTTTCCTCCCCTCTTCCGTCTCACCAGCCTCCATCTCTGGCTACACACACCAGCTTCATTCGCATTTACTCCCAGCCTTGACTCCTAGGTTCCCAGCCCCGTGCACGCAGGTGCCTTGTGCCCAAACGTTCTTCACTGGGCCCTCAGTCTCACGTGCTGGAAGGAAAAGCCTGAGTCCCTTCCCTGTTTACCACCAAGAAGTGACTCCATTGCAGCTCAAATCCAGGTTTTGCTGTTTCTATGACGTCTCATGGACTTTTCAACCGTGCTATAAGGCTCGGTAAGAAACAGCCTCACGGAGATTCAGTTCACACCGTGCCCCCGGGGTGAACAGGTTGTGTAGGAAATCTGGCCCAGCCTCATCACCTTGGAGACAGGGGACAAGGGAAAGGCCTTTGGGGACTCCAGAGTTAGCCAGGGCCCTCCCTGGCTTCCGTGCAAATCAGCCCACGCATTCATGACATGGGCAGTGTGTTCTCAAGCTGTAAGGAAAGCAGCGTTTTGTAAGCAGAACGATATTTTAGCTGCACCGGAAGTGGAGGAAGGGATTGTCTTGTAGTAAATCATTTGTACAATGAGGAGCCCTCCTGGGATGCAAATGCAGTTCACTTAATAAAAGCCTTCGAAAAGCAACGCACAAACCCCACGTGTCCATAAATCCATTTACAGACGTGCAGATACATCAGATAGAGTCACACCAGCAGCTATACACAAAGCCCCGCATACCGGTGACTTAAGTCTCAGGAACCGTCCAACCACGTGGTTCCTAGTCGTCAGGCCCCCTCCTTCCCCTAGTGATTCAGAGACCCTGGCTCCTCCCATCTCACAGCCCCCATTGTCCCGAGCCTCAGAGGAAGGCGTCTGCATCCAGCCAGCAGATGGGAGAGCTGGAGAAACCCCACCTGCCTCTCAACAGCCTTGGCCTGGATGGGACGCACTTCTCATCACCCCTCATTGGGAAGAACCGGACGCACGGCCCCAGCAGGCTGCAGCGGGGCTGGGTCACGAGTTCTGGGCACAGGTCACAGTGTGCAGAGGGAGTCCCACATTTTGGTTGGCAAACACCTTCTCCACCACATCTTACGTGCTTATTCAAGGTCTTAACAAGCAAATCTCCTCTAAGATGTCTGATACTTCTTATGTGGAAGTTTGAGTGACTGCTGTATCTTTATTTATGGAGAGTAAATCGAAGCCCTAGGGAAATTTATTTGTATTTTGGCAGCTGTGGGAGGAGAAACAAAGATTCCAGGGACTTCTTGTGCTTTGCAAAGCCTGCTGTTTTCATCGTTATGGTATTGATTTTAATTTAAAAAAAAAGAAAGCAAGCAAATGAGAAAGGAATTAAGTACACAGAAGCAGCTCTGTGGCCTGTTGTCTTAGACAGGGCTCAGGGCTGTGCGGGCCCTGCCGGTGCACCTACCATCTGGTTAATCTCGAGTCTGTTTCTTGAGAATCAGGGTTGCAGAGGAGTTGCTGAGCCTTTGAAGAACTGGCCCAGGGCTCAAGCCAGCTTGGCACTGTTTACTTCCCTGGATTTCACAACTTTACTGGAACCTGCAAAGAGTTTTGTAGAGCTTTTTTCCCCCCGCTAAAACACAGATGTACCAAGTTCTTGTGAGACTAAAAGTCATCCAGTAACCAAACCCCAGCCCCAATCTCCTTTGTTCTGAGTGCAAACATCCCATTAAGGGCTGGGAAGGGTGCAGCCTTTGCCTGGAGACACAGGGCTCTAGAGGGAAGGACCCAATAGTGGAGTCCCACAGACTTCGGTCTTGACCAAGTTCTGCCACCTGATGGCATCTGACCTTGGGCAAGAATCCTCACTTCTTAGGCCTCAGTTGCCTTATCTATAAAATGGGGCAACATCACCCACTTTGCTGAGTTCCCAGGTTGGATGGAGGTATGGGGCAGGGAGCGGCTCATGTGTCCAGTAAGCCGTGGGTGGGAAATGGTTTACATGGAGTCCACTCCTTCCCCCTGTCTCCTTCCCACACCCCCTGATGAAAGAGTCCTCCTCAGGCCCCTCCTCCCTGCAGCCCAAACCCCACATCTGGTTCTCTAACCCCAGCTTGCTTGCCCCACCCACCCTTTTGTTCTCCTATCAGGGAGCATCTTCTCTCCAGGGTCTCAGGCTGCAAATACACATGCCACACACCAGCTGGCCTCCTTCCCAGGCGTCTCGTCCTTCGTCCTCCATTCCTGTTTCATTCCACCATCCCTTCTCAGGCGCCTGCGGGCACCTCCGTGTGAGTTTCAGTCTTCATCTCTGGTGATCTTTTTTTCTGCCCGTCCCACCAGCCACTGCTCCATCCCCGGCATCCTCTGTTGCTCCAGTCTGCCTTCCACATCAAGGCCAGATGCGCTTTTTTTTTTTTTAATTTTTATTTCACATTGGAGTAGAGTTGATAAAAAATGTTGTGTTAGTTCGGGTGTACAGCAAAGTGATTCAGTTATACATATACGCATATCTATTCTTTTTCAAATTCTTTTCCCATTTAGGTTACTACAGGGTATTGAGCAGAGTTCCCTGGGCTGTCCTGCTATATTTAAAATAGATACCCGGCAGATGAGCTTTTCTTACAGCTCTTCTCCCCGGGGCAGCCTGCTGAGGCCACCTGCTTCCCACAAGGTAAGAGACTTGCTAATGACCACCAGGCCCTAAACATCCTGGGTCTGAAATAAATCTTTTTTTTTTTTTTTTTTTTTGCGGCACGCGGGCCTCTCACTGTTGTGGCCTCTCCCGTTGCGGAGCACAGGCTCCGGACGCGCAGGCTCAGCGGCCATGGCTCACGGGCGCAGCCGCTCCGCGGCATGTGGGATCTTCCCGGACCGGGGCACGAACCCGTGTCCCCTGCATCGGCAGGTGGACTCTCAACCACTGCGCCACCAGGGAAGCCCTGAAATAAATCTTACTCTGATGGTCAAGGTCCTGTAGTCTAATCCCATCTTGTTCTTCTATCTCCTTCTCCTCTCCTCCCCAGCTGACGAATTCCAGTTCAATCTGATTGAACTAAACATGAGCCAGTCGAAGCCACTGACATTCATGGGAAGAATGAATGCCTTCCCCCTCCTGCTCTCTGGACCTACCTCCTTCACTCTTGGTCTCCCAGTGCCTCAACTGCATTCTTCATTTCCCCCCTCATTTTTTATTTTATTTGTATCCTCACCCCCACCCCTGCCCCAAAACTTACTTACAGAATCACTCACCCACTGGTGTTGACAGTACTGGAGAGGCAAGTATGCCCAGAGAAGACAGGTGCAATTGATTGAGGTTTAAAAATGAATGCTAGAATTATTAAACATCCCCAAACCTCGTTTCCTTAGGCTTTAGAGTTCAAATTTATAAATTTGAATAAATTTCATTTATAAATTTCATTACTTTATTTACTAATCCAGTTTCACAACCAATAATTACATCCCCTAAATATTTTAAACTGCATTTAACATCTAATATATTTTATTGTCCTCTTAAGAATTCCCAACGTCCGTAACAAGCAAAACTTTCCAAGCATTTAAAACAATTTCTGTAACTCTGATGAATTCAACTTGCCATGTATGTTCAATCCACGTACAACCTAAGACAAATCATTTTCTACCTTTGAACTTATATCCTGATTCGAAAATCAAATACCCAGTTATATCTTTTACAATCAGTAAGCTAATCTGTTGGATTTGTTAAAATTCCCGAAATATTACAAACCTTTTAAAGATGAAGCATGCACTGATTGCTTACTAAACTTAATGCGGTTCACTTATGGATTTGATTTACTGCCCATTTCTCTGCTTAATTGTGACCTTGTGTGTTAAGAGACACATGTGCACCGATTTCCCGGAAGGAGCAAGTTGGAGTTTCCATCTCATGGACCCACCAAAGGGATTTGGTCTGAGACTCAGGATTTGAGTTTTCCCAGCCATGTTTGTATTCACTCTGGCACAGATACCACGACTTACCCAGAGAAGTTCCTCTGACCTCAGCCCTTATATCAAAGGTGCACGTTGCCCTGTTCTTGGTCCCTTTGACTCTGTCATTGTCTGAGTGTGCATTTCTGGTTTTCTTCTTCATCCCCACTCATCTGGCTTTAACAACTCTCCACTCACCTCTCTTCAGAAATTCACCTCCTCCTATCAACCGCCGAGCCTCTAATTTCACACATGGTTTCCATGGAAGGGAGGCTATGATCTGTTCCCATTTTTCTCCTTGGGTAAGCCCCCAAACTCTTAGAGGTGTGAAAATGACATGGAGAGGATTCTCCATCTCTTGCAGGCTCTGTCTCTGGGTTTACACACTGAAACCCTGCAAGGACAGGGGTCTTGGCAGGATGGGGATCTGTCTCTTCTCTGGGTCTGTTTAGGACCTACTGCGCATGCCCGTCAGACCTCATATACCTTTGAAACTGCAGTGGGTTTTCTGTGATTCACATGCTGTCCTCCCCCGCCCCATGGTACCTACCATGTTACAGGCAGGTAATAAATTACTGTCATCTTGCTGAATGCTTTTACCCTGGAGGGAGGGCCAGATGGGAGAGTGATTCGCTGAGGGCCACACAGACCACTGATGGCAGGAGTGGGATGGATGTCGGCCACTGTCAGCTGCACCATGTTGGCTGTGCTTTGACCTCTAATTCAGCTGCTCACATAAAACCAATGGATTTGCTCTTATCCCCATATCCTCAAGGCGACTTTTAATAATAGAAACACTAATTCACATTCCCCAAATGAGAGAGGCTCTGAGATCGTAAAATGTCATCATAATGTTGGTCCTTGGGGTTAAAACTTTGGTCAGTCACTGCAGCTGTGGAAAATGTTCAGCTCGTGAAGTTGTAAAAATTACATGAAATACTGTCGTTTGGTGTGCTGGGTACCTTGGGCTGCAGAAAGGTGGGGTGGGGGTCAGATATTGTGTTTGTTGGGCTTTTTTGGTAGCAAGAAAGAGAAAACTGGAGGTCACATAAGAAAGAGAGTTTATGGGAAGATTCAGGAGTATCTCATAGAATCAGAAAGAATTTTGAAGAGTGAGGCCTGGGAAGGGGTGGGGCACAAGTCAGTCCGTGTCAGCCCTGGCCCCCGGCGGGCAGAGGGGCTAGCAGAAGCACAGCAGATGGGGACGCAGCCCTGTGGATGGTGACAGGGGTGGGTATGTCATTTTCTAGATTTGTAGACACCCTCCAAGGTACCCGCTCTATCAGTGCAAACTAACCTGGACTTAGAGAAAGCACTGCTGGAGTGGAGGTTTGGTTACCATGGAGAGGATTGCCAGGTCACAAAGATGTTAGGAGGAGGACCTGGGAGAGACAGAAAGAGGTGTGCACGTGGAAACAAGGCTCCTTGGTCCTTGAGCAAAGAGATCTAGCCCCTGCCGGGGAGGGCGGCTTCCCCTCAGACCCTGAGTCCACGGCACAGGGTATATACTGACACACTATATAGATATAGATATAGATGTAGATACAGATATAGATATAGATATATAAAACTTTTTCAAGTTCTTTTCCATTATAGGTTATTACAAGATATTGAATATAGTTCCCTGTGCTGTACAGTAAATCCTTGTTGTTTATCTGTATCTTTTTTAAATCTTCTTTTGATTAAAATTTTTAAAATTGTGATAAAAATATATATAACATAAAATTTACCATCTTAGTCATTTTTAAGTGTGTAGCTCAGTGGTATTAAATACGTCATAATATTGTGCTACCAGCACCACCATCTGTTTCTAGAACTCTTTTCGTCACCCCAGACTGAAACTCTGTACCCATTAAACAGTCACTCCTCCTTCCCTCCTCTCCCAGCCCCTAGAAACCATGGTTCTACATTCTGTCTCTATGATTTTTGACTACTCTAGATGCTGCATATAAATGGAATCATACAGGATTTGTCCATTTGTGACTGACTTATTTCACTTAGCATAATGTCCTCAAGGTTCATCCACATGGCAACAGGCGTCAGAATTTTGTTTCCTTTTTGAGGCTGAATAATATTCCATTGTATATATAGACCACATTTCGTTTATCCATTCATCTGTCATGGACACGGGTCGCTTCCATCTTTTGCCTACTGTGAGTTAGCTGTAACAAACACGGGAGTATAAATATCACTTTGAATACCCTGCTTTCAATTCTTTTGGGTATACCCAGAAGTGGAAGGTCTGGATCATTTGGTAATTCTTTTTTTTTTTGCGGTTCGCGGGCCTCTCACTGTTGTGGCCTCTCTCGTTGCGGAGCACAGGCTCCGGACGCGCAGGCTCAGCGGCCATGGCTCACGGGCCCAGCCGCTCCGCGGCACGTGGGATCTTCCCGTGCAGGGCACGAACCCGTGTCCCCTGCATCGGCAGGCGGACTCTCAACCACTGCGCCACCAGGGAAGTCCGTGTGCGTGTTTTCTTTAGCCACATGTTTTTTTTTTTTTTTTTCTGGCTGGTTCTCTCACAGGCTTTCCCTCGCCTCCCTCTAGCTATGGGGATGGGCCATTTTCCCAGGCGCACCATCTCGGCCTGGGGAAGCCGTGAGAACGGATGAGTGCCTTTTGAAGGAGGCGTTTGGCTTTTGCAATGGAAGAACCTTGGTGTGTGGGGAGCATGGGAAGATTTCCTTCTGCGGCTGGGGAATGACGTTGTCATGTAAACAGGCTAATAGACCTGAGGAAAGGGCTATGGCTTTAGAACGATGAGGATGGAAATGTACCACGATAAGAGCTGCCGGGAACTAAGCAGCTGTGGGATTGAAGAGTTCCTTTTGTCTCGTGGGCCAGTAAGGGAGCTGGTAGAATGATGACAGAGTTTGCCTTATCCAAGCAAGCCTGGGTCTCCCAGAAAATTTCTGTCTTCCACCAGAAGGTCAATGTAAGAAATTATTTCTCAATGTTAACTATTTCCTTGAGTAATTCGGTCAACTTCCTTTGTCTTCTGAGGCCAGTAGTAGAACCCAGTTATGTTTCCAGGATGTTGCTGCTTAGGTTCAAATTCTTTCAAAGACATTCAGGGGATGTTTTCGTGCCAGGCATGGGAGCCCTGTGTTACAGACCAATAAGGCCCTGTCCTGGGGTGGAGTGGGAGCGCAGGCGTGGAGAGAATGAGGGGGGCATTGAGGGGGTGGGGGGACTCGAATTGCCTCCAAAATAAATACCAGAGAAAGCCCCCAGGCTCCTTGCTGTGTAGAATTTCCTCTCAGCTAGCTCTCTGCAAGACCCAGTGACAAACATTCATGTACTTAACACATTTTAGAGAATCATATAAAAAGCCTAGACAGATTTTTCTCTGAATTGAAAACCAGATTTAGAGAGCAGATTAAGAAATACTGTCCCTGCCGTGTGAATAGCTTTGGAGGGAATGGTGTCTCCACTGCATAGAAGTGCTGTGGCTCCTGCCCATAGGCATTTAGTGTGTCTTTCTTGGTGAGGGGGGATCAGAGCCAGACACGGAGCCAGGGCCCAGCCGCCATGCCCACCCCGCCATGCATCCTCCTTGCCTCTCCTCTCCTCTCCCCAGGGCCCCCAGCAACCAGCATACTTTCTATCTCTATTTCCCAAAATCCTTTTCCCCTAACCCCTCTAATATAAAAATAGAATCTGGCAAACCATCACATGTTGGCACAAAGCTTTTACATAGTCTTGCTTTTATTTATTTACTATCGATGTATAATTGATTTACAATGTGTTAGTTTCTGCTGTATAGCAAAGTGATTCAGTTATACATATACATACATCCACTCTTTTTTAGATTCTTTCCCCATTAGGCCATTACAGAATTTTTTTTTTATAAATTTATTTATTTATGTTATGTTTTGGCTGCGTTGGGTCTTCATTGCTGTGCGCGGGCTTTCTCTAGTTGTGGCGAGCGGGGGCTACTCTTCATTGTAGTGCACGGGCTTCTCATTGCGGTGGCTTCTCTTGGTTATGGAGCACGGGCTCTAAAGCAAAGTCTCAGTAGTTGTGGCACGCAGGCTCAGTAGTTGTGGCACATGGGCTTAGTTGCTCCGCGGCATGTGGGATCTTCCCAGACCAGGGTTCAATCCCATGTCCCCGGCATTGGCAGGCGGATTCTTAACCACTGTGCCACCAGGAAAATCCCATTACAGTGTATTGAGTAGAGTTCCCTGTGCTATACAGTAGGTCCTTATTAGTTACCTATCTTATATATAGTAGTGTGTATATGTCGGTCCAAATACATAGACGTGCTTTAGACTAAAGCCCACTCTGGGATTTACAGTTTACCTCAGGCTGCCATTTAAATGTCTTGGATGATGAAATAAAAAACTGGATGAACGAACCTAAGAGCTTTGTCTGCACTGGATGGCAAGGAATGAGCCCTCATTGCCTCTCACACAGCTGCCATTGCTGTTTCCACAGCCCTTGAAGCCAATTCTGAAGTCAGCTCTTACCTTCTGCATCTGTTTTTACATTATTAGGGAAATTGGTGAGTTTTTGCATTTGCTGTCAGTTCGTTCATGGGACTTGTCACTCCCGGCCTTCACACATCATATTAACGTGTTGTTTAGTTGAGCATGGTAATAAATAAAACTTTGGTTTATTCTTAGACCCAAAGATAAACGTTGGGAGCTATTAAATGCTTTTCTAACTTAATAAGTCCTCTCAGGGGGAATGTGCCGTCAGTAAATCACAGAGTGAAGTCTAGAAGTGCCAACCCAAGTAAAATTACTGACGCTCTAATCATGGTTGGCTGATATGCACGTTGTTATTTTCCCCTCATCCTTCCCAGCGTGCTTTGTTCAACATTTATTGAGGCTCCAGGTTCTGTAGAATAGCTCAGCAAGACACAGTCTCTGTCATTCATTCATTCATTCATTCATCTGTCCATCCATCTGTTGAGCAGAACTCTATGCCAGGAGTTCTATTCAGGTGTCAATAATTCAGGGAGGATGGTTTGGACCAGGGGTCCCCAATCCCCGGGCCTCGGACCACTACTGGTCCATGGCCCGTTAGGAACCGGGCCGCACAGCAGGAGGTGGGTGAGCAAGCAAATCTTCATCTGTATTTACAGCCGCTCCCCATCGCGCACGTTACCACCTGAACCATTCACCCCCACACTGATTCATGGAAAAATTGTCTTCCACGAAACCGGTCCCTGGTGCCAGAAAGGCTGGGGACCACTGGTTTGGACAAAGACATACAATGGAATACTTAGAGAACAGACACTAAATTGGATATTCACCCAAGAAAGCTGTTGTTTGGAGAATGTATTAGTTATCTAAAACAGGCTTTAAGCAATAAACTTATTATTTTCCCAGTTTCTGTGGGTTAAGAATCTGGACATGGCTTAGCTGGATGTCTTTGGTCTATGACCTCTCATGAAGTTGCAGTCAAGAAGCTGTTGGTCGGGGCTGTGATCTCACCTGAAGGCTCAGCTGGGGCTGGTGGTGTCTGCTTCCTGTGGCTGCTGCCAGGCCCTGACCTCTCACTACTTGGCCTCTCTAGAGAGCAGCCTCGTGACACGGAAGCTAGTGTGAGAGCACGCAAGGCAGAAGCTACTGTCTTTTTATAACTTAATGTCTGTAGTGACATTCCATCATTTCTGCCATATTCTTTGTTAGAAGCAGGTCAGTAAGTCCAGCTCAGACTCGAGGAAGGGAAAAACACAAGAGTATGAGTACCGGAGGTGACTTTTGGCCTTCACACATCCTGTTCATGTGTCATTTAGTTGAGCACAGAAACAAATAAAATTTTGTTTACTTTTATATCCAAAGATAAATACTGGGCATTATTAAATAGTGTTCTAACTTCATAAGGCCTCCCAGGAGGAGATTATGGGCCATGATCAGATGGGGACTGCCTACCACAAAGGGTGCGTGGGTCAGGGGTTCACCTGCTAGTAACAGACCTGATCCAAGTGGCTCAAACACAGCATTTATTTTTCTAACATAACAAGAAATCTGGAGGCAGACAGTTGCTGGCCTTTGCTCAGAGGCTAAGGGCTTTGTGGTTCTTCTAGCCTTTTGCTTACAGCTCCAAGATTGCCGCTGGAACTCCTGCCATCATGTCTGCATTCCAAGTAGCAGTGGAATACATTGGCAGTGGAGGAAGGAGGTAAAAAGAGTGCCAGCCCACCATCTATCCTCTTCATTCTAGAGTGTTCCATTCAAAAGCTCAATTCACATTTTCTTGGCCATCCCTAGCTGCTAGAGAGACTGTGGAATGTAACCATATCCACCATTATCTCAAAGTGCCCATTGCCTCCAGCCCCTTCCCACCACTCCTGGCTACACAGACCTGACTGCCCTTCTTCTATACCGCCATGCCTGCCCCTCGATCCAACGTTGTGCCCCTGAAGTCACACCTTGACTAATGATTGCTCTTGTGTTTTGTGAGTTTGTGTGACTGAGCAGGGGAACCTCAATACCCGCTCCATCCCACTCACTCTCAAGCCCACAAGGAAGGCAGCATTAGAGCTTTATCACTGTCGATGGGGGCACAGAAATCACAAGTACAACCTCCTAAATACAGCTCAGGAAGTTAATTCAGATATCGGAAAACAACTTGGGTAAGTTCACATTGCAAAACGGACTTAGGAACTGGGTTATTCATTCATCCATCAGAAGCTCTCTTCTGAGTGTCTGGAGTGTGCTTGGCACCGCCTGGGGCCACTGTGGAGAATAAGAGAGGCAAGCATGGAGTAACTCGGAGAGTCCCAGACCCACCCTGGTCTGCCAGGGGCTCAAATGAGTCCTGGAGTGCCATCTGCCTGGCTTCTGTCTTCCCTAAAATAATGAATAGTTAGGAGTCCAGGTCCTGGAGGAAGACCATCTAGGTGTGGGTCCTTGCCTTAGCACTCCTGGGTCCCCTTGGGTGAGCTGCTGAATATCTCTGGGCCTCAGTTTCCTCATTTATAAAGTGCCCGCCTTAGAAAGCCATTGGAGAATTATATGAAAAGATGCATGTTGGTTAGCATAGTGTCAGGGGCATGGTAAGAGCTGTGCTCATATCAACCAGAGAGATAATTGTGATGATGATTATGGGGAGAATAATGATTGCTTCCATTTTAGAATGTAGTTACCCTTTCCTTACTTATGAGGATATGTCTATCTGTATATATTGTCTATTGTTCCTAATGCAGAGAGAACACGTTTACACTGCAGATGGACCCCCTTGCCTCCTTGTCTCCCAGGGCAGGGAAGATTCCAGAACAACTCTTTTTTTTTAATTTAATTTTTGTTGAAAATAGTTGAATTACAATGTTGTGCTAATTACTGCTGTATAGCAAAGTGACTCAGTTACACACACACATATATATATATATATATACATTCTTTTTCATATTTTTTTCCATTATGGTTTATCCCAGGACATTGAATATAGTTCCCTGGGCTATACAGTAGGACCTTGCTGTTTATCTATTCTATATATATCAGTTTGCACCTGCTAATCCCAAACTCCCATTCCTACCCTCTCCCACCCCTCCCCCGCTTTGCAACCACCAGTCAGAACAACTCTTGATTGGTCCAGATGCCCATACAATTCTACAGACAAGTGACACCTGACTTACGAGCTTACATGTGGTCCCAGGTATTCTTTCAAAGTCGTAACTGTCATTGCATTTTCCCAGGAAAAAAATGATATAAATTGTACCCAGGCCTGCTCACCAAAGATATATTTCACTCTTAACCTGGCTTACCTTTAGTATTAATAGGACTAACCTGAGTTCTGGGTCCTGGGAATTAGGAGAAGATAACAGAATAAGAAACAGAGAAGAAGAGATTTAAAGGAGACAGGTATGCCGAAGCAAACTTTTGAAATATGGTCTGTTGACTGAAAAAAAAAAGCACAACCTAAAAGTTGAGAATTACGTTTTACTTGGCAGACAAAACTGAGGACTTAAGCCTAGGACACAGCATCTCAGATAACTCTGAGGGACTGCTCTGAAGAGGCAAGGGAAGGAGCCGGGACATATAGGAGTTTTTGCACAAAGACTGGGTAGTGGGAACATCAAAAGATTACTGTTAATTAAAGAAAATCAGACATCTCTAGTTAAGGAATTCAGTGCTTTTCTATGTATGGGAAGATGCAAGAGTCTGGGCTCACTGAAATCATTCCTTGATATGCACCTCAGCCATCTGGGGCCAGCAACCTGTGCTTTCACCCTGAGTCTCCTCAGGGTGCACCACTGGGGGTGGCTGCAGCAGCTGACTGCTAGATGCGGGGTATCCTTTTTCTGTCCTGAGTTCCCTCAGGGCTTACCTTCAGAGCTGCTGTAATGTGATGGCTGGATGGCTGCAACGTCCTTTGTTTACTGAAAAGGCAGGCAACGTTGTTCATACACAGTCACTTGCATCTCCATTCTTCAGTATAATGTCCACCTTCCCATGTCCTTCCACTCTTCTTTTGCTGAAGCCAAGGTCACCTCACCCTGGGGAGGCGGTCAGTTTAGGGACAGACAGCCAAGCAGGCATACCCATACCCAGGTATGTGCTCCTTCACAAGAAAATGCTTGTGAACTCAAGCACTGAGTTCTAATTGTCAACATTTAAGGGAGTTTGTAAAGAGTCATTCTTCAACAGACTATGTCAAATGCTACAATATGTGCCAGGTATATGCTAAGTGCTGGGAGCACAGAAATCTACATATACACAGAGCCTGCCCTCACGGTGCTGCATTTTTGCAGAAAAGATGTTTTGCTTCAGAGAAGTCAAATCAGACACCAGGGAGCCTCACCAGGGTCCCTCCTGTGGTCAATGCCGGAGGCCGCTCATTGCATCATGCCTGCTGTCTCCCCTCATCCAGGTCCACAGGCTCTCTGTAACCTCAAGTGTGCTCTCCACGTGCTTGCCACGTGTTACGGGTGGGGACCTGGTTGTTGGGCAGTCTTCACCATGCCAGGACTGTGAATTAGGACAATTCTTTTCTTTTCTGGAAACTAAAATGGGCAGTCTCACTATCCCACCGCACAATCAATAGCATAGTTTCCTTTTTCTTTTGGCGTCTGGATTTTATCACCCTGGGGGTGCTGTGCCATGAGCCTGCCTCCTTGGTTCAAAGCCAGTGTATGTTTCTGCAGGAAAGAACTTCTGTATTAATGGGGTTGCCTAGCAGGCAACAAACTACTGGTCCCTGGGAGTGGGCAGCTGAGCAAGTCTGGGCATGTCCTTCCCATCTATCTTAGTTCTGAGTCTGTCTTCCTGTGACTGTCTTAGTTCTGTGTCCTGTTCAGCAGACCAGGAGCAGCCCGCAACTTTGCAGGGAACTTGCCTGTGTGTGATGAAGACTGGGTGTGATGATCCCTTTGAGGACCATCGAAGTTTTACCATGAAAATAGCCCTCCACTGTGGGCACTAGGGAGTTTTAATAATGGAGAATAATGCTTATGTTGTTGTGTTAAGTGAAATAATGCAGGGCACAAAGTTATGTGTACAGTGTGACTAAAACTATGTAAACCAGGGGAGAGAGAAGGAGAGAGAGAGAGAGAGAATATGCATGAGCGGAAGGAAACACAGCAAAATATTAACGGCGCTTTGGTTTTGGGAGGTGAGATTAATGGTGTCTACTCCTCTGTATTTTCTAGATCATCCGCAGGCAACATTTATAATTCATTTATAATTCCTACAATCATAAAACAATAAACTTTATATTAAAATATCCATGGTTTCAAGACTTGATACTTTCCCTCCAGCTTTAAGAGCATCTGATAAAAGAAGCTCTGGTTCTTGAAGGAGCAGCTGCTACCTTGATTACTGTATTGTTAAAAAAAAAAAAAAATGGAGTCATTTTCCCCCCATGACAGCCCAACGAGACTTAAATACAGTTTCAACCCCTCCCAGAAATGTGACCTTCAAAATAGTCCATCTGAAATTTATCGATCAACACTAGTGAGGAAATCTGCAGGATAAAGACCCTTGCTTTCCCCTTCCAGTCCCAAAAGTAGAAGTCCTGGCCCAGAAGAACTCTTTCTTTTCTTTTGCTAATACCCTTCTTGCCCCACCCTCTTTTCTATAAAGACCTCCTTTTTGTACAACTCTAGAAGGTTGCTAGAAGGGACATTGCCCAATTTATGAATTGCCAAAGAAAGCCAATTAGATCTTCACATTTACTTGGTTGAATTTTGTTTTTTTGACAGTATTCTCTCACCATTGATGAGATAACTGCTAAACAGAAACTAGTGTCAGTTGGGTAATCGGTAGATAAAATTGCCTATGAAATGAAAACAAAACAAAAGCAATATGAAAACAAAATTAAAATCTTGTATTCTCTGTCAGAAGTGAATTTGCACTTCAGGACACGTTAAGAAATGCTCTGAGTAAAATTAAGGTACTTTTCAATAGTTTTTCAAGCCTACGTTGAACAGAAGGGTGTAGTAATCAATGCTGTTTTCCTTTACTGCTTTGTAGATCTGTTTAGAAACTCCAGGGTCCAGGGAGGTCAGAGATGACCATCTTGCCAGCACTTGGCAAGTTCTTTTTTGCAATTTCTAGTATGGAATTGTGGGATCATTTTGCTTGAAACTGTTAGTGCCCTGACCAACTTTTTAAAAAATATAGTTTATATACTGTTTGTTGCAGACAATGAAATCTTCCTTCCTTCCTTTTTAAAAATTGTGATGAGAATATTTATCATGAAATCTATTCTCTTAAAATTGAAAAAAAAACACTGCCATACGATCCAGCAATCTCACTTTTGGGTATTTATCTAGGATAGTTGAAATCAGGATCTCAAACAGGTATTTGCACTCCCTTATTCACTGCAGCATTATCCACAAGAGCCAAGGTGTGGAAACACTCTAAATGTCCATCGACAGATGAAAGGATAAAGAAAATGTGGTATATACATGCCACGGAATATTATTCAGCTTTAAAAAAGAAGAAATTCCTGCCATTTGTGACTACATGGATGAACCTGCAGAATTCTATACTAAATGAAATAATCCAGTCATAGAACAAATACTGCATGATTCAACTTCTATGAGGTACCTAACATAGTCAACCTCACAGAAGAAGAGAGTAGAATGGTGCTTGCAGGGGTTGGGAACAGGGGGAAAATCGCTCTAAAGTTTCAGTTGTGCAAAATGAACGCATTCGAGAGATCTGCTGTACAACAGTGTGCCCGGCCAATTTGGAAAGTTCTAAGAGAATGAGGAGGTCCATCCAATCCCAGATGATGGTGGAGTTGAGACTGCATTGCAGACTCCTACGTTTAGGTACCCAAATGATTGATTGGTTGATTAGGATAGAGACCACTGTATCGGTTATGATTAGAATTAGTTGTACATTACAGAAACCTCCAACAACAGAGGCTCAAATACAAGGAGTTTTATTCTCTCATGTAAAAGAAGCCCAGAGGCAGGCAGTCTAGAGTTACATGGCAGCTGCCCAAACTGGCTAACTGAGGCCCCTTCTAGCTCATTATCCTGCCCTCCTCAGGTGGTGGCCATACCAGCTGCAAGGGGGACTTATAAATGCAGAATTGTCCTAGGAAGAATTATTCTGTGCCCAGCTGAAAATCAAGAGCTCCATTACTGGGGGCAAAAGGAGAGCAGACATAGGGTTAGGCAGCCAGCAGTTGCTGCCATGACCACAACTTAAGCTACGTTTGGTGGAATGTTCCTGGATCTCCAGGTGAGGCATGGCAATCTCTTAGCAGTGTCCCAGCAGCCTATAAACACATAATAAAGCAGTGAGATGAAAGAGCTGCTCCACACAGGCCAGTTTCCCTCAGGGCAATAGGAGCAGGATAATGACGACAGCACTGCCATTCCATGAGGGGAGGATGGTAGGTACCCAGGAGCTCCTGGTCCAGAAATTCTGAAGTCTTCCAGGCAGATAGAGTGAGACCCCTCCCCTGAGGTGCAGGGTCCCACCATCTGTGGGTTCATCTTTGGGGGGCCACCACACCCATTGTTCTCTGGGGTCTCTGGTTGTATATCATATGGGGTTGGGAACTTAGCTCTTGTCTTCAAGGTTCATCCATGTTGTGGCGTCAGTAATCCATTCCTTTTCACGGCTGAATGATATTCCATTACATCAAATGCTTTTTTTAAGCTCATGGTTTCTTTGACAGTTCGGGTTAAAAAAAAAGAATACACAGTCAGCTTCTGATCTCTTTGCTTCTAGTCAGTTCCACATGGCTACAAGCATACCCAGAGTTCTTGCCAAGACATTAGTCTCAGACCTGCTTTATTTCCTTCCTTTCTTGCCTCTAACTTCTCTGTCTTTTGATCGAATGGCAACTCCCCTGAGTCTTTCTGAAACATGGTGTGGGGAAGGCCATGCCTTTCTCTTCCTCCCTTTCTGAGTCACTTAGGCCTTGATCACTCAATGACCATCCCAGGCTCAGCTCTTACTATTTGGCATCTAGAAGCAGTTGACTTTTTTTGACTTTACAAGGCCCTGAATTTCTAAACTCTCTCTGTTCCTTTCCTGACGATAACAATTCCATTGGCTCTCAGACACCATTGATTGTAAAACAGACCATGATCTTATGCACCACCAAGGGAAAAATAAAACCCTCTGCTAATTAATCACGACCTGTCATATAGTACAAATGCTGTTACAATGTTAAAAAAAAAAAATAAGTGCATCTCAGAGTCCCTGGCATGCAGTAATAATCATAATATGAATGGCCAACATCTCCTGAGGTCTTTCGCGGTGCCAGGCATTGTGGATTATCCCTGGAGAGAGTTTTCATTATTATTATTATCTCTTTCACACAACGGAACAATGGAAGCAGACAGAGGAGTCAAACCCAGCAGCCTGACTCTACAGCCCTTGCTCACATCCTGTTGGGATATATTTTTCATTTGCCAAACCTGACTACATTTTCTGTTCTTTCCATCACCCAGTGACCAACACCGATGGTCACCTGTAGGAGTGTGCATGTGGGTTGGAGGGGATTTTCCCTCTAGGACCTTTCAGTCTAGAGGGAGGGGTAAAGGATTACAGTAAAACAGGAAAGCGGGAAGGGGAGAGGGGTATCCATTGGGAGCCTCACTCAGGCTCAGGCTCTACCCCTTCCCTGGCTCACGTTTGTCTCTGTGCTGCCAGTGTCCACCGTGTGTGGGGCTGTGCCCCTCCAGCCTGTGGTCCACAGGGAATGTGGATCCCCTCTCTCGCACTGTCATAGACCGGATCCCATGGAAGGGCATTGATGGCTCAGCCTGGCTATGCCATGGGGTTACTGCTAGCTGACAACTGATATCTCATCTTCCCTTCTTGCTTAACTCAAAAACAGATCATACTTCAGATGGCAATGTATCCAGTGAAAAGAAGACATTTCCAAGACTAGCTTGCAGCTAGGAGAGGCCATGAGATTTAATTCTACTTGTGGAAGTATTATTTAGAATTTTCAGTAAGACTCCGTAGTGGTGGGGCTGGGGGAGACATTATACACTTTTTTGTCTTCCCTCACTTCCTTCTAATGTCAAGATGGAGAAATATAGATTTGCTGGCTGGAGTTGCAGCAGCCATCTTGGACCATGAAGTCACTTTGACATTGAAAGCCATGCTCCAGGATGGTATATCAGAAAGATAGGAGCCCAAGGTCCTAGTGATATTTTGGGCCTGTCACGTCAGCCCCTGATACCTGTGCCAGACTGCTTTTACATGAGTGGGAAATAAAATCCTAATTTAAACAGTTGTTTCTTTTTTCTAGTAATATACAACCAGATCGAATCCTGGCTGATGCACTTCCCCACTGTGTGATAGGTGGTTTAGGTCGGGTGGGAGGTACACTAGGATGATAGAACCACCAGGGCCAAATAAAGTGGGTAGGGGAGGGTCCACCAGGCAATAGTTCTCTTAGACAAAATGACAGCATACACTACAAAGACCTGTCACTTGCTGGGTGCTTACTAAGGGCTCAGCTCTCTGCTAGGTGCTAAACCTGCACCATTATTTAATCCACACCAAAATGTTGTGACAAGACTCTCTTGTGACCACGGTTATTCTCAATGTACAAATGAGGGAACAAAGACTCAGGAAGGTCACTTTACAAGGCCACTTATTTGGGAGCCAGGCTGTAAGCTGGATCTTTTTGACTCAGGGACAAACCCTTAAGCCCTACATGGACCCCAGAAAGCTGTGCAGATACGAAAGCAGGAAAGTGCCCCAATCAGATCTGTGGCTTTGTCTCATCACAAAAGTGAAAGAAACAGATCGAAGAAGGGAGTGGTACCTGGCAGGCCAGAGGCAGGAAGACACACGGCAGAGCCTGCCATTGAGTCGGACTAAATGGAGACGGGCAATGCCTGTGAGGCTGCGCTGAGTGGTCCCCGGGACCGGAGTGCTTTCACCGGTAACTCCTTCTCAAGCGCTTGGTGAGGCTGGTCCCTATCAGATATGAGATTTAACTCGTAAGTTTCCACTATAGATGAATGCAGTATCTCAAGTTCATGTTTGATGACACGGTATAACCCATTCCTGGCCATCAGGAAGTGTGCTGATTTTTTTTCAATACGATTTTTTTTTAATCATGAGATTTTCAAGGGGCAAACTCAGATTGCTTGGGGGTGTATGTGTCCATGTGAAATGAAATGAAAATTAAGAAGCTAACGCTGCTATTGAAAAACATCACTCGGCTCTAAATCGAGATGGTCCATCTGAGGAATAGTCCCCATCCGATCTCTTGGCAGTATGTCTCAGACCAAAGAACTCTTTAGACACTAAGCGTTTTGTTTCACCAGTTATCAAGCCTAAGAGACTTCCCAGTTATGCCAAATCCTGCAAAATAACGAAGACTATCACTTGCCACTATTTACAACGGAAAAAACCATTCACGAGTTCTTCCTGCTGGCCAAGAATGGAGGATTTTCACTGCCTTGGCTCTTAATAATACTTTTGCTTTATGTTTTTCTTGTTAACATTTCAAGAGTGTAGTCTGTCTTCAGCAAATCAGAGACAGCTGATACAAACGGTAACTAATAACATGTTTGCCCGGATGAATGGTACCATGCTATGTTCACTAGCGTCCACCGAACCCCCTGATATAATACCTTCCCCATCTGAGCACTGTTTGTCTTGGTTTTCTTCCAACCTCACTGGCCGAGGGCTCTGGGCTCCATCCCTGTTTTTACACATTATCTCTCTCTGTCAATTACAGACCAGATCTGTAATTCCATCTCTACCACACGCTCTCCAATCTGCCTCCAACGTTGAGTTTTCCCCAGAAATCCAGACCTGCTAACATCTCCACATGGATGTCTGATAGGCGCGTGCAGATTAAGATGGCCAAAGCAAGAACCCTCAATTTTTCCCTGCCCCAAACCGTCTCCTCTCTCAACCTTCCCATCTCAGTCAAGGGCACCGCTCAGTTGCTCAAACCAAAAATCTAAGGGTTGTGTTTGATGAATGTCTCTCCTTCACTGCCCCCAAATCCAACCCATTCATCAGCTTTACCTCCAAACAGTTAACTCTGGTATGTCCTCATCCTCTATCTCTGCCGCAATCATCAGACTCCCAACGGGACTCACTGCACTTCCTGTTTCCACTTGGTCCCACACAGGGCTTTACACTCAGCAGTAAGAGTTAGCCTTGGAAAATCCAAATCAGACCATGTCACTCTTCTGTTTAAAACCCTCCAGTGCCTCCTTGTTGACCTTGCATAAAATCTGAGCTCCTTCCTCGTCCCTTTCCCAAGCCCATTCTTTCCTCCCTGTTGCTTACCAAGCATCAGCCTTGTTGGCCCCCTCTGAGGTCCCGAGACACACCGTACTCCTTTTTGCCTTGGGGGCCTAGGCTCTAGCTGGTTGCTTGTCCCCGAATGCTGTTGGTTAGTTCCTGGCCATCATTCAGAGCTTAGCTTAAATGGACCTCTCTCTCTAGAATGGCCCTTCTAGATGGTCTACTCATCTCAAGTAGTATACTTCCACCCTTTTTTTGCACACTTCATATTGCTAGCCTGGACTTTTCTCGTGCCCTTATTTTCTGTCTCATCCCACCAGAATGTTAGCTTCATGAGAATAGAGACCTTTGTGTCTTTTTTCCAGCTGTGTCCCCAGGACCTGCACCAGTGCGTGCCCTCTGGCAAGCATTAACTGAATATTTGTTGGATGGTTGAGTTTCCAAAAGTCTTGTATTTTGCTCCATATGGTCTGACATCTTCTCTATTACTGTCTGCTTTGTTACATAATTTTTTGTAACCATGCAGCTCATTCATAAGTACTGAGTTTTCAAAGGCGATGTATGTTTAGTATGTGATTCACTCTTTAAAAATTCTAGACTTTTGAGTGTATCCTGTGACTCAAATAATGTATTGATGGGAAAACTTTCAAGTAGTCAACTATTTTACCAAGTCAATGGCATCTATGACTAATAGACATTACTTAGAGACAGTCCTTATTATTCCATGCACTTTACATATATTAACTTTTAATTCTCATATAACCCTGTGAATCTGGAGCTATTACTGTCTCCATTTTGCAAATGGGCTGGATGTATTCGTTTTCCAATTCTGTGTAACAAATTACCATAAACGGAGCGGCTTAAAAGAACCCCTATTTACTATAAGCTCACAGTTCTGTGGGTCCGAAGTCTGGGTAGAGCTCACTGTGTTCTCTGAGCAGTCTTACCCAGTGAAATCAGGGTGTTTGCTGGGCTGGGCTCTTGTGTGGAGGCTTTGGAGGAAAATCCACTCCCAAGCTCATTTGGTTTGGTGACAGAATCCAGTTCCTTGTGGCTGTAGATCTGAGGTTGCTGTGTCCTTGCTGAATCTCAGCTCTTAAAGGCTGCTCTCATTCCTGAGCACATGACCCCCTTGTGCTTTGAGTCTCTGATTTCCTCTTCTGCTTTCAGCCAGGGGAAACTCACCTAATGGGGTCAGGCCCAGCCATATACACCCTTATCTTACGGTCAATTGACTTGGCCTTCATTACGTCTGCAAAATCCCTTCCCCCAAATAGATTAGTGTTTTCTTGAATACCCAAGATACAAGACTGAGACTATCATTATTGTCCAAACAATAATTAAGTCCAAATTATAATCCATGCTCACAAATGATCTTAATTAGAAAAACTTCTAGAGAGCCACAACAAGTGTTTCTTTTTTCTTCTTCATTTTTACCACTTGACAGTGACAGGGATCACTTAACAGCAAGAATGTTGTCGGTTTAAGTCTAACACGGTGCTTTTGGGGGGGTAAAAGATGAGGTGCCAGGACTGACCTTGAGCAGTTGTAAAATACGGCTCCTGGCTCGGCTCTCCGCAGAGGTGCTGGCAGAGGCCCATCTTGTTCCAAGTGAATGAATCAGAGAGAATGGAATGTGATTTATTTGAGTTGGCGTTCCAAGAGATGAGCGTCTGTGCCATTCTGAGGAGGACAGCTGCTTTTTACAACGTCGTCTTCTTGGAAAGGCCCTGTGTGCCTGTGCTCCCTGTGGTATAGACCAGGGTCAGACCTGCAGCTCCCCATGGCCAGAGCTCCTAGCTGGCACTTAGGAACAGCCCTCTGCTCTGCACTTGGGCCAGTGTTTCCTGGAGGGCTGGGGTTTGCAAGGCTGCTGGCCCTTGCCGTCAACCAAAACATCCTCGGTTCTGAGGTTCCTTCATATTTTAATTCACATGAAGAAAAGATGTAAACGTGAGATTCTGGATTGTTTTTGCACCTAAAGAATTAGGTTACTGCCTAATGTGTCAGATATCGCCTCACACCAGGCTATGAGTCCAAGTAAACAGTAAAGTTCAGAACTAGAGTGGACCTTTGGGATCATCTGGTCCAGGGATTCCAACCCCGACATGCCTGGACACCTAAGGCATCCAGAATTAGAACCCATGGTCTTTGTGTACAAAATTTTGTGTGGTGTATACTTCTATGGCTCTTTAGCAGAGCTGTCTGTAGCTTTTGTCAGACCCTCAAAGACATCTTTGTGTACCCCAAATTAAGAACAACTGATCTGAGGAACTACTGTATAGTACGGGGAACTATATTCAGTATCTTTTTAATAATCAATAGTTGTTAAATTTGGGACTTTCTGAAGATGATAAGAGGACTTTTGGAGAATGACTAAACCCATACTCTGGCGTGAAGAGAATTTTTACCTCATACATGGGAGACACCAAGCTATAGACTATCCAGAAGACCTAAGCCAATGGGGAGACAGGCTGTGATCCCAGATCGGAAGACTCAACGTAGTAAAGATGTGAATTCACCCCAATCGATGATGTGCATTTCCTTTCAAAATCCCATCAGGATTTTTTAATAGATACAGAAGAGCTGACTCTAAAATTTGTATAGAAAGAAAGAGCAATAGCTAAAACAATTTTGAGAAAGAAAAATAAAGTTGGAGGAATCACATTACCTGGATTTAAGACATCATTCAGACTGTGTGATATTGGAGAAGGGATGAATACATAGATCAATGAAAACAGAGCAGGAAGTCCAATACAGGTACACACAAATATGGCCAACTGATCTCCAAAATAAAAATTATTGAAGGAAGAATCCTCCTTTCAACTAATGGCGTTGGAACAATTGGACGTCCACAGGCAAAAACCAAAATCAAGCAAACATAAAAGAACCTTAATCTAAACCTCACACTCTGTAAAAAATTAACTTAAAATTGATCATAGATCTAACTATAAAATACGGTACTCTAAAACATTGAGAATAAAACAGGAGAAAAATTTTCGTTACCCAGACCTAAGGTTAGGCAAAGATTTCTCAGATATGAGACCAAAAGCACAATCCATAAAGAAAGAAATCAATCTATTGGACCTCCTCAAAATAAAGAGTTCTGCTCTGTAAAAGAAGCTGTGAAAGAGGATGAAAAACACAAGCCACAGTCTGGAGAAAATATTTGCAAATCACATATCCGATTTAAAAAGCTGCATCCAGAATGTATAAAGGCAGCTCTGAAGTCAACAGTAACAACGCAAATAATCCAATTAAAAAGCACGTGGGGGCTTCCCTGGTGGCGCAGTGGTTGAGAGTCCGCCTGCCGATGCAGGGGACGCGGGTTCGTGCCCCGGTTCGGGAAGATCCCACGTGCCGCGGAGCGGCTGGGCCCGTGAGCCATGGCCGCTGAGCCTGCGCGTCCGGAGCCTGTGCTCCACAACGGGAGAGGCCACAACAGTGAGAGGCCCGCGTACCGCAAAAAAAAAAAAAAAAAAAAAAGCACGTGGAAGATTTGAACAGACAGTTCACCAAAAAAGATTCACAGATGACAAGATGCACGTGAAAAGCTGTTCAACCTCATTAGTCATTAGGGAAATACAAAATAAAGCTATGAGGAGAGACCATGCTCACCCACCAGACCAGCTAAAATAAAAACTACTGACAATAGCAGTGCTGGTAAGGATACAGAGCAACTGGTCCCTCATACACACATTGGTGGAGATGCAGAATAGATGGTACAGCCACTCAGGAAGACAATTGCGCAGTTTCTTAGAAAGATATCGCTCTATATATATACATCTTATAAAGATAAAGATACCTATATCTGTATCTATATATCTGGTACCATATGAATCAGCAATCCCACTGCTGGGAATTTACAACAGAGAAATAAAAACTCGTGTCCATGCAAAAACCTGTACACAAATGTTCCCAGCAGCTTTCTTTGTCAACACCAGTTCAGTCCTTCAACAGGTGAATGCGTAAACAACCAATGGTATATCCATGCAATGGAAGAGCCTTAGAAAGAAAAAGAAGCAAATATTGCTACACGTAACTTGGGTGGATCTCAAGGCCGGGTGCGCACACGTGAGTGTGTTGAAGCTATCTTGGAATACACTAGTACTTTTGTGTCCTCAGTCGTTTCCCAGCAGAGCCCAGGAAGCTCTGTGCCCAGCCTTCCCCAGCTCTTTGCAGGGTATCCCCTTGGAGTCCGTCTGTGGTGTCCAGCCCCACAGCAGGGCATACTCTATCTCACTGATATTTACCCAGCAGCCTTCCCTTCGGGGAACTGGGCTTGACCCTCCATCCAACCTGGGCCACCGCTGGCAATCCTCTCTAGGAACTGTCTTCCCTTTCCTATGCTTCTTCTCCACATCCCAAATCCTACCTCTTCTGTCCCTCTAATGCATTACCATAGTGAAAAGTGCCACCTCCCCATCAAAGGGGACATTAGTCTGTAATGTTTTAGGGTTTTTCATAGAAAGACTATAATCGTGTACTACTTGTCACTGCATTTTAAAAATTGGTGTCATTTTTCTTTTATTACAAATGATGAAACATACAAGAGCATGTAAATCAGGTCTGCATTGGCCCCTCCCCACAGGTCAGCGTCCTGTGTTGCCCATGAGGTCCCCCTCGCGGAGGCCAAGCCTTCCGCATGTGCAGTAGGTCTGGTCCTTCCTCCTACTGGACCAAATTCTTTTTCCCTCTGGTTCTCTCCTGTAGCATCAATTTTTTTTCCTTTCTGGTAAATCATTTCTTTCAGTGAGTTTACAGACGAGCTATTATTTCTCTCATCTTACGGAAAAGGAAATTTCTCGTGACCCCATTTCCCCTCCAGTTTTAGCTCCATTTCTCGAAAGCGGTGTCTCTTCTCACTGTCTTCTGTCTCTCTCACCCTTTCTCCAACTCCACCCAGACCTTCACCCCATCCTCCCCAGCGAGACCTCCTCTTGCCGAACTCACTGACGCGCTCCGTCCCCACCTCACGTGACCTCTCAGCAGTGATTTACAGGGGATCGTTCTCTCCTCTTAAAGCCCCTTCTTCACTTGTCTTCCTCCCACCTTGTCCGCTCCTCCCGACGCCGCCTCCATTTCTTTCCTGCTGACTCCTCGTCACCCCGCTACCCCTGAAAGATGCAGGGCCCTGGGCTCAGTTCTTGCTTCCTTTTTCTACCCTCGTTCTTCTGGGAACTCCTCCAGCCTCCTGGCTTTACAGACTATATTCCATCTAATTGAAGATGCCCTCAATTTTAAAAGCACCACTGAGTTCAGCTCTACCAAGGATGGAAAAAACACTGCCCATTAAACTCTAACCTCCCATCATTCCAATGTCCATCATGTCCCATTGTTCTAAGAGTCCCTGAGCTGCTCTGGGGTGAGTGGCACAGCTTCTCTGTCCCAAGCCATTGGGGTTGGGGGCGGGGTTCACACTCTTTTCTCTGTTCCTTTCCCCCAGCTCTCTTCATTGCCCAGCCTGTGGGATCATAGAGAGGTACTGTGACCAGCCCTGCCACTTATAGGGGAACTTACCCCGTGGGGTTGTGCAGTGTACAACATGCACAGCTGTGTATTGTTACCTGGCTTCACCCACTCCTACAATGTTTTCTTCTCTCTTCATAATACCCTGTCCTCGACTTTTGAAACTTAAAAGCAAGAATGAGACTCTTTAGTTCTGTGCATTCTTCTCTGTCATCCCTGAGGCAATGGCAATACCCTTGAGCCCATTACCATGGCTAAAAGTAGTGATGTCCTAATTGACATGGGCCCGGGAGCCCAACCCAGAATCAGTCACAGTGGGATTCTCTTGTTTTGCTTCATCCAATCAAATTTATCCCTTGGGTATGGGTTGTGGAGTCAATTCCAACCAAACGTCAAGGCTGCTGCCAACAGGGAGGGATGGAATGAATATGGGGGCATCCATGGGGTCTGCTTCACAGGGTCAAAGGCCAGGGAGGGTGTTTTGCAGATGGAGGAGACTTGGGCCTGTGTTTAGGCCCGTGGACAGAAAAGGTTAAGGATGATGGAGGGAGAGGGCCTATGTGTGATTAGGAGCAAAATCCTGGAGAAGAAGTGAGGCGGAGAGAGGGGGAGGGGCTCGATTTGAAATGAGGGACGGATCTTCTCCCTCAAAGGGGGGTGGTGATGAGATCCGTTAGTCAAGTGAAAGGAGGACCGCTGAGGATATCCCTGCCACCCTCATGTCTCATGTGGGGTGAGCACCGTCTTGGCATGTGCAGCGTCATGGGACCCTTTGGGAAGTGTCAGGGGATGATCCTATTTGACTCTTTGCATTAATGAGAATTGTTACCATCTTAAGGGGTAGGGCACTTCAAGGCTAGGGTTTTTATTCACTTCTCTAATGAATAGAAAGCACGTCTACCTTACACATATCTGCAGAATTTGGGAGAACACATCATGCGGTAAGGGGATGTATGTGCAAAGGTTTTTTAAAAAGTCCTTCCTGGGGATCCCTGTGGCCTGGTGGTTAGGAATGTGGCCTCTGACACCAAACGGCCTGGGTTCACATCTGGGCTCTGCAACCCTGGGCAGGCTGCTGGCCTTCTCTGTGCCTCGGAGTCCTTGCTAGACGTGGGGATGATGTCGCCACCTTCCTCACAGGGCTGTTTTAAGGATCAGAGGTCATCATACCTGTGTGTGTTTAGGAGACTGACTGGCACATATTAAATACTCTTACACGTGAGCCATCAGTATTTGTAAGAATCCTGTGACAATGCTAGTATGCACTGTCTTTAGACCGTTCGCTGGCTTTAGGAGTGAAACTTGTTTATTTTCCTAAGTCACGGAAACCTAAATTCTTCCAGTGCTATCTTCATTGGGGAAAAAGCATGCCGATGTTTAAAACGTGTTTCCATGTAGCCACGTTTAAAATGTCATCATTGGTTCCTTTCTGGTGAACTATGCAGAAGTGAATCCTCTCTAGAACATTCCGTATTAACAATCATGGGAGGTGGTGCTGATTTGCCTTAATAAATGATTTATTTATGAATGTATTGATGGCAGCCCCTTCTCACACCGGTGCCCTTTCCCACTTCCTGGCCCGGATGAGAAGAGCTTTGGAAGGAGGGGCAGTCAGGAATTGACACAGTATTCCTGGGATTATCCGATGCAACACGACATGGAGAACACAGTTCCACTGTCCTTCCACCGTGGTGGCTCAAGGCTCCTGCTATAAGAGGAGGCCTTGCCCTGGAGGACTCTGGAAGCTTCACTGAAACAGCGTGGCTGAGGAAGAAACCACTGGTAAAGCAATGACGCCTCTGGTAGGGCACTTCCGGCAGGAGGGAGTGGCTGTCCCTTGGAGCCTACCTTTCCCAACTGTTTCAAATTTCTTTAATTCATTCCTGGTGTTTTATTTTCAATTAATAAGTTTTCAGTTCCCCCAGGGATTAATGAGTTGACCTAATACAAGTCTTCATAAGTAGAGGCTGGCTTTCTACATATAGCACAAAAATAACAATTCACAATCCCTGCTTCAATAGCCCTCACAGCCTCCTGGCATCAATGCCTGCTTCTCGTGGGGCTGCTAGACCCTCATGTCCTAAGATGTGGACAGGCTGCTCACAAGCCCACCGCGCCCACCCCCGTTCCCACTCTCCCCCCAAAGAAAACACACTGCAACGAACTGCACAACATAGCTCTTCTGAAATTCCAGAAAACCAACAGGCTTTCCACTCTCCTGGAAAAAAATCAAAAACCAAAACACTGCCAGAAACACGAATATTTGGCCAGTTGACTAATATACTACAACTTTCACAGGGACCTCAAAGCACTTGGTGTTGTCTGATAGAAAATGCCCCGATTGTCCTGTTGAAAGAACTGGGATCTAGAGTAACGAACAAGTATTATTTCCCTAAAATGAATCCAGCTGTAAATGGAGAATAGGTTTCCTGACCCCTCCCGGGTGCACACAGATGCCGCTTGCCCGGGTCTTCTGTCCTCTTCCAGAGCACCATTTCCTCATTTGCCCTCTGTGCTTTAGGGGTATCAGAGTGTGGCCCGCACAGTGATAGGTACTAAGTTAGAAAGGGTGAAGGGCACCAGTGTTCCCCCGTGGTCTTTCATGGGTCACCCTCCAGAAACCAGGGTGGGCCTGATGAAGCCACAGCCACGCTTCCTGGTTGCTCAACATCACACAGATCCTGCTCTTCCGTTGCCTCTCATAATTTAAAAATGTGGGAAGCTGTGGAAAGCTGCCCCACCCCCGGGATCATTCCAAAGAAAACTGGGAGGCTGAAGCTAGTCTCAGTTCTTGCATGGAAACATTCATCAATGGTTTTTAAAATTGCCAGGGTTCTACTTTCATTTCATCCCTTGGGACTTGAATATTCAAATCTGGCATAGTCTTGAAGCCTGAAAGATGGATTGAAGAGAGTTTGTACATCACTTGATCCTAAAAACAGGGCATACAACGTCTTAATAAATAGCTTTGAAGAGGTCACGATTTTAGAGCCCGTGATTTATTACTCTATCAGAGGAAGAGGTGCAGGAGAAAACATGCACTGAAATAAGCACGACTAAGGGCAAACTAACCTCCTGGTAGGAGAAGATAATACCTCATTCCTCTCTCCCCCTGAAATGCTCTGAAAAGAGCAGTTTTTAGTGCAGGAGTTTTGCAATCCGTTACAAAATTTCAGTGTCTATTGGAGGTTCAAATGCATAGGAAGTTCATGCATTTTCTATTTCAGCTGTTCCCAGATCTCCTAAATAAAGCATTTCCCTAGTGTAGGCTCCCAGGGCTACATGTAGGGCAGTGGCTGGGTCTGCTTGCTGGGGTCAGGAAGGCTGTTCTTCCAGGAAGGGCTGCAAAGACCCTGGGAACGGGACCAGCCCAGCTCACAAGTATGAAGAGAATGTCGGGAGAGGAAGTGGTGGCTGTGAGTCAGCATGAGTCATCTCGTTCCAATGAGAATGAAGATTGAGGTGTGCGCCTTTTTTTTTGAGTCTCAATCGTGTGGACATCATTGGGAATGGAGGGAAATAACTGACTGTATGGTCGTTGCTTTTTAAGTTTCAAACTGACATTCCAGGCGGGCTGTGCCTGAGCCAACATCTGCTTTCACATCTTCACAGCCTGGTCCTGGGAAGGTGGAGCTCTCAGCTTCTCCCTGGTGAGTAGGTTTCTGTCACTTTCATGTTCATTTCTGCAGTTTGCCTCAGAGTCTCAGCTCTAGGAAAGCTGAGGGGTCTTGGAGTTCAGACGTTGTGTTCCGTTCAGACGTTGAAGATCTTTGACTTTAGAAAGGTGGCTCTCTGCCCTCGTTCCCTGTAGCTACTGTCTGTGAGCCTGATTGTTTGGAGTTTCTTAGCGGTTCATTGTGAGAATGTTCATCCTGTACTACCAAGGAGACAGTGATGCTCGGCTGGTTTAAAAGCTGTTTGAGACTCCTCTGTGGAGCCGAAGGGAAGTTCAGAGGTGGAGGTGGGTGACTAACTCAGGGGTGCTGAGGCCGGGCTGGCTTCCGCTTCTCGGAGGTGGAGGAAAGACAGCTTCTAAGCAATTTCTGGCCGCGTGGTCTGAGCTGCCCACGTTCAGTGCAAGAAATACAATAAAGAGGCAGAATTTTGGCTTTTCTCTCTACGAGCGTGAGAAAGATTCCGGGAGCTTATTTGGTGTCTCTCGCCTTTCCTTAACGCTGTAAGTCACACACAATAGTAAAATCAGAAAGAAAATGATTCCGCGGACTGGGGGGCAGGGGGTGAGGAAGGGGGAATTGAGTGGTTCTGAGACCTGACTTGACCTCCGTATGTGTTTCTCAAGCTGTTAACATTCTGATAAAGCTTAGCTTTACTGTCAAGTAAGATACAGGAAACTTTTTTTTTTTTTTCGAACGTCGTCTGCTTACTGTAAATGAAACGGTTAAAATGTCATAAATACCTTATGGTAAACAATTTTCAAATTTGCTTAAAAATCTGCACATCAGTAAGCAGGGTATGACAGAGCTTTTTCAGTACAGTCATTTGAGTGTGTGGGCTTCCTGGGTTAATAATGAGTCAGCGCCTGATTTCTAAAATTGGAGCAGCTGAGAGAACATTCGATTTGCCCCCAGCACCCGTGTGGTGGCTGGCGGGCCCCCTCTAGGAGGATTCAGCTGTTTGGTCTTCCGTTAAAACCAACTTTGGATGCCTCCCCTGTTTTGGTGACGCCTCCAGCTTCGGTCCCAGTTCTGCCATGTGCGGCTGGAGGGGTTCCCTGTGCCGGACCATCTCCTTTGGCTGACGTTGATGGTTTGTAGGTTACACCATGACCGGATTGGTTGAGTATACGGTTGGTTCAATTAAGAATCCAGAGTTTATGAGAGGCTGCCGTGGCCCAGGGCTGAAGCTGTCCTGGCTGAGGGACCCAGTGGGAGAGGCGGTCACCGTGTGAGCTTCAAAGCCCAAGTGCTGCAGGTGACACGTGGCTTGGGAAGATTGTCAGCTTAAAATCCGAGAGCGGGATTCCGAGGAAGAAAACCTCCCTCCAGTTTTATCTTTCTTATCTATAAAATGAGAAAACTATTAAGAAAATTTTTAAAAAATTAATGATTGGGTTGCAGGCTAGCAGCTCAAGGGCCCAGTGCAGGCCTGTTTGAATCCATCCCCCCCACTAAGTTCTGCTGACCTGCCCGGGACTGATTTCTCGTGTTCTGATGACTGTTGTTAGGGATCCCATATTCTTTGGGTCACAGGCCCTGATGAACCCTCACGTCTCAAGGCTCTGATAGCCTTGGGCTTCCAGACCGTGTGTGACACCACCCGTTTCAGGGGACGCCTGGGAGGATTCAGAGAACCAGCGTCTGCCAAGTGCGTAGAAGAGGGTCTGGACTCAGAAGGGACCCCCTCAATGTTAGCTCTGCTAGCTTCTCTTCTTACCTGTTACCCTAAAGGTATCTGGGCTCCCCGAGTTAGTGTCTTGACATTTTCAAGCAAGATCCTGCGATTCCAGTGGGATCAGCGGTGTTCCAAGGCTGAGCCACAGCCATACAAGTGTCACCTTGGGGCCCCAGCCAGGCAGAGACCAGGGGTTTCCAAGGTGGGAGACCTGCCCAGTGTCTTTTTCTTGGTGAGTAATCTTCATAAGCGCTCAGAGAAATGCCATCTTCATGGAGAGAAGAGCCCGTAAAAGGAGAAATGCCTTAGGAAGTGCCTCTGTGTTCCATGTCTGCCTGCACTTTCTCCTGTCCTCGTTTCAGAGACCACACCAGGTATCAAACTTGTGTTTATCACTGTCTTTAAATCCTCCCGGATAAGCACTGTTGGGTAGTGGCTTTGAAGTGGCTGATTTTATCCTAGACATTGATTCTGTCATGTAGAAGTCAGGCAGTTGTATGGATGCTAGAGGTCCACTGGTCTCTTACCCATGAAACATAAGCCTGTGATGAACTGCTGTTATCATTTCTGTAATCGGGAGAAAGAGTCATTTAAAAAGGTCAGAAATAAGGCCATGGCTAGGTCTGAAAAGAGAGCATTTAGTAACGTGATTTGCTGCGTTGTCATGTTTTTCTAACTACCCAAAGATGCTGATTCTAAGTGTGGATGCAGGCAGGGAGTAAAGAGGGAAACATTCTACGATAGAAACTGAGCAGGCGTTTTAAAAGGACATCCTGGTCCCCCACTCTCCACTCCTAGTCAACACCCCGACCTGGGCTCTCATTACCTCCTGCCACGAGGTTTCCATGGTACCCGATAGGGGTGTGTATGTGTGTGTGTGTGTGTCCCTCTGTTTGGCAGTTTGGGCAAGTTTCTTAACTTCTTGGTGTCCAAACTTCATCATCGTGAAATGGGAATATAATAGCACCACCCTCGAGGGTCTTTGTAAAGATCAGTGATAATTGGCACACAAGTTACAAGGAGACTCAACAGCCATTAAGTACACATTCAGTGATTTAGAAATATACCCACACGCCTTCCCATCTCTCCCTGGGCCCGGAACCCTGGGAATCCAGAAGGAATTGGCTCTCATGCCCCCGAAGTAAGATCCTGTCTGTGTCATGAATTACATGGCATGTTCTGTATTTGCAGGATATTTATTGATTAGGTGAACGGGAAGTGCTTCTTGGTTCTCTCCAGGAATACCTGGGCTTCTAGATGTCACGACCATCATCACGACCATCATCGTCGTCACACTTACCCTTCACATCGTCACAGTGAGAACAGCTCCCATCTCATTCAGCTCCAACCGTATGGTAGTAACTTTCTGTATATTACCTTTAACCCCCTCCTCCCAGCATACACACATACCCACCCTGGAAGGTAGAAAGGATGGCCAGTTACTCAACTCACTGGAGGTCCAGGATTCCCAGGCGGGTGTATCAGGCAGAGCAGTTGCTTCAAGGAGTGCATGGGTGATGGGAGAGCCCCTTACCCCCATCAGGAGAGGAGAGTCAGGAAAAGCAGGGGCCCACGAGAGTTCTGTGCATCATCCAGCAGACTGCGGCCACGAGCCAGAAAATACAGGACCACTGAATTCAGACCTGCCCCCGGGGTGGAAGCAGCTGGATTCTGTGTTCATGCTTCCTGTCTTAAAGCCAGCTACAGTCAACTTCTGGTTATTTGAAAATCATCACAGTATATGGAGCTGACTCATATTGAAAATATTAAGTAAGACACACTTAAAACTAAAACCCGGGGGCACATAACAGGACCTTTCCTTGTTGATTCTGGAAGTATTCAAGTCTCAAAAGCCAGGCCTTTACAGTCATTCTGCAAGGCTCCAAGAGAAGTGTGTCCCTTTGCTCCGTCTGCCCTCTCCAGAATGGCCCCGTCAAAGTAAGGCGCCAAGTGCACTGTCCATCTCCTTTCTGAGTTTAGGCTTTGCATCCTGGGCACTGGCTCCAGCGTGTATGTCAGTCTTAAATGGTACTGCTTTGTGGGGAGTTTTTCCCTGCAGCTGCCACTTGTGCCATGATCCAGAGGACCCTCTGCCCAGCGCCATGGGCGGGGCAGTGCTGCGGGGCAGGGTATGGGCTCCTACCAGACTCAGGAGGGTTCTGGTTAGACCACAGAGCTCAGGCAGGGAGAAGCCAACAACAGATCAGAAGGAAGTCGAGGCCGCAGGAAGGAGGGGTGGGTGGGATGCTTGGCTGTTCTCAGAGGATTACTCTGATTAAAAAACAACAACAACAACAACAAAAAAAGCTGGTTTTATTGCATCTTGTATAATTGGAAAAGCTAACAGTGATGGCCAGTCTTATCCATTACAGTTTTCTTGCCTATCTTTTGCTTTCAGGATTGATTATCCTGCAAGTAAAGACTTCTGCTACAGGGACTTTTAGCCCTTCTAGCCACCCTGTCCTTTCAAAAATGTGTCATACTTAAAACTTTGGAATTTTTAATGATGGCAGAAATGTATCATTTTAGCTATTCTCACTGGACAAATCATTTATAGAGTGTGAGAGGGATGCATGGGTTTCTATCAGTTCAGCTGGATATAAAGGGGCATAAAGGGAAATTACAAAATAACAGTGCCTCCAGCAAGTGTTAGATTTACTTTCTCTCAGGTAGAAAAAGACAAAGCAAGCTGTCTGTCCAGGGTGAAGGTCAAAGGGCAGTCAGTTCCTTCATCTCTCTTCTCTACCATCCTTAGCATTGGCTTTCTTCCTCAAAATTGTCTTATGGTTTTATCAAGGCTGCTAGAGCTCCAGCCATCACCTCTGCATTCCACACAGGAGGAAGGAAGGTGGTGGGGGCAAAAGCCTAAGAACCCTAGATGTCAGGCTCCTTTAAAGAGCCTTCCTAGAATCCCCAAGTAACCCTTTCTGCCTAAGTCTTTGACTGGCCCCCTATCTGTAGAGGATCCTGGGAAATGTTGTTTTTTAACTGGGCACATTGCTGCCCCTGACAACAGGGGTTGTTGACAACACAGGAAGCAGAGGAAAAAGGATATGAGAGGGGCAAAAAGCAGACATGAAATAACCACGTTGCTCTCACTGGACGTATCAGGAGGGGGGTACAAAGAGACTGTGGCTTCCAGGGCTTTGAACAACTGGAGGAGACATTCAAAGGGACAGAAATCACTTGTTTGATTTTTTTGTTATATCTAAGTAGGATTTCTTTTCATTCATGCATTTAGCAAATATTTCTCATTTATCCAATAAAATAATGATAATTCGAGCACTGCTTTGTTTATGGAGTGTTTACTTGGTAGCAGGCATGGTTATGGATGCTCTGTACATATGACCTCACTTAGTCCTCACATAACTGTGTGCAGATTCTATCAAGTATCGTCCCCATCACCCAGATGAGGAACTTGGGGCACAGGAGGGTTTAAGGAGATGAGTACGGTCACACTGTTAGTAAGTAGAGGAGCTTGGCTTTGAACCCAACCGTCTGGTTCTTGGACCCAGAGATGTGAACCGGCAGACAGGTCTCTCCTATTTATATCTTTCTGGTGAAACAGACATAAATAAATCCAATAAGGTCAGGCCGCCATAGATGCCCCAGGAGACCGGCCCAAGGAAGTGGGGAGCCCTCACTTCTGACAGCACCTCCTGCCTGGGGAAGACGCATTATAGAATCGGGTCCAAGCTGAGCATTCTTCCCCCGCCCCCACGTCCCCACTAGGGGACACACCAGGAATCTCAGCTATGTCTGGGCTCATGACTCGCCCCTTTCCTCACAGCCAGCTACTCGGCCTCCTGAGTCAGGACCACGCCCTTCCAGTCCTGAGGGTGCAGCAAGGAAACTGCCCAGACCTGGCTTCAAAGGCTGGGCAGGGTTCCAGCGAAGAGCAGAATGGCTGAAGTAGAAGAGGTTGGGCTTCAAGGGGCTGCAGTTTATTCACATCACTCAATCTGATCAAAGGCGAGAGAAGGGGAAACTGTCACATTCTCCACTCCACACAACTGCCTTTATCTAGTGACACAATCAGGGCCAGGAGGATGCATGAGGACAGGAAGGATTTGGGGAAGGAGGAGTGTTTGCTGTTACCCCACCTTGGACCTAAGGCCCCTCCTGTACTTTGCTTGCTCTGCACCATCCCAGGGCCTTTTCCCTCCAGCTCCTGTATAGATGGGGCGGCCAGTGGAAGACATAGTCTGCAGTGGGGTAGCTGGGGATTTTAGGAAAGCTCCTTAAAGGACCTTGACATCTAAGAGGCTTAACCTTTTCCCCTCAGGTCCCTCCTTCCTCCTGTGTGGAATGCAGAGGTGATGGCTGGAAATCCAGCAACCTCCTTGAAACCATAAGACAATTTGGAGGAAGGAAGCCAGTGCTAAGGCTGGCAGAGCCAGCAGATGGAGCAGGTTTGGGAGGCCAGGAGCTTTACCTGGAGATGTGACTCTTTTTGGAGTGGGTTTACCTGCATGATGCAGAGAGAGGTGGGAGAAATCACTGATGGAGAAATTCAATCTGTGGGTCAACTAGGAGGGTCCATAGGGTCGTCAGCGTCCCTTCTGTGTGCAGCTGCATTTCATATCTCTGGTATAACAGGCAAAGGCTCAGGGCTGCAGAGTGACTTCCATGGCCCTCAGGTGCCTTTGCCTTCGTGGGCCCTTCCTGATGAAAAAAAGTATCATGACTGTCTTGGTACAAAGATGCATGTCATCCAGACTGGATTTATTATTATATATTCAATTTCATTATACTCAGGTTTTCCTTCTGATGTGAAAATAAACTAAAACATTTTATTTTGAGAGTGTTATGGGCCCAAGGCCTTGTCCCCTGTGTGCCCAGTGCAGAGGAAGGCCCTGGGAGGGCCTCATCCTGGAGAATGGAGGCTGGTCCCAGTGGGGGGGTGTGGGGTGGCTTCTGGACTGTGGGTGATCCCCTGGACTATGGGTGGCTCTCTAGACTGTGGGTGGTCCTTTGGACTATGGGTGACCCTGGCAGTGCCTCTGAGGGTGGCAGGCGGGTCTGGCCTATTGTGCATAGCTGGAGAGCCTCAAGTCAACTTTGGAAATGACGACGTGGGTTTTCAGATAAGGATTTGCAGAGCAGAGTCATCTACCCCGCGTCCATTTTTACTTCCCCTTTCCTCTTTCTCCCTGTAATTGCTCCACTCATTCAATGGGTTTGTTCAGGGGGTAAGGGTTTCAGCCTCCAATGCTAAGGCATCAAAACTGGAACACTCCTTTATTCTCCAAATCTCTAAATTACATTAAATCTGTTCCAAGCTTACCCTGCCCCTACTTTACCTCCTCAACCTGCCCGTTGGGGAATTCAGATTCTGTTATGATTAGGGATCCCTGTTCGTCCTGGTATCACCAAACAATCCTGGGGCTACCCGGTTCCAGAAAACCGGGGCTGGAGGTGGGGGGAGTCCACTGAGGCGGCCGCCAGCACTGCTGCTTCAACGCTGAAGACTTGAAGGAGTCAAGATGAGGCCCCAGAGCTACTCAGGGTCCTGCTGCAGCCGAACGGGGACCCGCATGACCCGGGGCTCTGTCACCTGACCGCAGAGCCCTGCCTGGAGGTGCGCCACCGCTCCCGGGGCCTTGGCGTGAGCTCGCAGCCCCTGTAGCTGCCCTCGGCTGTGTCCGGTGGGAGCGCCTTCTGCGTGCCTTTGCGGCCCGCTGCTGGACCTCTACTAACCTGGGCCTCCGTCTTGGCCGTGATGACAGAGGGGAAGAAACAGAAGACGCTCGGGGGACCCATGGGAGTCACATGGTGTCCTCTGTGGCTTCCCAAACCTCCAGGGCAAGCCGTCCAATGAGTGACTGCAGCCACATGTGGCTAGTGTGACTGGGCACTGAATTTAAATGTTTACTTCATTTCAATTAATTTTTTTTATTTTTTTGTGGTACGCGGGCCTCTCACCGTTGTGGCCTCTCCCGTTGCGGAGCACAGGCTCCAGACGTGCAGGCTCAGCGGCCATGGCTCACGGGCCCAGCCGCTCCGCGGCACGTGGGATCCTCCCGGACCGGGGCACGAACCCGTGTCCCCTGCATCGGCAGGCGGACTCCCAACCACTGCGCCACCAGGGAAGCCCTCAATTAATTTAAATGTAAGGGCACATAGCCACATGTGGCTAGTGGTTACGCTATCGCACAGCACAGATCTAGAGCTTGTTTTCCTAATCCGGGCAGCTTTGAGCGTCGGGCTGTCACCCTGATGAAGGATGTGGCACTGGGGTGAAAGTTCAGAACTGGGCACCGCGTGTGCTGAGGTCCCCCGGAGGGTGGGTGTCCCTCCCAGGCGGAGAGCCCTTCAGCCAGGAGCTGTGGGCCAGGCAGGTGGGGGGCCAGGGCCTCTGCCACCAGTGGCCGTGAGCCTCAATATCCCCATCTCTGGGGGATAAAACCTCAAGTGACTCTCGGGGCCTCGAGGGCCCCAGCTGAGAGGCCTGTCCAGGAGGAAGCCAGGGCTGGGTGCCTGACCCCTGGAGCATTTCTGCCAGTGGGGTTGATGACTTTTTCGAGGTGCGGGGGCCTCAAGTGAGGAGCACACAGCCTGACCGTCTGTGCATATTTGATAGTGAACTTTCCCGTTTGGGGATAGGCATCCTTAGTTTTGTTTGCGTGAAGCCATTCCAGGGACTGAGCTCAGGCGTGGTTCCTGTCACTGGTTCCTCCTACACATCCCCCAAGTGTGTCTTTTGACTCTTTTGCCTTTTTAAGAGAGAAGCATTAAACTGTGTTCAGCCATCATTGACAAGAAACACACAAGCAGCGGGGAGATGATCTACCCGGGGGGGAAGATGGCAAACCTCGGTCCCTGGCCTCGCAGCTCTCAGCACAGCATACGTTCTCTCGGGCACAGATGATGTCCTTGCACACGTATGGGATCGTGGGCTGAGACGCACTGCCATCCCTCCCCTGAGGCACCCCCCACCAAATTCCAAGATTTCGCTCCTGGCGGCTCCCCCAGGCCCGGTGCCGGTTGCTCTCGGTTCGTGGACCGTCTGTCGGTGGGGAGGCTGTGGGGCACTGTGATGAAGCAGCTGCTGGAGCTGGACCTCCAATTAATGCACTGCACACTGCCTGGCAAGTCATCGGTGCCTCCTGACCTCAGTTTCCTAATGTGTGAAATGGGAACAGGAGCAATGAGCACAGAGGATTGTTTCGAGGATGAAAGGAGTTCCTTCATGAAAAATTCTTAGAAAAGTGCCACACATAGTATTTCATAGTATTAGCTTGCAATTGATGCCTTTTTGCCATTTACCTGTTTTAATTTTCCCTTTGTTTTTTTTTTTTTTAAATCAAGGCGTAGATGATTCATATGCCATTTACTCCTGACCTTTCTTTGAGCCCCAGATCTCCACCCCAGCAGTGGTCCATCCACTCCAACCTCGGCATCCAAGGGATTCCACAGGCTTTTTTTTTTCCAGGCTCAGGGGCAGCATGAGCTGTGGAGCCCTAGACCACTGGGGGAAAGAGGTTCAATAGTCCATCCTTTCCTTTTTTTAAAATTTTTATTTTATACCGGAGTGTAGTTGATTTACAATGTTGTGTTAGTTTCAGGTATACAGCAAAGTGATTCAATCATACATATACGTGTATCTGTTCTTTTTCAAATTCTTTTCCCATTTAGGTCATCACAGAATATTGAGCAGAGTTCCCTGTGCTCTACAGTAGGTCCTTGTTTGGTATCTGTGGGGTTGGCCCAAAAGTTCGTTTGGGTTTTCTGTAAGACGTTACGGAAAGACCCGAACGAACTTTTTGGCCAACCCCATATTTTCAGTACAGTAGCGTGTACATGTCAACATCCTTTCACGCACTCATTATTCAGCAAATGTTTCTTAGGACCTATGGAGGCAGGGGATGAACAAATGCGATTGTGAGGAGGGCTGCCAGAGGAGGGGGCACAGCAGTGCTGGGCGAGGGTGTCTCCCACGTAAGGGGTGGTCTCTGGTGGTCCCTCTGATGAGAAGACGTTTGAGTGGAGATCTGAGAGGCGTACGGGTGTACGTGTGTGTGCGTGTTGCTTGCCCTTCCTGTGCAGATCAGGCAGCTAGAGTGGAGCCCTGTCTCCCCCTCACCAGCTCTGTGGCCAGGCGCCAGTCACTGAGCGTCTCTGGTCCTCGTACAGCATATGGGCAAAAGGGGACCCACAATGACAGGTGCTTAACAGCCCAACCTGGAGTCATCATCATCACGAAGACACGCTTCATTTGCCACTGGGAGTTCCCTGGGTTCGAAGGGCACTCCCACCACACTCACAGTCCCTCTGTGTGAGCCCCACGAGGCAGGGGTCCCCAACCCCCAGGCCACAGACCAGTACTGGTCCACCGCGTGTCGGGAATCAGGCCGCACAGCAGGAGGTGAGCGCCTGGGCGAGCGAGCCTTCGCTTCATTTGTCGCTCCCCATTGCTCGCATTACTGCCTGAACCATCCCTGCCCCCCGACCCTGTCCCTGGAAAAATTGTCTTCCACGAAACCGGTCCCTGGTGCCAAAAAGGTTGGGGACCACTGCATAAGACGGGGACACCTTATGGCCTAAGGGGTCATCTGATCTATACTTAAACCCCTTCTCTCCTTCCAGACACAGCTTAACCCAAAGCCTCTTTTCTGGTGTTTGCACATTTTGGACCTAGCTCTGCCCCTGAAGCCGCTCCATCATAGTCACGATCATAATTATCGTCACAATTCAGCACGTCCATTAGCGTTCATTGAGCAATTCTTCTGGCTCCCAAACTGCTGAATGATAACATGAGCCCCAGCTTCTTCCACGCCAGAGCCCTTCCAAATGCACGGACATCAGCACTCGTATTCCAGCTCTTCCCCCATCCTGTGGTTCCTAAAAGATGCAGCAACTGTGACCCCGTGCTGCCCTCCTTGGCACAGGCCGCAGTTCTCTGGTGTCCCTCTACACATGAGCACCATACTCTCCCTTGTAAGGGATACTAGGCTGAGGTCTGGGGCCAACACGCCCATCTGTTGGACCCGCAAGCAGCTGCCATCCTGCCTCTGTGTGGAGACACGTTTAAAGCCACGTCTCTCTCATTTTGCATTTGAGGTGCTGACTTAGTTTTGATTTTTTTTAAACAGAAGTAAAATTTTACATTCTCCTTAGTTTGATCTTCTAGATTTGGCCCATATATTCGCTAATTAAAATGTAAAGCTTCACGTCACCTGCCAGTTGGAGAGGTATCCCTTTTATATCTTTACCAGAAGATCTTTTGAATCAGTGTAGACCAGGAGCAGAGACCTGTGGCACTCCGCTAGTGATCGTCTTTGAGGTTGCCAGCAGTTAACATTCCGGGGCACCTCACCTAATGCAAACAGCTTACCTTGCCGCACAGGTTTCAATCGTGTGGATGAAAGGACGAGGAACATACAATCAGATGTGTGATGTGATCCCATAGACTGGTGGTGCAGGCAGTGATAATTTAGACACTCAGCCAGACTTCGGATGGATAGCCATCCTCCTTCTCTCCCGTTCTGTTCTTTCTTTCCCTCGTCCTCAAGCATGGGGAGCTTAGGGCAAGGCTGGCTAACTCTTGGGCAGCTGTTAATTAGATGCTAGCAGTAAGTTACCTTAAACTTTCAGAACACTTGACTGCTTCGTTGTCAAATGATTGCTGTTTTAGTCGTTGTACATAGTCACATCCTCAGAGTTTGTGGGTTGGATGCATTTGATTGGCTTCAGATTTGCCTTTCAAGCTGGAGCCACTGAGCCTAGGCTGACAGACGGGTGGCTGTCTGTGAACGGTCCCTTTGAAGTCCCCAGAAGTGCCAGCTCAGGGTTAAGATCTGCGGAGGGAGAGGTGAGACGCAGAATGAGTGCAGACTGCCACCCAGCAGCACAAGAGGTGACTGCAAACCACGAGCTTCCCCGGGAGAAAGTGAGTCTCCCAGGCTCTGTCTGCTGGTCCAAAGCGGGCATTACTTGCTCTGTGTTCACCAGCTGAGTCCATCACTGGGGGACACTTGGATGGAACAGGAATGGTCACTGGAGAAGGGATTCTATTTTCCAAGAGCACATCCAGATGAAAGGCTTTTAGGATCATTCAAGTACATTATTTCCAAGAGAAGACAACTCTTTTGTAATCCCTTCTGGGGCAGCTCGTCCCTGGCTGCAGGGAGTGTCGCAGGTGCTCTGAGGTTGGTGAGTGATGGGGCGCACCCTCCGGCCACAGGCACCCAGAGGGCGGCACCTGGAAAGGGGTGCACAGGGGGCGCTGTTTAGCTGGTGTGTCTCAGCATCTCTTGAGATGACCATATGGGTTGTCTCTTTTAATCTGCAAATGTGGTGAATAGGCAATAAGGTTTCCAGCTTTAATTTGTTCGAAGAAGGTTCAGAAATAAAACTATTAAAAGCTGGAAAGCATGTTGCTCCCACGGTCTCCCATCTGGTTCCCACTGACCTCCCCCGCCCATCACCCTATTCTTAGTGTCTTACGTATCCATCCAGACTTTATGCAAATATAAGCACGTAGTTGAAAGAGTCTTTTTCTTTTCTTTCCTATTTTCCATAAAAACTATCACAGTCGTTTTTGACCGCGAAACCGCTTTTGTGTGTGGAGAGGATCGGCTTATGGGTGCTGAGCTCGGCAGCCCTGCTCTCAGGGTTCTAGCGGGGCTGGCTGAACGTCCCCTTCTTCTCTGTACTGCGGGTGAGGCCCTGAGCTTGCCCAGGTGTCCAGGGGACAGGCAGGCAGGCATGCCCTCACACTCTGGGAAGGCACGTGTGGGCTCCGGTCCCCAGCGAAGCCCCAGGGAGCCAGAGGGGTGAGTTGCCAGGATCGGGCAGTTCTAAGACACGTTCCCAGGGGTTGTGTCTCCATTCCCCAAGGTGAGAATCTGGAAACCGGCCGAGGACCAGGAAGGAGAGCGGTGACTCTGATGCCCGGTGCTTCATGTGGGTCCCAGACCCCTGGAGTCACCTTGACACCAAATTGTGTTTACAGAACAGGCAGATCCGGAGACAGGGACTGCGGGTTCAAAAGAATTAATCTCAGAATTCTCCTAAGCAAACCTCCGCGCCTAGTGAAAGTCAGCGCTCCTGTGGTGGGAGAAGGTTCCCCAAGCAGTCACGGCTGGCTTTCTACGAGCACCTGCTCTGGGCCAGTGTCTCACACGCTGTCACTCACCGAATCCCCCTAAATGAAGGCCCCCATTCCTCAGAGGGGAAGTAGCGCCTGAGTCACTGTGCTGACTCAGGCACTGCTTCCCCTCTGAGGTGCTGCTTTTTCTTTTCTTTTTTAACAGATTCAATGTAAAGTGGAATGAAAGGGGCTTATTTTTTTTTTTAATTTATTATTTTATTTTGGGCTGCGTTGGGTCTTTGTTGCTGCCCTCGGGCTTCCTCTAGTTGCAGCGAGTGGAGGCTGCTCTTCCGTGCAGTGCGTGGGCTTCTCATTGTCACACAGCTGACAAGTGGGGTAGCTGGAGTCCCAGGCCAGCCAGTCGCCCAAGGCCACAGCCACGCCAGCTTCTCAGTGGACAGCTGTCCTCATGGCAGCCCCCGGGCCTGTGGGACTAGCTGGATTTTACCCTCAGAGCAGCCAGGGGCTCAGGAGACAGAAGGCAACTCAGAGGCCCAGGGTGTGTGACAGCTTTGCCGAGGAGAGGATGGCCCGGCCCTTCTGTCCATCCCTGTTTCTTTTAGATGCCAGGCTGGCCCGGTGGCTTCCTCAGAGGCCCTTCCTGCCGAGGACCATTTAAATCAGCAGCAGGATTTTGAGCTGGAGGGAACTCCACGCGCTTTAATACCTTTAGTTCAACTCCTTCTGGGCACAGAATTGACTCTGACAGAAGAGAAAGCAAATGACAGGTGTTTATTAAGAAGGGGACTTATTTTCGGGGGAATGAGTTTGGGGGAAGAGTTGGGCAGAGTCAATGATAACGAAAGTGAGTAGGAGTCCGACTTTGTGAGTCACCATCGGGGGCCTCTGGGTGTGTCATGGGTTGGGTTGTATCTCCCCCAAGTTCACATGTTGAAGTCCCACCCCTCCAGCAACTCAGAAGGAGACCTTATTTGGAAATCGTATCACATGTAGTGAGGTAAGATGAGGTCATCCTGGAGTATGGTGGGCCCCTAGTCCACGACGGCTGGTGTCCTTATAGGAAGGGGACTTTTGGGACACCCACATAGAGAGGATGCTGTGTGAAAGTGGCCAGGGACTACCAGAGACGAGGAGGGCGGCTCGGAACAGATGCTTCCCTGGAGCCTTCAGAGGGAGCGTGGCCCTGCGACACCTCGATCGCCGACTTCTAGCCCTCAGAAGCGTGACATAATACGTTTCCGTGGTTTGAGCCCCCCAGTCATTTTGTGATGGCAGCTCTATGAAATGAATACGATACGGTGCACATCCCTAAAGGTCCTGAAGGAGGCACCTCGGAGCAGGTCTCCATCCGCGTCCAGCCCAGCGTGGATTAACCCTCAAGAAGCATCTGCCCACGAGTAGATGAGTGGATGATGGACACAGGCAATCAGATTTTATTTAAGCAAATAAGATGTTCTCACTTTGTTTTCACTTCCTGAACTGCCGAAAGGCAAAGGCGCAAAAATAGGATTTGGTCTTTACATTTGCTCAAATAAAAAGTTAAAAAGGAAAGAAAAGGAAAAGCGTGCTTCATCTTTGTAAGTGATGGGATTGATGCCCCGTCCAGTAGGTAGCCTGTGGGGTGTGTCCCCATAGGGGGCTGTTTGGGGCCGTCACCCCCAAGGGCCCGCGACTGAGCCATAGGCCCCATGTGAGCAGAGAACCTCACACGAGAACCTCACCGACAATCAGAACTTTCACCCGCAATGTCGTTTTCCGGCTCCTTTCCCTTCTGCCCACGTTCACATGCATTACTCCAAATTCACAGAACGAGGGCAGGGGATCCCTAGTGCCCGGGAAGCCACATTTTCTGAGGGGATTTTTTGGCCGCATTTCCTAGTTATTGAGCACGGGTGTCTGTGAGTCTAACATAAACATGGGTTTGACAAGCAGTTCAGAAAAACAGGAACCATCAATTCATGAGAACTTGAAGAAAAAAATAGTTTAAAGAACCGAGAAGTTGCCACATTATAGTGAAAGAATGTCAGGTTTGGGAAATGACAAAAGTGAGCAGTTTTCACCTCGAAAACCTGGTGCGATCAGTTACACAAGATGTAACCACTCACAAACATGGGCATTTCTTATCATATAAGAGCATTTACAGTCAAGAAGCTTCTCTCAGAGTATTTCATGGAAAGTTATTTTAGCAGCAAGACGAGCCTTCAGCAATGAGTAGTCGTCAAGTGAAACCTTGACTTCAAAGTCCACAGGAGCCCAGACTCAGAACAGAAGGCCACCGGCGGGGTGGATGCCCACGTACACAGCCCCCGTCTCGGGCATCATGTGCTGGGCGGGGGATGCACCTGCCGCCGGGGTCCCCTGCTCGCCACCGTTTGCTACAAGTGCCAGCTTTTACATCTTTAAATAATTCTTTTATTGTAAAATTGAGGGCACGATTTGAGGCAAAGCAAAAACTGTTTAGAAAAAAATACTACATCTGCGGGACGTAAACGGCTTATTACCTTAAGGTACTATCTGAAGAAAATACAAATGCACCAGGTGAAGGTGACCTGAAGGTAGGGGTGCTGTGTGACTGTCCCAGGACAGAAAAGGGGTTCTGCTGGGACCCCATGGCAGCACCCAGACCGCTGTCCTGACACCAGGTGCAGGCTTTAGAAATTAAGACTGGGAAAAAAGTGACGCTCACCCATATTCCTATTGCCAGAGCTTTCTGCTCTCCCCGTTCACACATATTTCCTTCCAGTCTTTTCCCTCTGCACTTATTTAGTAATTGCATAAGTAATCTCTAGCATAACTAATCTCCTTTAACATTTAGACTAGTACACTTTAGGGAACACCCTTTGCCTCATTTTTGGGGTCAGCTTACCTTGTGCGTGCACAATTGGTCTCTGTTCTGGGGACTCTCTATTCAGGGATGTCTTTAAATTCTGCCCTCGCTGCTAAAGAGTTTTATGGCATAAATCTGATAAAATTGTAGCTATACATCAAAAAATATAAAGGATGAAACCCAAGCTCCACAAATACTGGTTTTTAAAAACAAATGTAAAAACTAGCAGATTGTTCTGGGGAGGGTTGGTTTAAAGGAGAGGTCTGTGGCTTACTAATTATTCTTTGAAAAATTGCCTACTCATATGTTTTGCCCCGTTTCCCCTCCTTCCCTCCTCTTTTTCTTTCTTTCTTTCTTTCTTTCTTTCTTTCTTTCTTTCTTTTCTTTCTTTCGTCCCCCCTTCCTTCCTTCCTTTTCTTAATTTCTCCCCCTTCCTCCCTCCCTCCCTTCCTTTCTTCCTTCCGTCCTATTTTTGTTGTTATCCTGTAAGAGCTCTTCAAATATTCTGTATTTTAAACCTTTGATGTATATCCTGCAAGTCTTTTTTTCCCAGTCTGTTGCTTGACATTTTACTTTGTTTCTTGTGTCTTATTTCTTTTAAAGAAATATTGAGTTTTTACGTAGTCCAACCTGTTATTATTTTCCTGACCTCGAGGTTTTAGCTCGCCTAGAAGGTCTGCTCCCACCTCTAGATTACAAAAATATTCTCACATATTTTTTTCCTACAGGTGATTTGTAATTTTATTTTCAAGATTCAAAATGCCAAGTGTATGGGGATTTATTTTTGTTTATGATTTGAAGTGTTGGGGGGTTGTCAAATTTGTCTCTAAATGGCCAGAAATTTTTCCCAGCACCGTTTACGAAGCAGTTCACTTTTTCCTGCTGAAAATATATCTTAAGTTTATATATTTTAGGTTGGGGGAGTTAGAAGGGGGTGACATAGGTGATTTTGGTTGGAATGTGGGATTGAGGCCTTTGACACAACCCGTCTGCTTTTCAAACATCCTGTAGCTTCAGGGCTGAGGGATGCTCGGCACTATTAGAGAAGGTGAAACAGAAACAGGAAGGGGTCGGGGCAGATAAATGGGGCCATATGAACAGTGCACACAGTTGGAGGACAGAACAGCCACAGCAGAGGGGAGAGGATGTCAGGAGAGGGCTAAGGGGAAGCTTGCAGTAAATGTGTCCAGCGGGTGGCCAGCTCATGGAACACAGATGCTCAGGTGGACCCAGGCCAGGCCGGGCCAGTTCCTGGGACACTCATGGGCGCTGGGAGAATCAGGGTCAGATGGATATCTGCGTATTGAGAACATTCGACCTGAACCTGGAAAAGTAGACGTGCTACCCAGGTAGAAAAGAAGCCTGATTTTTCTGGGGCTAAAAATAAACAAATCAATGACGAGCAGGTATGGACAGAATCCCAAGATCAGGTATGGACACAATCTATAAGAAAGAGCCGACCCCACCAAGTGGAGGTGGAATCAAACCAGATGATTAGAGGGGCTGTCAGGTCTGCTAAGGGCACCCAGAGGGCCAGCCTGAGAGCCCCCTTTCAAAGAGGTCTTCCTGGGAGGCTGTGATGTCTGTCTTACCACTGTGAAGACTTAGGGTGAGACCATTTAGTCCCCAGGGTCCATGGCAAAGATTGGCTGAGCCAACCACGTGATTGTGTGACCTGTGCATCACACAGGTCCCCGTGTTCACAAGGTCGGTGCCTGATTTAATGCTCTGCTGTCGCCGTCTTGAAATTCTTAATAGTGTTTGAACAAGGGACCGTGCCTGTTCCCTGGGCCCCATGTGTTCTGAATTTGGGCCTGGACGTAGGTAACAGGTCCCAGCCGCTGTCCTGGGAGCCCAGCTGTCGTTTGCAGTCCTGCACACCCTGTTCCCGGGAGCCCCCGATGGAAGGAAGGCAGGGTCTGCGGGAGGCGACATGGACTTGGCCATGGTGACTTGGCTTCTCCACGGCTGCTTTATGGAACAGCAGGTCCTGATTTATGAAACATGGCTTGAAAGCAGCTTATGGAAATGAAGGGGAAGGGGGTGAGGAGAGAATTTGCGGAGAAATTCTGCCCCTGTGAAAGAACCTCCAGCCACATGACTCCCTGCACTTGGGCTGTGTTCTCTCTGCTGGAAGAGCCCACAGAGAAAGGAGGCTGCCAGCAGGAGGCCCAGGAGCTCTGCTAAATGGATGGCTCAGCCCTGCTCTTCTAAACAGGTTCCCTTCCAGAACTAAGAGTCCAGGGGCCTGAGGGACTATATCTCTGTCCTGAAAAGGCACACTCCAGGGGGTGGAGCTGTTGGACCACGTTTCCAATCGACCCACCCATTCCTGGGGAGCCCTCAAGATTGAGAGAATCGTGCTTTCTGTTCATGATTCGCTTAGCACCCACGGTCCTGCTACCTTGTGGTCCTCCCTGTGCAGAAGGCACCACCGTGGCCTCAGCATCCAGCACTGAGAGAGCCCCAGAGGGATGTTCCTGGACATTAGGCTCAGGCATCCCTACGTGGGGACAAACCTGCTGTCAAGTTATAAAGAAAGCACCAGGGGGCCTGATGACACCCCAGGTTCCTGCCCCAATTCTCCTAAACCCGTGGCTCCCAGGTGAGTTCTCCTGGATTTCACGGATCGGGTTGTGACCGCTGAGCGCCCACTGAGGTCAGCCCGCTGCAGGGTCCTTGGAATCTGGTAGCTCAACAACATGATGGTGAAACACCCAGAACATCTGGCTGCAGTTGCCCCCCTAGGAAGCAGAGGCTTCAAAACAACTTCTTCTCTGCTGCTTTCATGTTCAGGCCACCTGTGGGTCAAGTCACTCATAACGTGGCCGTGGAGGTGAGGGTGTAGACCACAATAAAGCATATACTCCTCCAAAAGCCTACAGGCAAGGATAGAGTGGGAAAATCCAAGTTGATCCAAGAGATTTTTTTTTTTTTTTACTGCAGGACTTCTCAGAGCCTTTGGCCATGCTTTGTAAATATCCAAAATAGCATAAAATAGGCAGTAAGTGGTAGATGGTGGGGAAACCCCCCTCTCTTTTATTTTTTGGAACCAGAGTTCCAGTGAATGCAATTTGGGATAACACATTTCAATATTGTAGAAGATTAGAAGGAATATATTAGTATGGGCTGAAAGAGAGGTGACATTTGGATTGAAATTTTAAAATGGGAAAAGAGCCCCATATGGGAGGAGTGGTGTGGTCAGAGGCAGAACACAGTGGCATGTGGTGCCTGCAGGGCTGGCCGGGGTGCAAGGAGGAGCCTGGGCGCTTTGTTAGAGCCTCGATTGCCAGGTCACCATGCTGGGCCTTTCACCTGCAGGCAGCGTGTGTGTGCCCACGTGTGTGCGCAGTACTTAAAGGTTTTGAGTAGAGAACAGGATGATGCAGCTTTAGAAAAGTGACTTTCTGGGAAGAACTGAAGACCTACTGGAGACTCAGAGCATACTTAGAAGGCACGCGGCACGGAAACTTGCCGTGCACGGCCAGGAAGGACTGGCCTGGACCATGGGGGGCGGGTGGCACAGATGGGTACACGAGAGCCGCGATTAAGACAGAAGTGGCAGCAGGGAGAACTGGCTGAGTTGTGAAACTCTAGGCCGCCCGTGTCACCCTTGACATTTGAGAACTCAGAGCAGATGGTAACACCTGGGCCCATCTGTACACATGGGTCAGGAGGGTGACTGCGACCATGTGAGGGGTGGGCACGGGGTGGAAGTAGTTTCTCTCACCCAAGCATCAGGAAGATTGCAGAGGGATTCCCCCTCTTTCTCTTGTGTGCATTGGCTGAGTGGCACCAATACCTAATGGGAACACCTGCGTGCCAGGTGCACATCGTGTCAGCATGCCCCACCGGCCACCCTGGCGTGGCCAGCTCCTTTGGCCAGTTGTCAATGCGGAAACTGTGTGGTGACGAGCAGAAGCTGGAGGCATAGGCAGGCCCTTTCAGTGATGGATGGCTGAGCACTGCTGGTCAGTAACTGCAGTCCCAGACGTGCACTTTATAAGGCATATTCCAGTTGAATGTGGCTTTTTTTTTTTTTTTGCGGTACGCGGGCCTCTCACTGTTGTGGCCTCTCCCGTTGCGGAGCACAGGCTCCGGACGTGCAGGCTCAGCGGCCATGGCTCACGGGCCCAGCCTCTCCGCGGCACGTGGGATTTTCCCGGACCGGGGCACGAACCCGTGTCCCCTGCATCGGCAGGCGGACTCTCAACCACTGCGCCACCAGGAAAGCCCTGGATGTGGCTCTTTTAAAGCAGAGGACTTTCTCGCTATTTGGAACCTCCAAAATTCACTGCTCACTGAGCTGCCTGCCCTGGGATCTCACAGATTTGCACGTTAAAGTTCTTAATAAAGGACTAATTAGATGATTAAAGCGAGCCAGGTTTTATGTTGGATCACAGGCAGCACTTCCAGACCATCTCCCAAAGAAATTCACCCGGTCTCTGTCCGTTCCCATCTTCTTGCCCCATCCCGGGCACACATTTCTGTGTGAACGTGCTCTGATGTGCCCTCATATACAGACACTGGGACCATGAAATTTTAATCCCTCCTCAGTCAAGGCATATAACCAGGACAGATTGATGGAAGGTTTTTCGTACTTAGAGGGGCAGACACAATCATCATCTTACATTATAAAGAACACCAAGATATACTATGGGAAATATTTCTGGTGGCAATGAGGAAGTACTGAGACTTGAATGACGTGAAAACCCACAGATATTTTATTAAGCACCATAGATTCTGATGAGGACGCAACCATCAGTCAGAAAAGAATGCTGGTGGAAATGACTTACAGTGAGGGGTACACGCCTAAGCTGAAGGGGGCTTTGGGCCACAGGAACTGGAGGTCAGCGGGGAGAATGACTTACGCTGAGACCACGGTGCCTGTGAAGGAGGCGGCATCTGGACCAGGCCTTGAGAGGCAGGTGGACTTGGACCTGGATGTGCAGCGGTGATGACAGAAGGCCGTCCAGGTGTGGGGGGCAGCAGGTGTGGGGGGCAGCAGGTGTGGGAACACGGAGGTGGGTGAGTCCAGACGGTGCCGGAAATGAGTGTCGGCTGTCATGTGGCTGGAGAAAGAATGAACAGAGGTAGAGGCGGAACTCAGCAGGAAGGGAAAAGTGTGTCCTGATCAGACCTGCTGTGACATAAATATGCAGATGAGTATAGCCCCTCACCCCAGAGCCCTCAGGACACGCACTCTGCCGTGGTCGACGCTGCTCCAAGCAGGGCTGAAATCCCCTCCGGGGGACTCCTCTCAGCGCCCCGGAGGGCCACAGTGGAAACAGCCCTGGCCGCCCTAGCTGTGACCCAGCCAGGCCCACACCCCTCTCACTTCACCTGGCAGTTTCTAAACTCTCTCCCGTGGAATCTGTCACTCTGTTAGGCATCCGGGAAAAGCACGGTGGCCCCAGAAGCTCTTCCCGAAGAAGAGCTTGAAAATGGAAACCGAAGCAGCCCAAACTGTGACTCCCAAACCACAGGGTTTGTTTGAATTACCTGCTTAGTCCTTTATGAACAACCTCGATATGCAAACTTGTGAGATTCCGGGACAGGCATTTCAGTGAGCAGTGGATTCTGCTGGTTCCGAATAGCAAGAAGACACCCTGGCTTGAAAGAACCAGATCCCTTTGGGATATTCTTTTTTTTTTTTTTTTCGGTACATGGGCCTCTCACTGTTGAGGCCTCTCCCGCTGCGGAGCACAGGCTCCGGACGCGCAGGCTCAGCGGCCATGGCTCACGGGCCCAGCCGCCCCGCGGCACGTGGGATCTTCCCGGACCGGGGCACGAACCCGAGTCCCCTGCATCGGCAGGCGGACTCTCAACCACTGCGCCACCAGGGGAGCCCTGGGATATTCTTTATTGATAACATGTTATAGCAGGAATAAGGAATATGACTCCAAACTGCGTAGTTGGGGTCTTTCTTTTGGGGATGCTGGGCACTTTTTTCCTACCATCATGGACTTGTCACAATGCTCAACGTGGATTCAATTGCTTCTCTCCACAGCTATTTCTCACTAACTCCACGGGGCATGTGTGTATCTGTGTGATGCACTGTTGTCGATGTGGCAGTCTTGGCTCTATACCGTAGTCCTTATTATTTAGGATTCCACTGAGAGGATAATACTAAGTTTTGTGAAATCAAAGTTCATAAATTGGCTGAGCCCATGTGGGTTGAGGGTCTTCTGAGCATTTTCAGGCTGGCACGGCCTCAGTTGTGTCCGGTGGCCCAGAAGATACAAACCCTGGACACCTTGTAACTGTTTGTAAGCAAATAGAAAAACCAAAGTGATTTTCAAATGTGCGTTAGTTTGCTGGGGCTGATGTGACAAAATACCACAGACTGGATGGCTTAAACAGAAATTTATTTGCTCACAGCTTTGCAGGCCAGAAGTCCGTGATCAAGGTGTTGGTAGGTTTGTTTTCTCCTGAGCCCTCTCTCCTTGGCTTGCAGATGGCCGTCTTCTCCCTGTGTCCTCACACGGCCCCTCCTGTGTGCCTGAGTACCCCTGATACCTCTCTGTGTGTCTTATCCCCCTCGTCTTATAAGGACAGTCATATTGGATTAGGGCCCACCCATACGACCTCATTTTGCTTTAATCAACTCTTTAAAGGCCCTACCTCCAAATACAGTCAGTCTTATTCTGAGGGATTGAATGGGGGTTAGAACATCAACGTATAAATTTGAGGGAAACACACTTCAGCCCATTTATGATGATGCATTTCAAAGACTCACATCCATACCAATGGATGCATCAGGCAGACAGTGGCTGGGTGAAATGTTTGGCCAGTTGATATCATCGTTCTTGATTATAAAGACAAAATACTTTCACCATTGCATTCTTCATTCTGGGGCCCATGTTTTAAATAGCAAATCCAGAATTTTGCTAGCTGGAGTATTACGTCTCTTTCTGAAGTACGCTTTCATCTCTACATATTTTGACCCATGTGATTCTCATGCTTGTGGGAGCACAGGGGCTCCTGGTGTTTGGAGCAGGACCATTTATTCCCGGGATAAGGGGCTGTACCACCTGCTAAATGGCTTGATCTATTTGGTCCCCCCTCCCCCGCCGAACTTCCTGCCCCCAGGCAGGTCTGTCCCATCATAGGGAGGCTTCCATCCGGCCCACCTTCGAGGGTTCTTCTCTAAGCACATTTCAAGGTCAAATTGTATAGGCTCATTCTCCAAAGGGTTGGCTATCTTTGGTGGTGCTTTTCTGCTCTAGAGGTATGGGTTTTATTTCTTTTACTTGGCAATTTTTTTTTTTTTTTTTTTTTTTACTTGGCAATTTTTGATATTAATTTCTCCCACATGTTCTATCACATATGGATTCACTCAGGTGAGGGCCAAGAGGACCAGAATGAATAAGTTAGGTCTCTCTCCCAGACTTTTCATCTGTTTTACGCCCTTAAACACTATCCACTTGACCTTTCCTTGAGAGCTTTGGTTCTTTTATCACCAGAGTCCCACAGACCAGGGTTTGGATTTTGAGCCCACCGCTTACTAGTCACGTGAGTTAGGCTAATTCAGTTTGCATCCCTGAGTCTCAACATCCTCACCTGTAAGATGCAGGTAAATGATAACACCGATTTCTGAGGCTGCTACCAGTGTCAAATGTAAAACTCAACACAGAGTTCGATACTGAGTCAGTGCTTGGAAAATGTCAGCTACGTCATAACTTTTACTCTCACTTTGCACTTGCTGTGGCATTTCACAAAGTTATTATTCCTTTCCCTAGACTCACCTCAAGCTTCGAGAGGACCCCATGACCATCTTGTATAACCCCATCTATACCTCTCTACTCTGTAACAGCTCCTCCCGTGACCAGGTGCCGGGCCATCTTCTAATGGCTGGAAAAGTTGGGTTTTCATCGAGCCAGTCTGTTTATTGAAAACTTGCCAACTTCTCGTCCACATTTGGCCCCTCGTACAGAGCAGTTCAATCTGTCTGTTCTCACGTCCCTCTTGTGTCCCTCCAAGATAAGCCCAGACCCAACTGCAAACAGGTAGGATGTGATTCTCACCTCCTGCGCCTCTCCCCCTCGAGGCAGCCTTGTCTCTTCCTGCAGCCCACCTCTCTTCAGCTCCCCCTGATTCACCCTCCCAGTCTCCCTTCCCCTTCACCCCAGCTCTGGGCCTTGCTACTCTTCCTTAGTCAGCTGCCGGTGGCATCTTATTTGGTTTGCTCCAATTTTTATCTCTTCCTCACCCTTAAAACCTCCCAACACTCACCCTCAACATCTCCAGAATCCACCTTCCTTGGAAGGGATGAGAAGGTGGATTTTATATAAATCAATTTAAAATTTGATGTCTTCGGGCTTCCCTGGTGGCGCAGTGGTTGAGAGTCCACCTGCCGGTGCAGGGGACACGGGTTCGTGGCCCGGTCCGGGAAGATCCCACGTGCCGCGGAGTGGCTGGGCCCGTGAGCCATGGCCGCTGAGCCTGCGCATCCGGAGCCTGTGCTCCGCAACGGGAGAGGCCACAACAGTGAGAGGCCCGCGTACCACACACACACACACACACAAAAAAGGTGTTTCCCAGCTAGAGTGCAAGTTGTTGGCTGAGTCCGGGGTGGACTGTTAGTTTGGACCTCAGACACACTTACTCACAGAAGACAGGTGCCAGGGAAGGTCCCCGGGTCCCTAGTGAAAGCTTGTTCACCCTCCCTGGGGCGACTCTGAGACTAGGAGTCCTGACAGCCCCATAACTTTGAACACCTGGATGCTACATTCCTTACAAATGTACGTGAAGACCCACCAATGATCCCACTGGGATGCAGGGACCCTCCTCCCTTCCCTGCATCAGGGAAGATGCAGCTGGTAGGGTGGCAACCTCCAAGCTCCTCAGGGAAGAACGCAGGGAAGGGAGATGACCAACGTCCCCTGCAGAGTGGGAAGGAGACCTAGATTCTCAGATTCCCTCCAGGGGTAAGAAAGGGATGTGGGTTTCCCTGCAGGCCAGGACACTGGGGAGAGTCCTGAACCAAGACCAACATTTCCTCCCAGATGTCAGTTATGTTTAGTGACAGAGCTGGTGTAGAACATGGCTTTCGTATGTGGAAACGATGAGATCCCGAATCTCACATCCCAGTGCTCACCAGAGGTGTCCACACAGACCAGGGAGAGGAAGGCCATTCTTGAGTAAACGGTGTTCACAGGTTGGACAGAATTTGTACATCTTGTTGTTTTTCCCCCCTCAGATGGAATAGTGTGTGTTGGGCAAAAACAACAAATGCCTTGACTTCTAGCTTTTCCAGAATCTCGGGCAAGTTAACGTCTCCAAAGTCTTGGTTTTATGAACTCTAACTGGAGACAGAGCCCATCTCATGGGTCCCACCTAAGGTAGGGATACTGCTCAGGCCAGTGGCGGGTGGGGAATCAGTGAATAGCCCAGGAGGACTCCACCTGTGCAGTTACAGCTCTTCCTCAACCTGGCCTTGTGCCCGGGACCTTCTTCCACGGAGGCAGAAACAGCCTCTAAGTTTGCTCAGAATCCCTTGCAAGGAAGTGTGGGCTTTGTCTTGCCTTACATTGGATGGGTCTCACCGTGAGGGCTGCAGGGCATCACTCTCAACGTGGATCAGCTTTAAACTGAGTGACAGGTCACTAGAGGATTTCTTTACTACTTGGGGCTTTCCGAGAAGCGTCTGTGCTTAGGTAGTTTTTGTCTTATAAAAGTTTCCCACCTGCAGTGGAGTTTATAATTACTTCAAAGCTTTTTATAAATGAACTAGATTTCCTTTGCACTCAGGATAATTTACAGAGTCATCAGTCACTTCACTGCAGCTGGAGCTTCACACAAACCCTGCCAATGCACCTTGAAAATGAAACCGTGTGTAAGTGGGAGCGAGGAAGCATCCCTTTGAGGGAAACAGAAATGACTGTCCAGCAAATGGTTCCTCCAGCGCATCTACTTGACATTAAAAAAAAAAAATCCTAAATCACTCACCAAGATTATGTGAATCTCATAAATGAAGAGATAAGGATTACAATTTAAAAGAATCATTCCGGTCTAAAACTTGTATTAAAATACCCCTAAATGATTTATTTAGCATAAAAGTGCTGGAGGGCACGCCTTTCTGCCCATCCCCGCTCCATCCCCAGATTTTACCTACACAGTTTCTGCTTGGGAATTTTATTTTATTTTTTTTTTGTCAGCATGGATGTTACCTTAAATTATATCACTTGAGTTAAACTGCAAATAAAATCACACATAATGCAGACAAAAATGACTGTACTTCCCAATTTCGAGAACGTGACTTACATGTGAATTAGACATTTGTCTTCCTAAACCCCAGGAGACCCCAGGATTCTAGAATGAGCCAGAACACACCTCCAGTTGTCTCTTTCTTCGGATTTGTGTAATTCCTGGCACGTGCCTTTCAACTTCCATTTCTGTGAGAAGTGTGCTCTTAGCCTCAGGGCTTTCTTCCTGCCACTGCTCCTAACTCATTACTTTATATTCGCGATTGCCCTTCGGGAAAAGGAGAATCTTGTTTCAGAATTGCACCTGGGCATTTTAAAGTAAATACGATGCAAATACTTAGTTGGCCTTGTACGTACGTTCACTTCAGAGTGAAGAATGAGTTTGTAAGACTGGGAGGGGGTGAGGTGGGCGGGGAAGTCATTTGCATAATGGTGTTTGCTGCAGGGGGAAACTGAAACCCGGGCTGCGTAGGTGGAGCCCTGTTTCCTAACGTCAGCGCCGTCGCCCACGACCGCCCCCGCCGACACATGACGCTCTGCAGCCAACCCCGGAGACCGAGGGATGGCCGGGCGCTGGGGGCTGGGGAACCAAGTGTGAAACCAGAATCAACACCTGGATCTGGGCCGGCTGTGCGCTCCCTGGTCTCACCCGTGAAGGAACACTCCTCCTTTTCTCCTGAGGCGTGTGTGAATGTCTCATCTTGTGTGACAGGGCAAGTCTTGAAAAATGGGGATAGATCACATTTTTAAAGAATTACTTCTTCCCCGCCCTGAGAGTCAGTTTCTCAGTCGGCTTGAGCGTTGCAGAGCCTGAAACCAGAGGATTCGGGCAGCCCATGGCCGCCTATTTCGTCGAGAACAGTTCAACCCTCGGGGTGTCATAAAGGCAGCTCCCTGGAACGGCATCTTTCACCTACTCGATCTGTACCCCTGATGTACTGCAAGGCAGTTTGGGTTTGTAGTAGTCTGAAAATTATATGATCTTACATGTTCTGTCGTTTTTGCCTAGCTAATGTCTCTAAGCAGCAGGGTGAATTTGGGGCAGTTGGGGAGTTAGCACCAGAGTGTTTTTCATACAAGACGGGTTTGCTCTCGGTACTAGATTTTCCGCTGTAAAATATATACTCCTTGTAGGAGTTGTGAGAATAGGAGCCTTATGGTAGCCGTGTTTCTTTTTGTTCTGTCTTCAGCCAGCAGTCGGCTGATACCCTTGCGCGTCAACAGTGGGGAGACGGTCTCCTGGACGAGTGGTCCCACCCTGGAGGTCTCAGCCCCACTAATGTTCTCAGGCCCTCTGAAGTCCACCTGCATGTCAGCCATTGTAAATAACTGAGAAACTAATGGCTCTGGCATTTATGTAGTCTATGACATGGGGGCTCTTTTTTTTTTTTTTTTTTTTTAAAGCATGTGGGCCTCTCACTGTTGTGGCCTCTCCTGTTGCGGAGCACAGGCTCCGGACGCGCAGGCTCAGCGGCCATGGCTCACGGGCCCAGACTCTCCGCGGCATGTGGGATCTTCCCGGACCGGGGCGCGAACCTGTGTCCCCTGCATCGGCAGGCGGACTCTCAACCACTGCGCCACCAGGGAAGCCCCGGGGCTCTTTGAATGTATATGATAAACATTCTTTTATATGCCTAAACGCCTATCATTTTAAAAAAAATTACCAGCTTATAAAAATAGAACTAGTAGCATAATGTGTGTGAGGGGTGATGACAGAGGCTCAGGAGATGAGTGGCAAAATGTTCTCTAGGAATTTTCACTTATAAACTTTGATTACTGTTCATTTGGCCTCAGGATTAACATCACGGAACTACTTTTCATTCTTCCATAATGGGTATAACTTCTCACCATCAACTTCTTAATTTAAAAGTATTTATTTTATGGACCATTGAAAAGAAGATAATTTACACATGTATGATTTTATTAGGCCTTCGTGGAGTGTTTGCACTGAAAAGATGTGATTGAGGCCAAAAGACAGGAGCGGGGGAGCTTTATTTAATTCACCTAAACATTTTAACTGGGCTGTGTTACTTTTCTTGTTACATTTTGGAAGAAGGAGGAAAAAACAGTTTTAAACCTAGGATTGGGTTATTACACGTGCTTATTTCCACACATTATTACATAAATGATATTAGGTCCCAGGCACCAAGGCACCCTAAGGAAATAGTGCTTTTGTCCTTAGGAAGATCACAGTTTAGAAGGACAGACAGTTGTGAAAGATACTGTGATATCAGCATTCTTGTTTCCCAGGGGGCCAATGTGTGCCAGGCTCTGGACCAGGTTCAACTTGTGAATGATCTCACTTCCTCCTCACACAGTCCAAGAGAGTGGTCCTATTATGATCCCCATTTTATAGATGAGGCAATTGAGGCACAGAGAGGCTAAGTAACTTGTCCAGGGTCACACAGCAGGTAGGTGGCAGGGCCTGGATTTGAAGCCAGACAGTTGGATCCCAGAGTGCATATATTCTCAACTGCCATGGCACTAAACCACACTATGAACGAAGCCCTCTGGGAGCACAGAGAAGAACCCTGAGGCTTCTGTCTGTGGGCGTCCAGGATGTGTTCAAAGAAGAGTTGATGTTTAGCTCAGCCAGGAAGGGTTGGGACACCTGTGTTGGATAAATACATAAGGTGGCTTCTCCTGCTAATGACGGTAGAAGGAAAGTGTCACAAGGCCATTTGTTTGCACCTAAAGATACATCACATTTTAAAGGACCCTGGTTACCCTTCGTCTTCTTCGATCTCACGCCACGGCCATGTGGTTAGCGTTGGTGAGGATGACATTCCTGCCCCCCAGAGCAAGATGTTACTTCTCATACACGTCATTCAGGGCATAAAGTGAGTAAAAATACAACATTAAAGAGAATATTTCATCAAGATATGCTGACTGCAGATTTCACTTATTGAAGTCTAGTATTAGACTTACTAGAAGGTCTCCCAGTAAGTCATGAGAAACATTGACTTTGAAACGTTCTGATGTAGGTGATACGCACCTGAAAGATGCCAAGCCAGGCTTTGGAGAAGCCTGATGGCCCTCCTGCCCTTCGGTGGCTTTTAGTTAGAAAACTAAATATTTGTTTGGCGCCCACCATGGCCAGCCTTGCATGAGATCCTCTTGGGGCAGCTCACGTGCCTGTTCAGGCAGGAGGGTGATGGTGCCTGAGGAGGACGTGCTCAGAATCCAGCACCGCTGTGAGCTAGGAGAAAGCCCAGCGTCCTCCTGCGTGAGCAGTGGGAATGTGTCTGCCTGACAGCAGTGACCGTGTTTTACCCATCTTTGTCCGCCCCTCTCCATCCCATGGTATTTGTTGATGCTTGTTATGGGTTCTTATGTTGAAGCCCCCAAACCCCCACTACCTTAGAATGTGGTGGGATTTGGAGATAGGTCTTCAAAGAGGTAATTAAGACAAAATGAAGTCATTTGGGTGGACGTTAATCCAATATGACCGGTGTCCTTATAAGAAGGGGAGATTGGGGCACGGACGCATGTAAAGGGAAGACCATGTGAGGACACAGCGAGAAGGCAGCCACCTACAGGCCAAGCGGAGAGTCCTCAGAAGAAACTGAGCTTGCTGACACCTTGATCTCAGACTTCTGGGCTCCAGAATTTTGAGAAAATCAACTCCTGTCATTTAAGCCCCGCAGTGTGTGGTGCTCTGTTATGGCAGCCTGAGCAGACGGGTACAAGCGCCGATGTGTTTTTGTTGAATAAACCCATGGTGAGATGGATGCGGGGAGGAAACTGTTGCATAGCTAGAGGAGAAGCAGACCGTAGAGGTCTTTCTCAACCTGGGCAGAGAATTTAAATTCAGTGTTGGAGGCAATAGGGAGCACAGTAGGTCCTAGAGCAGGGGAATTCCATGGCCAAAGCAATGTCTTAGGAAGACTGGTATGGTGAAGCTCTAGACTTCTGAGCCAGTGAGAGGAACCAGGCCTGGGAACCATAAGAAAGCTTGACAAAGGGCTATGGGATAACTGATGGGAGATGATGAAATGAAGGGGACTCCTTCCTTCCCTGTATGTCAGTGTTCTCACCTGGAGGGACAGATGAGAAGTTCTGAGGGACCGAGAGATTGCAATTCTACCTGGAGACAGGCCCACAAAGGCTCTGATCTGACTGCACAGAGACCAGCTTCCTCACCTATATGATGAGAGCGAACACACCGGCCTCTAAGGAATTGAGAATCCACACCCCTGGAGTTCCACAGGGCGGGTGAGATTTTAGGGGGACCTGGTGTATTCGCAGTGCCAGACAGTTGCTTTCCCCTAAGGGGTGTGGCATCCCAGATACCCAGCCCTGGAAAGTAAAGAGAGGGTGAATTGGGGCATCCATGACCAGAATCCATTTGTAGACCAAAGAGGCCATGAAGGGTGAGGCCCGTGGGCAGCCTGATGGGCTCCCGGGCTGACTTGGCCACTCGTGCTTCAGTGCCACCAGCTTTCTTTGGCTTTTCTGCCACTGCCAGCGGGAGGCTGGCTTCAGTGGATCTTGGTTACACATTAAACTCTAGTTCAATATCCTATTGCTCTTTATTTGTACTCAGGGCTGCACAGTGATGAATGAGTGAAAGATTAGGGCAGATCAGATGTCAAATCTCAGCAGATGCCCTTATGATTAGAGTTGCTTCTACAAAGCAAAGCAAAACTTACGGTATCAAGATTATTTTTTAAGAGTGCACTTTGATCAAAGTTGAATCCATATTTCTTATTATTTCAAAGTTTACAATGTGTGAACACCTTTTAAAAGCCCTATTATACAGAGCTATTCTGAAACCCGTAAGGCCAAGAAACCCATGAGCGTTATTTATCATAAAATGAAAATCAAGAGCCTTTATATTTTAAACTCTTCAAGAATTATGCTAACCTACTTGGTCAGATTCCATAGCAAAGACTGTTGAGCCCCAAAGAAAATAAACTTCCTGGGGCAGGGGGAATTGGAGTTTTATAAGGTGGCGGCTGGATGAGAAATAATGTTGAAAGTAGAAGGAAGTCTAATGATTCTATCATGTAGTCCTTTGTCATGACTTACTCTTCTCTGTTTCAGCAGTTTCATCTGACTTTCTATTATTTTCTGTATGTTTTAACTTTCTTTATGATTGTACAATTCTAAGGGACTCTCAGAGGGACCCACCTGGGAAGCCCGGGGTAACATCTCTGGGAGTACGCTTTCTCATCGTGCTAAGTCTAGGAGGGACTAAGAGAACTGTTTTCTGTTGAATTTGATTGTATCTTTCGGTGTACATTTCTGTGTCTTTAGTTACATGGGATGGACTGTTCAGTAACGTCAAATACTTTAGGGATAAAAGAGGAATCCACACTTGTAGACCCTTTCCTTCAGGAATGGAGAGTATATAATTGCAGAGGCTTTCGGATTTAATTAAGAATCTTTCCAGGTTAAGAGTGACAGAAAATGCAACTCGAACTGGCTTAAAGAAATTCTAGAACGTACCATCTCATGTCAGTAAGCAATCTCGGAATAGGATTCGCACAGATACCTCTCAAGTGAAGTCAAGACATTTCAACTTTTTTCTCCTCCTGGTTCTGTCTCTAATGTGTTGACTCCCTTCTCAAACAGACCCAACTTTAAGGGCCTCAAGTGGCTGCCGCTCGTCCTCTGGGTCCAAATCCAGCAGCAAAGAGCTTTTGTCCCACCATTCCCTGCAGAAGTGCTGAAACTCACTCTGATTGGACCAGCTGAGGTCATGTGCCTATCCCTGGGCCAATCACAGGGGGTGAAGGACTGTGATGTACTCATTGATTTACCTGCCTTATCTTCACTCCTCTGCCAGGGCAATGGAGTTACGAAGATTGAGAATGGATCACTAAGGCAGCAAACCACAGGTGTCCACTAGATTTTACTCACTGACACAGGTGACTCACTAAATGTATGCTTCGTGGTGTGCAAAGGAGCCATGTCTTGACGTCCAAGCAGCCATCCGTCACTTACTTGTCACACTAGCTATCCCTTTTGTAGGTTGGCTGGAAGAGGGACCTCAGTATCTTACAAGGTAGCCCCTTACAAATTGAGTATTATGTCTATTATTCTTAAGCCTGGCGTGCAGCTGGCGGCAGGATAGTCTCTATTTAGATATTGTTTGTCGTTTCTTCCACCTCCCTCCCAGCAACCCCAGCTCCTGTTGCCAAGTGTCTAGCTCCTTCCGTATTGGCCCAAAGCGTTGTCTTTTGTGTTTGAGAAGGATTTCTTATTTCATGCAACCACATTTTCTTTCTGTGAAGCAAACACAGGCCTTTTGTCTTTCTGACTTTTTCTACGTGTCATCTAGCTAGGATGATTTGCTTCCAAAATGCTCTCTGATGTTGATAAAATGTTTTGTCTTCTCTTATGCCCAAGGAGCAAGTCCTTCCTTAGCAGAAACTATCACCTAAAGGTTCATCTGTTTTGCCAATCAAATGCTGCAGAGATGTTCTCTCTAATAAGAATCCCTTTTCTCAGTTTTGACCGCTGAGAGGTCGATCGAGGCCACTTAGCAGAACAAAACAACCTCCTATTTCTTTGTCGTCCAAGTTCAAGGCATATTCAGTGAGTTCTCAATGATTACGACCAGCAAGCAAAGGATGGCTGCTGTATTATTTGGTGAACTTCATTGTGATTGTTCAGTTCACTTTTAGACCTCACTTCATTTTCAGCCATTTAGAAAGACGCTTATGTGTTCTGCGAGAGCATTTGCAGTCTGTTTCTGATTAGTTCAAATGCTCTTGACCAGGGCTAAGTTCGCATTTCAGCTTTGATTTATGCCTCCCCTATCTGCAGATATGTTTCTTGTTACCCCATACAACAGAAGACCTCTTCTTATTTATTCCTCTCATTTTCATGTGAACAAGGTAATTTGGTATCAGAAATACCTAGGCAAGGCTAGGCAGGCTAATGTTCTAAGAGAATAAGATATGGAGATAATATAGAAAATTCCGGATTACTGGGGCACAGAAAATAACCTAAGCAATTACCTGAGTTGATGATTCCAAATTCTCAGGTGTCCTTCTTGAGAAGAGAAGACATGATCTTAGAACTGTCCAGAGAAGGGTTGCATGGAACTGGGCCAAGGCCTTTGATGAACACATGTCCACAAAGATAGACTGTACACTCCAGGCCATTTTGAAGAGAAAAATGTGGCCACCCAGGTCAATGTTTTAAGTTCTGTGGCCATTTATTCTCTATTCCCTCAATCTCACTGGTCCTGAATCTTGTGTAAAATGTGGGCAGGGTAGGAGCTCAAAGAACGACATGGTAGTCAGATTAAGGAAGAAAGACAGAGTTCACAAAAGTCACTGATAATTCAGTAATCACCTCATGTCTTAGCTGGAATGACCCTCTCAGGGGCCCTGTTTCTATGAGGAGAAATACAGGTGTCTCAGCCTTTTGTCCACCTCTGAGCCTGGGAACTGCAGTGGACACCCTTCACCTTGATCCCGCGTCTTCATCCTCCTCTTGCACAACCCAGCTTTGCAACAGACGTTATGGGTGGCGTTTGTATTTCCCTTGTGTTCATGGGTCTGTCTGGCAAAATGCAAAATCTTACTGATAACGTGTGAACTCTTCTAGCATAGAAATGAATACTGTCGTCCAGATGTATGGAAAACAAGCCCACTTAAATATTTTTAATAACATATAACTTTTATAGGATGATGCATTCTAGTTATTTCATCTTAACCTCTGCCACAAAAGACATTTGAAGCCCTGAAGTGGGTTCCATGAAAAAAATCCAAACGTAACAGCCTTGGAAAAGATGGTGTGTGTGTGTGTGTGTGTGTGTGTGTGTGTGTGTGTGTGTGTGTGCGTGCGTGTGTGGTAAGATGTTAGAGTGAGCGCTTTTGTTTTCTTTCCCCCCATTTATACAGACTTTTGTTCTGCTCTTAGATAAAATACGAATAAACAGGAAGTTGAAAAAAATGTGGTGCAATTGTTCTGAGCGTTGTTTTTCTTATGAGGCTTTATTATGGGCCATCCCAGACCATCCTATTCAAAGCAGCCCCTGTAGGTGGTGATGTTAAAAAAGAAATGAACCAGTCGGGCTGCTGGAGCCGCCCCTCTCTGCAGCTGCCTGCTTCCCACGTGAAGCCTCAGCCTCCGGGACCCTGGGGGCTGCTCAGACTTCCCAGTGGTTTCCTCTTTATTGGCCCTGAACCAAGTTGTAGAATTTTAAGGATGTGAAAGTAAGGCCATTCCTATGGAAAAAAAACATTTTTCTTCTTTACTCCTCATTCTGAGTTCACGAGACTTTTTCATTTCCCCTGAATGCTCATTTGTGTGTGTGTGTCTGTGAGTGTGTCTGTGTGTGTGTTAAAGAACCAGGAGCAAACAATTTAACAGGAATGTGCGACCTTTATTTATCTTTAAGACAGTTCATTGGCTACAGCCATGGGCTGCTGCCATTTGGAACAAGTGGTTAAGAGAATCTGAATCTTGTTTTCCTTTGCTGGAAGGGTGACTTTAATAATCACAGCAGTAGTTCGTTTCATGATCTATGATGAGGTAACGGGCAAGAATGGATACTTCTGAAAGTAACCCTCACCTCCCCAGGCCCTCTGCCCTCAGTGAGTCCTGGCCTGTGTGAACTGGGGTCTGGGAGCTCCGGCCCCTGGGACAAGCAGAAGCGAGACAGGGGAGGTGCGGGGACGTGCCGATTCTTGTGGGACAGTTATCAGTCACAGGGTAATGCCACCTCCGTCCTTCTAACCCTGCACTTGTGGGGTTTCTATGCCTTCCAGGGCTTCCCCGTTCTGTGTGAGGGCTTGCAGAACCAGGCCTGGAGTTTTAGACCCTCTAGCTTTTTACCTTTTTCCCCCAAGATGGTGTCACCTCCCTGGATGTCCCATAGCTGGGGATGTCAGGCAGGAAAGAGGGGGGCAGAGCTGCAGGAAGGGGATGCTAGGGAGGGGGCAGGCCAGGCTCTGTCCCAAGTGTGCCCAGGGTCCCCACCCCTCCCCAGAGGCACCCAGGGGATCCCCTTCCACCATCACCCGGGCTTTTCATCCATAGCCACCTGGGTCTCATCTAACCTCCCCAGTGCCTGCTCTGGTCAAGCCTGGGCCCGTGGCTGATGCCTGCGCCACCCAGACAGCTGCCTGTCCTGAACCTGCCCTTCTGTCTTGCTTGTTTTTGCACTTAGTACTAAGTGAAACTCAGTGTTAAAAACTAGAAGGAAAAGATAGAGGTGCCGCCACAGGAACGTGAGCATGGGCAGAGGTAAGAGGGAGAGTGCCAACTGCCCAGACCCTGCCCCAGGGATCCCTCGGTCTGGAGCCTCGATGCCATTCAAACGAGCTCTTGTTGCTGTGAAAGTCAAAAAATGGGAGAGAGTAAATAAATCCCTTCTCTTTCACCCTGAACCTGGAGAAAAGCAAACCTCTGGGGCCGTAGGATTTCACCAATTAGAAATCCCATGAGATCTCTTCTGGGCTTAGCCCTCTTTGGGGAAGAAGTAGGACGTGTGTAAGTGTGTGACATCCCCGCAGGTTCTGGGGAAAGGTTCCGGGGAGACAAATGTCTCCATGTGGAACTTGGTGTTTGAAGGACCTTTCAGGGTCTTTTTAGGGCAAAGAAGCCTCATTTTGACAGGATTAGCCAGTTTGCTTTCAGAGGGCAGTGGTCACTGTTTCTGGAAAAGGTGAGCAGTGGGTTTCCCTAAGATGTTGCCCATTTTAGGTTGAGTACATAGGTATCTGGCAGTCTCATGACTATTTTTACCATTTTATTTTCTGTTCAGAGTCAAGAACTGTATCCACCTAAGTTAGCCCCTGTCAGTAAATAGAATGTTCCAGCAATGGAGCATCTAAATGCTTCCTGGACCAGACCCCTGCCATGTCTGTGAGGATAAATGATTGGAGTTAAATCCAAAAGTCGAGTCAGGTGAAGATATTCTGCAAGAAGTGTCGGGTTGCTTTTGTATATTCTAGCTCCTGGATTACTGAGTCTTTTCTTAGATGGCTGGGCTTAGAGGTTAGAGAACAGATAAGTAATTTTTCTCTGTAACGCTGAGCATTTTCACTGATTTCAGTCTTACTCATTAGAAAATAATCTGCTCACCCACAGATGCCAAGGGTTCCAGAACAGAACCACTCTACCTCCCCCTGTAGCTGGTTTAGACCTCTTTCCCCTTCTGTGGCTTCCACAGTCAAATGTGAGTTGACTAGCAGTCATGTGTGAGCGAGAGGTATTTTTGAAGCATGTTCGTCCCCATTCTGTCACAATATTTGGTGGTGGTGGGATGTGTGTGAAATAAAATACCCACCCCAGAGTCCTGTGAAGGTCACCCACCCTTGGATTCTGCCATTTGAAAGTTTGGACAATTTATTACCCTAAAATGCAATCCGACTGAACACCAGTTTGTAAGGGCCCTGTTATGAAATTGCAGGAATTTCCATGACCTATGCTGTCTGAGTCGTTTTTAAACATTGGTGCCCGGAGCCTGATCAGCCCGTTTTTATTTTTGACAATTTATAGTTAAGGAGGGATTGAGAATGAATTTGATCTGTTTCGCTTTGAAATTTCCCGAAGGTCATTTTACCAGCTTAAGACCAAAGTCGATAATGCTTTCGTTTTAAACATAGTTATTTTCTTTTTGTGAAGTAATCTCTCCTTGCCTGGTGTGTGGTCTAGTGACTTGATGATTTCAAAACCCTACGGTGTGAGCAGGCTTGGTCTTAAGAGTCTGGCTCTGGTGTGGCCGGGCTGCTAACTTGGCCCATTAATCGGCCTGACTTTGCACCAAACAGCATATGACTGGAAATTAGATTTTGTCCAAAAGAAGGAAACAGCAGAGGACCTCAATGGTGTCATTTTAGAGCTTTAATGTTTGGTCATTGGCCTGAAAGATCCATTCTCTTCTATAAATATATGTAAATATGTACTGTCTGTAACCTCACCCTCCAGATAATTCAAAGAGCCTACAATTAATTGTGCCAAATCAGGAATTTGCTCTTCTAGAAGATTTTCCTCTTTTTCTTAGGAAACCTGTTAATAAATCTTCTTGGTCATTGTAATATTTCATATATATTTATATATTGTATATTTTATGTAGCTAATGTATATATACCAATGATCTGAGTCCTTTTTAAAGAGAAAAATAATATTAATTGATTCCCCTCCATTTCTTTTCAATATCAAAAAGGACATTATAATAATCCCAACAGGAGAGGGTTCAGAAATTGAAACAAGTTGATATCTGCTGAGCTCTGAATTAAAATGGAGCATTTAGCTTTCTTTTTTTTTTTTTTTCTCTGTTAAGCCTTAGTAGTTTTTACACATCAGGCCTTTTTAGATCTAAGGTAACTATGATTTAGAATTATATTTCAAATTAGAACTGTCATAGGATCATTCACATATTTTGCTGTTGTTATGATATAGTAAACAATGCTCTTTAATCAGTAATTCACACACTGGGTCCGTGATTTTTATCTCCAAATTCACCCACATTGCATGGCATAAATATTTCATAATTGCTCACCTATTAAATTAAATGACACATGCTGGCCTTATCCATAATTTTTGATGTTAACAGATGAATTTGAAAAATAAAACTTGCCTTTCCTAGCAGCAAGAAAACCTTTTTCTTTTTCTCTCCTCCCTCCTCTTTTTTTTTTTTTTTTTTTTTTGTTGGTTCTTTTTCATTTTTTAACCACTAAATCATCAACCTCAGCCATCCCTTCTTCAGGGGAGTTACTCACTGTATTTTCTGTTGGGATCCATGATGAGCTTCCTGTTCGTTCTCAAAAGTTTACTCAGTGGTGAGGGCGAGCTCGCGTACAGAGGACTCACGATGGGTATGAGATAACAGCCTGGCTAATTTTACTTCTGAAATGACTTTTAAAATAGCAGTTTTTAAAGTGTGTCTTTTACCAAACCAAAACAGCGGTATTTATCACTGGATCCTCTCCCTGCATATCGGCTTTCTATGCAATTAGATGTCTGGTCTCAACTTCCATTTTTCAAATCTGTGAAAAAATTTCTCACACCAGTGGCCCTAAAGGAGGCCACTCTGTTTTAATGTAACTTACATGTAGCAGGAAAGGAAAAGGACAGTGCACCAAATAGACCGTAATCCTATTTAATCCTCACCATGCTGAGAAGGTTTGTGAATATGAAAATATTGTATGATTGTTCTCACATGAGATGCCTAGGGCTGTGAAATCCAAAGAGAAAGAAAGTATAAGAGGGGTTACCAGGGACTGGGGAAAAGGAGGAATGGAGAGTTATTGTTTACCGGGTACCAGATTTCTGTTTGAGATGATGCAAATTTCTGGGCATGGATAGTGGTGATAGTTGTACGACATTGTGAATGTGCTTTTTGCTACTAAATTTTAAGCTTAAAAATAGTTAAAATGGTAAATTTTGTTATGTATATTTTGCCACAGTAAAAAAAAAAAAAAAAAAACCACATGCACGGAAATAAGGCACCTGAATCACCATGTGTAATAAAGTTAGATGCTAGATGTGATTTGCAAGGAATTATAGGGGGAAAAAATCTCAATAGCCACCACTGAGTCCAGACGTCTGGTTTTACAGATCTGAGATCTGAGGCCCGGGAGGAAGCCTGTTCTCACCCCTGAGTGATGACGGGAGACCAGTCCAGGACTCTTAGACGACACTTGTCTGCCTCTCCCCAGAATGGCCATTCCTTCTCATTTGGAGTAACCGTGCCATTGGTTAGATTAGCTTTGTGATAAAGCCCTGCAGCTAGGACCTTTTAATCCTGCAGTCTTTAATCCAGACGGTCCATGCGTTAGCTGGGTGCGTCACTAAGGGAAGGCTCCCAGACCGGAGGCTGATCGATTCCCCAGCCCCGTGACAGGTTTTTATTTCCTGGGAAAATCGTGTTTCAAACCAAAGTGGCTCCTATAGTGGCAGTTTGCAGCCCACTGCCTCTGCCAGAGTGCAAGATACCTGTCCCTCGATGTGAGTTTTGGATTTGATGGGCTCCATCTATGCTTTCGAACCTTAGTTCATATTTAGTTTACATCTACTTTTCTCAAGTGTACCATCTTACCAAGGGAAGTATATATGCGAGACTTATCCATGTGATGTTTGTAATGTGGTTTAAATCAGCTCGGGAGCTAAACCCTCATGAAACAAATTGCAATAACCACTCTGTGGCATTGGAATACAATCTCTCAAGCCTCTTCTATGATATGCCTTTGTTTTTTACTCCAGTGTATAGCCCCTATCATCAAACAAGTTCTTGAGCCACGTTTGACTAAAAAAAATTCCACTTCGTTGGAATTAACACGAATTATGTTCAGTTTCACACAAGCTATAGTCCCACTTGTAGACGACTTGCCTACTTCCTGAGGGTAAACACTGTGCCCGTGCAAGGTTTTATTGTAACACATTTGTGCCCAATGTCAGCATTAATAATTCTGGGTAGAGGCTGCAGCGAGATGAAGGAACTGCCCGAGCGAGGGACCACAAATGCTTGATGTGGAGACAGGCATGTCAGTGAAACAAGAGCATGACATACTTTTTCTTTCCAAATGAGGCAGCACTACAACTAAAAAGCCATTTTGCCTTTCGCTTTCTAAAATACGTCTTGCTGGAGAAAAGGATCGCTTCGTCCCATCCATTGCCCGTGGAGATGCCGTTCGGGAAAATCTTGCACAAATGACAGCACTTCTGGGGGATTTAGGAGTGGCCAACCCACGCCGTCCCAATGTGGAGCCAAATATATCACCTTCAACATCAAGGTTGTTCCGGGCTGTTTTCTGTGGTTAGTTTTGTTAATTCAGCTCACTGGGAATCTTAGGCAAAAGTATATTTCTCCTAACTTGATGAGTGTTTCCCTGGGTCTGAGCTCCTTCAGAAGCGGACCACACACGTTCAGGTGGGACCATCTGTTGTAGAAAGGAGGTCACCGAGGACAGCCTGGTGATCCAAGGCTCTTGAGAATTAAATGTGTTGATCTTGCCTGAAGGGAGCTTGGGCGGGAAAAGGAATAGAACTCACCAACGTGAAGGTGACTGATGCCCAGGAGATAAAAGCAGTGTTTAGCATGGTAGGAAGGGTGACCAGAGTAATGGGGTGAAACAAGGAGGGACGTCCTGGAATTTAATATTAGAAATTAACTTCCAAACAGGGGTGTGTCCGTCAGAGTGTGAAATGGGCTTATCAGAAAAAACTGGGAGACTGGTTCTGGTGACATTGCCAAGAAGGTTAGAAGGAAAAGCTGACGAACAGGGCGAACTAGCAAATAAGGTGTGTGCTGGCAGAGCACTGGGCCAGGTGAGGGCCCAAGGGACAGTGTGGCTTTTTACGGACCCCCCCGCCCCACCACCACCAAGCGAAAGGACATCAGGGAAGCCAGGTCTACACCTGCAGTTCTGCCCCTGAATCAGGAGCTGCCGAAAGCTGAGCTTTTTGTCACCTTAACACCTAGCGTCCCAAATTTGGCCGCTGGAGTTCCTCTGAAAGCCTCTTTATTACTGTGACTTAGTGTTATGAGGCCACAACAGGGAATGACATGGATGACCATAATGGTTGTACCTTTTCTTTTACTACATCTTTGGACTTTCCAAACAAATTGCAGAATTCTTCTTCATATCAGCACATTTTCCATGAAAACATAGTTTATTAAAAGTGCCCAGAAATGTCCCCGTTGCCTCCCCGAGTGGTCTGGCTGGATTTGTTTTCCCCCTGCAGGCAAGGAGATTTATTCCCATAGCAGGGGTTTCCAGTGTCATGTTGACAGTCTTGAGATAATTCTTCCTGGCTTCATGTACTGACCTGCTTTGAAAATAGTCCTGTCACACTGCTAGGTAGGCAAAGTCATATTTTCATCACAAGGGAAGAGTGCCTCTTCGCAACGTGAAAGGATCATGTTCCATTGAATAGTGATTCTGTGACCAAAGCGCCTTCCCCTTTAATTTCTACAATTGTTTTTTAAACACTGCATGGAATAAGTATCTGAGTCAGAAAGGAGCCCCCGTCTTCCATCAGGTTCTCTCGGGAGGAACCTCGGTGTCTGTGTGGATTTCTCCTCCATCCCTCCCTCCCTCCCTCCTTCTTTTCTTCCCAAACGTCTCCTCTTCCTCCTCTCTTTGTCCTCTTGCTTTTTTTCCCAGCCCCTCGTCTTCTCTTTTTTTTTTTTTTTTGCGGTACGCGGGCCTCTCACTGCCGTGGCCTCTCCCATTGCGGAGCACAGGCTCCGGACGCGCAGGCTCAGCGGCCATGGCTCACGGGCCCAGCCGCCCCGCGGCACGTGGGATCTTCCCGGACCGGGGCACGAACCCGAGTCCCCTGCATCGGCAGGCGGGCTCTCAACCACTGCGCCACCGGGGAAGCCCTCGTCTTCTCTTTTTCCTGCACTTTTTTTTTTTTTTAAACAATGTACATAAATTGCTTTAAAAAATACAAGAAAAATTACTTTTGTATTTTTGCTTGAAAAAAAAAGACAAGAATTCAACACTGAAACCACCCCTTAATATATTAATCTACAGGAAGAGAAGAAGGCCAAGGGAAGCAGCAAATAACAGAAGCAGAACTATTTTATTTTATTTTTTCCAATTGTGGAGAGACTCAGAGAGGTTTGCACTCCCACCAAGCTGGCCATACGTGGCCCATGCTCCCCACCGAACCCCAGGAACGAGATGGGTCAGAGCACCAACAGTGGGAAGGAACAGAAAAGCCACAATGCCCTGGGTGGTCCGAGAGGGAGCGCCACCTGGGGCTCACTGGCCTTCCCGGTGACCATGGCCATCTGCTCTCCAACGTGGTACCACGGGCCAAGCAGGAGAAGAAACTGGTTAAGGAGAAACAGACACCAAGGGCTCCCCTGGGAGAAATCTTGGAATCTGCTAGCTGCGGGGACAGTCTTATCTCCAGACATCACCTCCCCTCCTCCCAACTCCCAAAGTTTGCTCTGAAAAGAGACCAGAAATCCTGCTTGGAGAGCTTCATGAACACACGAGCCTCCCCCAGGTGTGTGTTCACCGCTGGTCTGGGTGGCTGAGCCCGGGGGTGGATGACCACAGCCCACCTCCTCAGTCTTTCCACCGAAGGGCAGAGGCGGGTGGGGATGGCAGACGGTAGTGTTTGTCAGGACTTGGTGCAGGCATGGTGGAGGAGGGCCTGTGGGGGACACTCAGGGACCAAGGGAGTCTAAAGGATGGAGACCCAGGCTCACCGAAGTGCATGGTGGGAGTGAGGAACCTTCTCCAGGTGGGAGGGATGAACCTATTACTCGGATTTCTTCCTCTTAGCATAAGCTCAAACACCCAATACTGAAGACACTGTCCTCTTGGCTTTGGAAGGCTCCACGGGCAGGAGATGGCAACCCACTTCTTAAACGCTAATGGGGTGTCCATGGTGCTCCAGCCAGGGTGCCTGGTGCTGGCGAGGCTGCGTCAGCCAGCCACGGGGTCCATCCTAGAGGACTTGCAGTCCACAAGACACACAGATCTGTGGACCAGCAACCTCCGTGGAAGGGGCTCCACGGGCTGTGGGGTGGTGGCCCCTGATTTAAACAGTGGTGAAGGCGGCCTGGTGAGAAGGCAAGGACGTGGGTGGGGCCAACAGACGTCTGCCATCCTTCCCGACGGTTAAACCCCCTACCCCGACCCCATGGCTTCCTTCTCTCTAAATGAGGCTAATAAGAGTATCGGCCTCAGAAGTTTGGGCAAAGTCGATAATTTACACAATGCACCTAGGACAGGACCTCAGCAAATGGTAGCTGTCAGTCTTGGTCACCCCCGCAGCTGTGCCCACCCTGGACCTGTGGTGTGTCCCAAGCTAGCGAGTGGGTCGTGCTACCTGACAAGCTCATCCATCTGCCATTCATGGGTCCATTCAGCAGATTCTCACCCAGGGCCAGCTCTGACCAAACCCTGTGCTGGCAGGGGACACACTGCGAGCCTGACTGAGCCTGCCCTGACCCTGGTCACCCAACTGCTCGAAGGAAGCCCGAAGCACGAGGCCTACCTGTTGCCTGGTGACAAGGTCCATCCTCCCAGGGAGAGGTAACAGGAGGTACATTTCAAACCACAAAGTGACATTTGCCCTTCCATTCAAATGAGGGGTGGTAGCGTCTAAAGAGAGAGTGGCTCACTCCATCTCCACCCGTGTCTGAGTCACGGCCACCAGCAGTGGCCAGACTCTGGCCACGCCCACAGAAGGCACATGAGAGAGCTGGGGAAGCCACGTCCAGAGAGTCAAGGTGAGTCTGGGTTTGAAGACAGAGACTGGGCTTTGCTTCCCACTGGCAGGAAGCAAATATAGATCATAGACACCACCGCAGTGTTAGACTTCTCAGTGGATCTGAGTGAAAAATGACAACGGTTTCCCAGTGATTTGTGGAAATAAACTGTGGGTGGATAGCATCTACTTAAAGCCTGGAAACCGAGTTTCCTTTGGTTTGTTTTTAAATGCTTTGACGATGTGGTTTGCTTCTCCCCAAGAACAAAAAAGAAAAAAGCAAATAAAGGCTGACAGTGGAGTGTGATCCACAGCCAAGCTATTCTAATCGCCTGCCGCCACCTGGGGCAGGACGGTTGGTGACAAGAAGAGACAGTCGGTGAGGACGTGAGATCCATCCCAAAGGCACCAAACCCAACGTTAAGAAGAAGAAAACACACATTCCAGCATGGAGCAAATGTTGCCATCCTTTGGAGGGAAAATGCAAATGAGGGTGATTTCAAGGATTGTTTCTACCTTGTCACCAAACGGAGACATTGCCAAGTGCTCGTGGCGGCTGCTTCTGTTCCCTTGAAGCGATTAGGGCTCATCCCCTAGCAACAGGCAGCAGCGGAAAGAAAGCAGAAAGCATTGCAAGAATGTCACCTAATAAACACAGTGGGAACAGCATCAAGGACAAAGGCGGCCCCAGAGGGAGGGACACGCCAGGCAGAGTGCGTCACCTCCCGGCCATCTTGTCTATGCCCGTGGCCACAGGCAGGTGGGAAGGGTCCTGCCGATGTGGGAATCCCTCTGATGTGCTGAAATATTTGGAAGATTTCACGTTGGATTTTGCAGGCTCGCATGGCCGCTCTGGATTCGTTCCATCAGAAGTGCTTTAGTGCTATCTCATAACTCTTTTCTTCTGTATTTGTCCTTCTCAAAACCAATCCGTCAAGCAAATTTGCTGATCAGCTGTCCCTGGGACCTCTGTGCGCTGGCTCAGAACCTCAGTCTGGTGTTCAAAGGACCGGGCAGATTGGAGCCTCTCAGAATCTAGGAGCAGAGTCCCCTGGGTTTAGGGGAGAGTGAAACCCCTTTCTCCCACCCTCCTTGGACACCAGCTTTTCGTGGTACTTAGGCATTGGTTTTTGTAACTTCCCAAATGAATGCCACTGCACAGGCAAGAAGAGAGCTCTTAGTAAATGAAGTCCAGTTGCCTTTGAGTTTAGAAAATAAATCAAATGGCTATTTCCCACTAACAAGGCAGTTGCAGAGCAGATAATAAGTCATACCCATTTTTGTCCTCTGCATGTTCCCTGGGCCCCTGCACTGCTTCCTTTTCTAGCGGCTTTGTCAGAACCCTGGTGGGGATTTCCTCTGACCTGGCTCTCCTGGGGTTGAACGGCAACCTACATGGACACATTTTATGCTACATCTTTTTTTTTTTTTTTAACAAAATGATTAACAATGAAAGAGTTGGGTTTGGGGAGAAGCCCTTTTTAAAACAAACTATGGAAAGTAATTGATGGGTAGTGGCAGTCTTAGAAAACACTTCTTTCTGTAACCCTTTAAAAACTCTGTTGCTAACTGCATGCAAACTCCTTCATTAACATCCTGGATCTGGTACCCCTTGAGCTCTACGATGTGAATTAAGGTCCAAGGGTCCTAAGGAACAGAGTTCTTATTTGAATGTACATTTTGGTCATATAACATCAACAACCATTTCCCTTTCTGTTTGACATATCTGTGTGGTCCCAGGCATGAGGCTCTGTGGTTCAGGGGTGCCGTTGGCTACGGATTTCACTTGGGTCTGCTACAGCTTGTCTTACGCCGAATTTGTCTTAGAGCTTAATTTCCATTTTCAGCAAATTAGGCAAAATGAAAAGTGGTCTTTGGAAAAGAGTGAATGAGTGACTAATCCATTCTTCAAACATCTTTCTTGTGATAGTTAAATGGTGGTGATTCACTAACCCAACTCTTGATAAAATATAAAGCATGAATTTACGGTCACTGAACAGTCTGACAAAACTACCAAACCATGTTCCTGCTTGAAGATGCCTAAAGGCCGATGTTTCTCTGGATCTTTTTGCTGCTCCTTTGATGGGACTTTTACTGAGACAGCTCTAGCTTTCATCATGGTAAAACTTTTGGTGTCACTCTGGGTTTTCTTCGTCTTGGACAATGTTAAGTGTTAAGTGAAGGGCACCCCGTCTTATCAGAATGTTTTTTCCAAGACATGCAGCAGGAAGTAGTGGGCTAAAGGTTTGGACCCCTCTCTATTTCAGGAAATATCATGCTTGTCAGTAATAACTCTGTCCCTCCGTGCTCTGTTCACCGTGGTTTGCTTGCTCTGTCCCCATCCCTGTGACTCGGTGTGAAAGCGGGCTTCGATTCCACTTTGTCACCCACGGCCCCACTTTCTTTTTAGTTGATCTTAGGTAAGGAAGTGAGAGGACATGGAAGGGATTTGTGTTCTGTAAATAAGAGTTAAATCTTTGCAGATTTTGAGGCTGGAAAGCAACAAAACAAGATTTGCTAGCAGAAGTGGTTACTTCTAAACTAAGTTTAGACTGGAGATAAATCTGACAACCTCTGACATCTTTAAATGTCAACTGCACCGCACAGCCCAGATGACATCGTACCTAATGATCGAACTCCCTTTAAAATATACTTCATGTAAATACATTTTTTGTGAAACCACAAGCTGTTTCTCTCAGTTTTGTTTTCAGCTGGCTTTGATAAAGAGATTGGTTGGCATCTTACAGCTAATTAAACAGCTTTCAAGCCAACATCATTGAAGAGTTTTAGACTCAAAAATATACTGTACTATTCATGATCCAGGGGGGTGTTCACGATGTTTTCTAATTGTGCTAACAGACCCTGTCAGAGGAGAATCATTTAGCTCAAACTTGAGTTTCCAACACAAATCGTCCTATTTCTGATGCTGCAGTTACAGGGTCTGGTCTCTGTCAACTTACCAACACAGTAGGTTGAATTCATACTAACAAGAAAAAATGCAATTCCTATGTTCACTTAGATATATTAGTGTTTGTGATCTTGAACATTTCTTATACTTGTTACATATTTCATTTGGGGACTAGAGAGCTATCTGTTTTTTCTTTGTGGAAAATAGAAAATGGAATGTGAGAGACCTTTGTTTCCAGGGCAAGGATTCTGAGTTTCTGAGCTTTTCTTTCACTCTTGTCTGTCTGGCTTTTTTATTTTCTTTTTGCCAGTTGCAGTTATTTCTAGATTCTGGAAAATTATTGCTTGCTTTAAAGAAAAAAAAAAAAAAAAAAAAAGCTTGGTTTTCTAATTTCAATTTTACAGTGTAACCTGTCCTAACCCTTAAAGCCAGATTTGCTCTAACAAAATAGTGTCATTTCATACACAATGGATTGGCTCTCAGTAAAAATGTGTATCTAATAATTGGGGGAGAAAACCCTTACTTACACTTAGGAATGGCTCTAAATGTAACAATGGTATTTTAAAACCTTGGTGTTAACACATGCATTTTGTGAAAAAAAAAAGGAAGACTTAGTTGCAGGTGAAGTAGCTGTGCTGAGAACATTAATTTATAATATGGAAGAGTTTACCTTTGGACTTTTCTACTTGCCAAAAAATTGGGAATTTTTAAAAAATGCTTTGAATCTTTCCTCACTGAAAGCTTTTGTCCTGTGCTACCCTGATCATAAGAAATTACCAGGTAATAGGTACAATTGAGAGGGAACTTGAATTTGTTCCGTGAGCACGGCCTTTTTACTTGTGGTAAAACAGAGTTAAAATGACAACGGTTCTGAAGAAAGTGTTTGAGGACCATGTCATGTTTCACTCTTTCCAGATGACTAAAATCACAATCATTTCCAAGTCTTATGTCGGGGGAAGGGGATATATGTGGTTTAAGAGGCAAGCATTAGCTAAGGTCAGGGGTTTTCTGAATGTGAATATTCGATTATGCTGGTTAAGGGTGAGGACAGATATTCTAGGGTAAGATACTCATACAGAAAATGTCTTCAAGTAACAAATTCAGGTGATTCCCAGAGACTTTTTATTCCCTGTCATCTTTCATTGTAGGGTTCATTCAAGGTTTTTTGGTTTGTTCTTTAACGCTGTTGTCTTACACAAGTCAGGCTGCCTGCTCTAAAGTGTCAGATCAGTCCCATAATATTGAAAGAGCTGGATCATAAAAACAAGAAGTGTGTAAATTCTGAATGAACCACATGTTAAAACATGTCTGATGTTGAGCAGCCTAACACATTCTCTTGACCAGAAGATGTGATTCCATTGATATTGTCTTCAGTTCAAGTTTACGAAAAGCCTTGCCATCCTGTCCCAGAGAGTGCTGTAAATTCACCACAAGTGTGTCCCTCCTTCTGAAGGATTGAAAATTCCTCCAGAGTTTTCTGTCCATCAGTACATGTTCTCAGTGTTCATCCTGAGCTGTGTTATTTGTTTGGAGTGCTTTTCAGTGTTTACTTTGCTGCCCTATGTTTTAGGAAGAAATCCACTTTCAGAAGAAATGACTTTGTACCCTCTGTGAGTGTTTACTTTCTTTATTACCTTAAGAATTTTCAAGTAGGAATAGATTAGGAGAATATATGTTTGTGCAAAGAACATGGAGGGGAAAGAATTAACTAATTTTTAAATTGTTTGAAATCAGGGGACTGCTGGGCTGGATCTATTGGGGTTTTTCAAATTGTTCCTGTATTTAATTAGCCAAAGCACTGAGTAGTATTTCTTTTTGATATAGATGTTGAAAACAGTTTCGTTCTTCTGAGTGTAAATAGCAAGGACTAATGCTCTTAGTATTGCCTGTAAAATCTAGAAATGTCTGCAGGCTGTTGTGAACAATTCTGTCTCTTTATGGAGAGTTGTTTGGGCTTTTTAGAAACTCATTAAATTGATGTGAGTGCCTGAGTGTTATCAGGAAAAGGAGCTTTAGAAAATGGTTTCAGAATGTGTCATTTTCTCCTTGGTTTAATCTGAGATAGTGTGTGGGCATGCTGGTATTTTAAAAGGCTAAAAATGTCCATAATGCTGTACCTTCAAATATGAAATAGGACTGCAAACAGAGAAGAGTTTTCTTAAGTCTTCTGTCTGAAATTCTGCTTTTCTTCCCATTAGTTAATTCTTGGATTTTTAGCGAGGATTCTTTCATCCTTTTGTATCTTCAATTTGTTGTTGGCATTTAGCACAAACAAATTTTGAAAAGCCATGGCAGCTTTCTATCATTTTTGATCTGAATATTTAATGTTTCATCAAATAAAACCCTGTGTTTTCATTTTAACTAGTTTCATTATTTTTTTTAATGAAATGATTTGTGGTAGAAGACTGCTATTTGGTTTCAATATTAATATATAAGATGAACTACGTGGGTGTCATTTATTTTCAGTAGTAAATAACTGCTTAACCGATTCTTTTCCTTTAGCATAATTCAACTGACTCCTTTAGAAATTTGCTCTTCACTTTCACACAACATTTGATGTGTGTGGATGAAAAATAAAAATTACATGTTGTATCATTAAAAGCACCTTTCGTGGTGTCATGTGGTCAGAATCAGGGAATGTCATGTAGTTAGTTTCAAAATCCAATCTGTAGGTTAATCATTAATTATTCTTGTTTCCAGGAAACTCTACTTAGGTTATTTCAGAATTTGAATTTGCTAGAATTCTTGTTTTTAATCTTTTATGTGTGTGTGTCATTGTAACCTGAAAAAGGGGTTAATTTAGCAAGATTAGGTACCTTTTCTTTGTGTATTGTGGCTTCTTCAATTACTCATAAACTATTTAGTAGCTAAAATGTTGAAAGCAGTTTGGGAACAAAATGTCTGCTTCAACCATGATAAAATTGGCCACAGTTTGCCGATTGGGCAGATAACAAAAGCCAGCAACACAAAATAGGTAGAAAAACAGTTTGTTCGCTGATGTGAGACCACTGCAGGGCTTTTTGCATGTTATTTTTTTCATTCTGATGTTTATGTTGTGCGGGCAGAACGTGGAGAGAGGTTTTTGCTTACCCCTCATTCTGATGAACCATTTCAGCTAGTGGATTTCTTTTAAAACTTCAGAAAATAAGCTGCTCCCCTGGCATCTGAGACACATTTGAGTTAAAATCCAGCTTTGCACCTAAACCCCACGTTTCATCCGGGCTCCACCTGCTTGTAAATGTCTCGAAGCTCATAATTGGATCTTTTCAAGCAGCAGTGTAAATTCCCTTTTTCCAAGACTCAACGTGGAAATACATGGCTGTGACTGCATTTTTGCAAGTGTAAAACAAAAATGATAGTTTGCAGTTAAAAAAAAAATTCCCTGTCTGAGCCTACAGTTGACAAAAGTTTTAACAACTGAAAGTACACATTGCCTCTCATGTGGTCGTCACAGACTGTAAACAAATATTAATGTTTTACATGAGACAATACATTTTTTCAAGTGATAGGACGAGATAACAGCATCCTCTCTCTCCTCTCTGTTGTTCTGAATTCTCATGCCTTGAGTGTGTGTCTTATGGTCTTTTTTTTGTTGCTGTTCTTTTCTTTTTGTTCTAAAAATCAGATACTCCAGGGCATTAATTAGGATGAGGTTTATGTTTCTACTTATCTAATCTTTGTTTTCACAAATAAATACAAATAACTCAAACTGAAACTTGATGGCTTTGGTGATAATAAACTAGCAGCCACGGGGAAATTTTCTTCATTTTAATGTTCTTTCACAACCCACATTCAGTTTCGGTAGGAAAATTATTAACCTTTTCAACAGCATGCTAAAACATAGGTTCATAATAGACGCCTGAGTATGATTTGCAGGTTTTGGTTCTATTTTGAGATTTTTTTTGGTGTGCAGAGTTTTTTCTTTTTCTTTCTGTCTTTCTTTTTTAAATGGCTTTCTTTGACAGCGATAGTCATGACTTGGAGTCCTTTCGTTGGTATCTTTTCAGTGTGGGCCCATTTTAGAACATTTGTATTTATTTTTTATGGTGGGAAGGGAAGATTCCTATTTCCTATCCTCCTACTGTTTTGTGCTGTGAAAGAGGAAATGTTCTTTAGTCTCATTGTTTTCCCTCATTTGAATTCTTGGGTAGACATTGTGAATCCCATGCCCCCATTAAAAAAAAATCCATTTGAGCCACATTTCAGCTAGGGCAGATGCCTCTGGGTTAGGCATCTGACTTGACTCCTATCTGCCTTGGGTGGCCTCGTGTCAGTGCCCATCAGACCGAAGCAAGTCGGGCCAGTTTGGGCTTGTGGTCCTGAAGGTCTGTACAGCCACCAGCTTGGATGGAAGGCCTGGGATGGTGGGGTCTCCCTAGCTGACTGCTGCTAGGAAAGGGCGTGGGGGGAGGTGATCATGATCTGGTAACTCCTGTGTCTTGACCTGAAACACACAAGGGGTGGAACGTGGGGTGGGAGAGGCCGGCGCGTGGGATGCTCTCGGAGGGCAGTTTCCATTTTAGGTGTCTTCTTCCCCAAGTCTGGCTGGGACAGTCACACCTGCAGGGAGGGCCCTGGATGAGACATCGTCCTACCCCACGCACACTGCCCTGTGTCTGATAAGGCTGTGCCTTGTGACTCACGGTCCCCTTCTTTGTTGCGTCCCCATGATTTGTAAGTCCCCACCCTCCCCTGGTGCCCTACCCTACCCGTTCCCACAGCCCCTGAAAAGTGGGAATGGAAACTGAGGAGCCCTCGTCTTGTCTGTATCCAGTGCCACTTTCAGTGTCATAGCCTGGGTTTGTGTTTTTCTTCTTCTTCTTCTCATACTTCCTGTATGAGGTTCGTTTTTTTTTTAAATGATAAACAAACTCTTTTTTTTTAACCTTTTTTTTTTTTTGACCTGGTCATGGGTCGCCTCCTACCTGTCCGGTTGTGAGCCTTTGGCTGGCGCTGCCCACCTGAACATCATCAGGTGTCGATGTGAGCAGGGCCCCAAAGCAGTGTGGGCTCTGCTCCCCTCTCCTCCCAGGGTGGCAGTCAGGAGGGTCAAGCTGGTGGAGACATTTTCTAGTCTCCTATTTGAGAGAAATGCCAGTAGACAGCTGGCTCGAGACTTCTCCTCAGGCAAAGAGAGCAGGGGAGAGGAAGGCTACAGTGTGGGAGGGTGGGGCTTGGCCAGGAAAGAAATGTGATGCGGAGGGGAAGTCCCGGGTGCAGGTGTAGTATCCCATGGTGCCTGCCCCACACTCTACAGATGAGCAGCAACTGGAAAAGGGGATTGAGGGATGAATCATACCAACATTTCTCCCGAGGTCACCCCGAGAACGTGTTGAAAGTCTCAGATGGTTTCTGGGCCGCTGGCTTCGTCCTCCCACTCTGGGGATCCTGGGACAGAGCCATCCAGTGAGGAGCTTGGGTACAGTTGACCAGACTGAGAACATCAGTAGATGGCCAACCGGCAGTCACCACGGTCACAGGGACTTAGCCCGCGGCCCAGGTATCACTCACTACTGGTGACGCTTGGGCGTGCGTTGGGATCGCTTGAGGGCTTGTGAAAACCGACACCCCTGGGTCTCATCACCAGAGTTTCCAATTCAGAAGATCTGGGGCACACCTTAGAAATTTGCATGTCTGAAAAGTCTCAGGTGATGCTGCAGACCCAGAGAGCCACTCTGAGGACCACTGGTTAGGGCCACGGGCCATGGCTGACTGGAAAACCTAGAAGCCTGTAGATTGTCTCCATTTTCCCTCTAATCCTGAGCTGCTCTTCGTGTGTTCTAGACCAACCTTAGAGGTAAAACCAGCCTTTCAGAAAGCCCTTTGCATCTCTTAGTAATGGTATAGCAAGGTTACCTGTAATTTTGACCTTTTACAATGTCAACCAGACTATACATCTGCTAAAATGTGTTTGAGGTTTAGTTCTTTGAAAAGTAGGTTTTCTTTTATGGATAGAGAAAGTGACCAAGGTGAGGGGGACGGTACTGACTAGATCAGGAAAGAATCCAGGGAGGCCCAGCCCTTGGGTTGCCCACTCTTATCTCCATTAGTGGAAACCTTTAGTATTAACAGAGGGAGGTATTTTGGGGGTCCCTCTCGGTACCAAAAGGTGGGCAAACTTCCGAGATCCTCAGGGGCTCAGGGTATTTGAATCACCTGTGAGATCCTGTTCATCCCAGAAGGTGTCAGAGTGTGAAGGTCAGGATGCTGGACTGGAGGCTGGGTGCCACCATGCACTGGCTGGTGGTTGAACATCCCCTGCCCCCCAGTGAGAGAGATTCTCCTAAAGCAGCAACCTGAGAGGGCGGATGCTTAAAGGAGAGCACACATCTGGAGCAGTATCTAGCGGATGGGATGAGCTCAACAAACGATAGCCAAGAGGACCCGGCGGCCAAGAGGACCCGGCTGTGTTTGGGGCAGCCCTGGGGAAGGCTCGCACTCTGCTGATGGATTAGTTAAAGGCTGAAACTTTCTGAACCACGGGTAAGTCTGTAATGATGCGTGGCACACTTCGTAAAAACTGCTTCTCGGGGAGGTCCCCTCAGGAGAGGTTCTAAGTCTGCTCAGAGTTATGTGGCTTTCATTCTACAAATGCCCCCCCCCCAGAAGCAAAGGAAGGGGGCCCTCAAGGGTGGCTCCTCTCTCCCCTGCCCTGATGTCTCTAGTAGCACAAAAACTTAATCTTTTACATACGGGATCCATATCACTCATCCCTAAAATTAGTCTGTAAAAAGTGATGACGTTTTCTGAGCATGTCCTCTAGGTTTTAACTTTCTGAGACATAAAAGCCGAGGACTCCTGAGAGCGAACACCTTGGTATTGTCTACCGGGTCCCACCCTCCTGGCAACTGTTTCAAAAACTCAAAAAATTTGGCTTCCAAGCCTGTCCGAATCCAACGTGAGTCAACACGAACAGGATGTGAGCGCCTGGCCGGTTGTTTTCCCAAGCGTTGACGGAACCCTTGATGCACAGCGGGCTCGAGTGTGTGTTTTGCACATGGGTGGCTGGGGGCTCTGGTCTGGCTTTTCGGCACTGAGGTACTGGCAGTGTCATGGATGTTACAGCAAGCTGAAGTTTGTGCTCCTTGCTTCCCACACCCCTGCCCTGGTACATACTGCCTGGGAAATAGAAGTTTGGATGGAATCAAGGGCAAATGCCCTGACAGGTGACCCATCCAGTCCAGGGATGGGCATCTGAGCTGCTGTCTCTCTCCCCTTCTCAGTTTCCCAGGCTAGAAGCCTTTCCTCTGCCATTAGGAACCAAAAGGGTGTGATCTGGGAGCTGACTCTGGGAGCATCCAGGAGATTGCCTGGGCTGCATCTCAGGCCCCTGATGAGGACTCATATTCACGGTGTGATGTACGTGACCCTGAGGCCATCCCTCAGATCTGAGGGAAAGCGGAGCTGGGTACCCACAGTGGAGAGACCTACTGGGGGCCCCCTGAATGCTACAGACCTGCAGAAACAGCACAGCTCAGCCAAGCTGGGAGTAAGAATAAGGAAGTAACGTGTGACCAGAAGATTCTCTAGGAATGTCCTAACCCAGGGGAGGCGCTGGTGGTCTCCACTCCCTCCCAGTGTCTGCTGGCATAAGGGAAGCCAGATGTGCGATCAGCCCTGAATTGGGGGCAGATCTTTTAGAGTTCCTGAATGTTCCATCTTGGGTTTCTTCAGTGTTAACCAGACAGCCAGGTCAATGTGAAGTCACTCAGGATTTGACTTATGTGTGCAAAAGCTTGCACACAAACTAGCTCAGGTCTTACAGCGGAAAGCTGCAATTCAGAATCTAGGGACGAAGGTAGGAGAGACTCAGGTCTCGGTTCCAGCAATGTCTTTTCCAGTGTGACCTTCGGAAGATTGCCGATTTCCTTGCTCTGTATGCTTGTAAAATGCAGGTTGATCAGATGACCCTTCCGGCCCTGCCACCTCTCACTCTGTGATCCTGGTCCAAGCCCACGTGGTTGGGTCCATACCGAATCCTGCCCGGGCTCTTGCACTTTGGTTTTTTCCTCCCCACTCAGAAGTAGGGTAACTGGAGAGGAGCGTAGGTTCCTAAGCTGTCTCTCTATTTCAAACTAAAGGAACAAGGTCGCCCCTTCCACCCATGTCAGCCACTGATGCATTTCTTAGTTCCTGTTTCTCTTTGCCCACCCAGGAAGGCACTGCGTATAAAATCTTGGGCCCAGATTCGGGTACTGTCACATTAGAAAATGCTAGCTCATAGAACACACGTCAGGAAACTGGTTTTCCCAGCAGGCTCATTTGAGCAGTGTTCTCCCCAGAGTGCTAGCGACCACACAGCCAGGCTCATCCTCTCTCAGAAAGGCCAGTATTTCACTGCCACTAGGATAGGAGGCCTCTGAGAAAAAAAATAATAAAGGCTGCGGGAGTCTGTGTGCTTCAGCTAACTCATACGTGGAGGGCATCTGGGGAAGATATTGAGGGAAAACAATACAGAGTTTCAAGAAATAAATGCAGACTGTCACAACTGTCCTGTGAGTGTCAGGACGGCAAGGACTCAATCAAAGAGAAGCTTTGCTGTCTGCTGCCCTGTGGAACGCTGCGGGCAGAGGTTCCTGAGTAAGAGGGTTTCCGCTCCACATATGTATGGGAAGCACACAAGAAACTAACGTAAACGGCTTTCTTTATTTCCTAACTTCTCGGGGTCTTCTGTATGTTACTGTGCCTTGTGAGTGAATGTCTCCCGGAAGGATGGAGCTTTTCCAGAATCATGCAGCCCCTCCCACCCCAACCTTTTTGCAAATAATTTTGGGCCGTTAACAAAAGTCAGGAAATGGAGAGGGGCCAGGGCAGCTGGCTTTCCCCGTGAACTCAGGGCTGCATCTGGGGCAGAACGCATGTGGAGGGGATTGCAGGGTCCTCAGGGAAGCTCTGAGCAGTCACGGGCAGGGCCCATTTCTTCTCTGACCATCAGTAGTGGCTGGTCAGAGAATATGGCTGGGAATAGCAGGCAGGTGTGGATTTGACCTTGCTCCCATGGCAATGCTGTCTCCACCCCTCTCTTCCTACTCCAAGCATCCGAGCGGCAGATTTAAGCACAAAGCCGGTCTTTGGGGGAGGTGGCACCATTCGTATTTAGGAATCAAGCAATCCTTCTGTCAGTCTCTCGAAGTATCCCTTTACTTGCTTGGGAGAACTAAGAATGAGATTTCGCAAACGATGTGCTGCTTGGGAGCTGGTCTCAAGTGGCAAAGGCAGTTTTTAATAGAATCAGAGGTTTGGGAGCTGTTCTCAACCCTGTGCTGTCCTCAGGGTCTTTGCTTGGTCAGGGTCCCCCCTCTTACCATCTCTCCTTCCCTCCACCTCGCTGAGGCTGCTCGGTACAAGCTTGTCTGATCACGATGCTGTCATGTGCTTGGGAGCCCAGCTCTCTTGGATGGGAAGAGGAGAGGGGACCAGAGGTTCAGCCACCATCCCCCTCCTCCATCCTCATTGGACTGCAGTTCCGCGGTGACCTCTTTTAAGTCTCTTTGGACCCCTGGGGAGAGGTGTTCAGGACATCACCTGGGCAAACACCAGAGTTGTCCTGAGAGTCCTATGTGACTTCAGCTAGACCAACAGGAGCACCTAGGGGAAGGGCCTCGGTGTGCCCCAGGCTTAGACCTGGACCCAGAGGGGTAGAACTGACTTCAACTTTTCAGTAAACAGGCAGTGGGCTTCGGGGAACATCTGCCTTCACAGTCTCTTGCGAATTATTTTTAAACCGATGCCCCGCCCCCCTATCCCCACCGCAATCTTTGTTGATTATCAATAGATGCTGATAAATTTGATTCCCCATCTTACCGTGGCATTTAAGATCTGTCTTTCCCTTTTCGGTTTCCATGTACTGGGGTGACTGTGTCTCAATGCGGTTGGCAGTGACCTGTGTTTTTCGTGCATGTTTTTGTTTCAGAATAACTGGGAGATTAAACAGGAAGCTTTATGACACACTTGCTCGAAAATGACACAGGCACCGAAAAACCAGGACTCAGCCCCCTGCAGCACCTCTACCTGCTGCCCACGGCCGAGTGCAGGGGAAGGGCTGGCCCTGGGACCTGACTCCATCTGCCATGGACTCTAAGGGCCTCCACATTCCGTGATGATGTCTCTGCGATATGGTGGTTAGGGTCTAGTCTGGCCAGTCTCTGTGTGTCTTCATCCCTTTTCCTTCATTAAAAGCATAACTAAAGAAAAATGGATTGTTTGCTTATTAGTTACGTTTAAATATTGATAGAAAGTTTACCAGATAACATTTGAGATTCGTTTCTCTAGGACCACAGAGCAACGCTGCCATAACCACACAGATCCTTATGACAGCGTCTAGAAGAAGCGTGTTGAACTTGTATCACTTATTACTCAGACGTATATCTGGGTCACAGCCCAAAGGTCCCCAACTCTGAGGTGTCTCTCTGACCACCTGTCCCGAGAGACCCGCCCCCCCCACCCACAGTTATCCTGTGTTTTCACTTATTAATTAGCTGTCACCCTTCCCCTGCCCCTCAGATTTCAGCTCTATAAAGGCAGGTTCTAGTCTGTCTTATCCCTCAGTCTGTCCCCAGCACCTGACACTCTGCTCAGTGATGATGTGTTGACCGGATCCATTATCTTACTGCTTCTCAGAGCAACAATGTGAAGCTGAGCAGCCCAGTATCCTAACCACAGTTGGGTGGATGAGGATGTTGCCGGTCCCTTTACTCTGATGAGCTGAGGAGGTAAACAGAGTAGCCTCGGAGAGGACCCAGGCTGTCTGCCAGGTCACCGCCCGGCAGCAAAGTTTGATCGTGAGCTATCTGCCCTCTGAATATTCAGATTCTCATCTGAAACCAAGCTTTGCACTGCTAATAAACATCCTTCAGTTACATTGTGTTTGCTTACGTTCCGGGAGATGACAGGTGACCGTGTAGTAGAGGCATGTGTCCTCCGAGGGGTGTCTGGATGACAGGGCTCTCATCCTTGCCTCGGATGAGTCACCAGACTTCTCTGGACGCTAATTTCCTTCTCAGAACACTAGGAAGACCAGATGAAATGATTCCCAAGATCCCACCCTGCTCTGAGATTCTTTTCTTCCACCTCTGCTGGTTCCATCTCTCTGGGTTCTAGAAGAGGAGGAATCAGTGCAGAAAAGTATCACAGGGCAGCAGAGACAAAGACCCCGAGAGTGCCGGGAACCCAGGCCCAGTCGTGGGTTTGTGGACGTGCCCTGTGGGTACATGTTTGAAGTAATGGTTCTGAACCCAGGTCAGACATTAAAATTACCCAGGAGTTTTAAAAAATCCAAATGCCCAGGCTCCACCAGGACTAATCACACCAGAATCTGGTTGAGGGGAGGGCGGGGGGCAGGCACAGACATCAGTGTTTTTTAAACCTCCCCAGGTAAGTCCATCGTTTAGCCAAGGTTGAGAACTGCTGGTCTAGGGTTTTATTGTCCACTATGGTAGCCACTGGCCACAAGTATTTACTGAAAACTTAAAATGTGGCTGGTGTAACTGCGGCACTACATTTTGAATTCCTTTTTATTTTAATTAATTTAGATGTAAATAGCCACCTGGGACTGATGGCCACCATCTTGGACATCTCAGGTAACAGAACATGTATATTGTCACAGAAAGTTCTACCAAAGAGCAAAGTCTAGGGCAACTCTTGACGCCTGTAACTGCCTAGTGAACTGACCCTGAAAGAAGTTTAAGGTAATTGTCCCTGTCTGTTACCTTGACTAAGGCCTGCTCTCCTGTCTTGGGCCTGCATTGTAGTTTTCACCTACCTTTTGAGCCAGAGCTTGTACAAGCAGCAGGAGTGGTGGGATTGAAAGGAATTTAAAATATTTGCAAACGTCTAAGCCCCCAACTGAAGTCGTCTGGCGTTCACTCTGACCACTTATCCGGTTGCATCTTTGAAGACCCAGCCCTGGAAGGGGAACTTTCTGAATGATTATTTAAGGAGTGGGAAGCAGGCCCTCCAGAAAGAGCTTTTGGAAAAGCAGATCGCCAGAAGAGGGGTTTGGAGTCTTGGAGGTGTTCGGGCTTTTGAGCTGGGCTCAGCTCGGCAGCTCGGCGAGCTCTACCAGTACCAGTGTTAGGGCTGGAGAGACAGAAGCCAGCACTGAATCACTTTCTGCTTATCGCTTGCAGACTCTGTCAGATTTTTTTTTTTTTCTTTTTTTGGAGGGAAAGCACCTTCCACCAAATAATAATACTATTTTGAATTTCAGAGCTTTCCCTTTTTCAAAGCGCTTTACCACCTTTGACTTATTTTGTCCTCACAACAAGGCTGTCCCATAAGTAGGGAAGGGATTTTTCGGGCTTGTCACAAACTCCCAAGAGCTTATTATTATGGAAAGAATTTACAAGTAAAGGTGAAGACTCTGAAACGTTGTTCTGTCATTTCTGGCCACACTCAAGTAGTTGTAGCACGACTAGGATCAAATGTACGCCGATTTTGTGCTCCTACAGTGAGCTGTGGTTTGAAAGGAAACGTAGGACTTCACGTGGGTTCTGTCTTGTTTCATCCCAGCTTTCCAACTCGTGTGAGTTGATTCTTTGAAACCATTTTTTTCTCAGAGGTTTGTGTGATTTGTAAATTTGGTAAATATGCTTTCAGTGTCTCCCTCCAAGTTATCTTTTAATTCATTGATTTTTATACTGAAGTACAGTTGATTTGCTATGTTGTGTTAATTCCTACAGTGCAGCAAAGTGATTCAGATATATACACACACACACACACACATTCTTTTTTTATGTTCTTTTTCCATTATGGTTTATCACAGGATATCGAATATAGTTCCCTGTGCTATACAGTAGGACCTTCCTGTTTACCCATTCTGTCAAGTTATTTTTTAAATGGTGATAGGACTGGGCCCTGTGCCCCTTCATGGAAACATTTTTTCCTCCCTCCAATGGTTATAACTGGTGCAAAACTAGCTACAGAATGACACCGTCCCCTTGCAATCTTTAACCTTCTCTATGTGTGGAGCTGCAGGGAACCATTTCAAACCATACTTGCCACAGGGGAGAGAATACTGAATAGTCTGTCCAACTAAGACCTCCCAGGCGGCCAGCCTGGCCATCTCCAGCAGCTGAAGTGGGATTCAAGGTAGCAGGATTGACACCATGCCGTGAGTGGACCTCTTTGGGATGTCTGTCCTGCCAACTGTGAATTCTTCTGGTCACACCATCCTCTGGCCCATCTTTTGTATCTTATGTGCATAGGATCCGATGAGAGGTTTTCAGATGCTTTACTGAAAGCAAGACACACTTTCTGGGGCATTCCCCTAATCGACTGTTCTGGTGAAGCTCGTCAAAACAGGAAATGAGGTTAGCATGGAATGACTTTCTCTTAGAGAACTCGTGTCGCCTCTTTAGAGACCACCACTTTCTTCCCAAACGCTTGCGAGCTTTGTCTCACACCTCTTCTGGGCTTGCCCGGAAATCGGAGTGAGTCTCTCTTCTGTAGTTTTTAGAACCCATTCTTTTAGAAAGTGGTGGGGATATTTGCTCGTCCCCAGTCTTCCAGACCCTCTCCTTTTCACTCCAGTGTCTCTAAGATGTTTGCAAGTTGCTCTGAAGTTAAATCTGCATGTATTTCAATCACAGCACAAACATGGTTGAGCTAAGGTTCCATGTACTTGTCCAGATGGACATGGTCACACACGGGCTCCCCACCTGGGATTCAGGTGGCTTCCCCCTCATGCTGGTGGGTCCACGTGCTCCCTTTTCATCAGAGATGCCGGTAAGAGAAAATGAATCCGGTAGAGATGAAAACTTCGTGGGGTGAAGCCACGTTCCTCCCCTGCTCCCCACGTGAGCTCAGAAATGCACTGTGATTGAAACAGCGGGGCCCGGCTTCACTCCTGTGAACCCCCACATTGGGTTCTGACTCCGTTATCAAAAGCCATGAGGGTTTCATAGTTTTAGGCGAGCTGCAGCGTGCTTATGGAGGCTGAGGCTTTCTGATAAATGGCTCTACTTGAAATTTCTAGATTGAAGTACCTTTTTGTTAAGACTGGAGTACTTTTGAGTCACATTTGCTTTGATTCAGTGGCAGGGAGTCTACCTGGGGAAAGTCTAGCCTTGACTCACAGACGCCTGGGGAGCACCGATGTCTCCAGATGTGAGACTTGGATTCCCTTGTGAAGGTCTCCCTATGCGTGATGCTCTCACTTCTGTAATCCCGGGTCTGTCTCTCTTTTCCCATGATTTACCCGGATCTCAGAAGCCATCTGAGTCCCCATGGCTGGGAATGGGGCACAGCCCCTCCACACCCCATCCCTCAGCTGGGAGTCCCGGCCTCGATCTTCCCAGGTCTCCAGGTACTGCGTTTTCAGTAATGACTGGCTTAGTAGATGGATTAATAAAGGTGCACCTTGAGAATCATCCCAGCTCTTTGGTGATTCACAACATTATTTCCAGTCCTCATAACCGGCCGCAGAGGTGGGATTATTATCCTTTCATTTCAGCTAAGAAAACCGAGTTTCCCTTTGTTTCAAGGCACAAAACTAGGAACGTGATGGTTCGTCTTGGTTGAAATCCAGAGCAGTCTGGCCTCGCTCATCTCTCTCACGGCGCCTCTCCGTGTTACATTTTCTAAATATGTACAACAAGCAAATGCCATTTTTTTCCTTACGAAGGACTGTGAATGGTAAGTGCCAGTTGGAAGGAAGATCCTAGAGCATCGTGGAAAATGGGGCGATTGGAAATCAAATGATCCGTGCGAGGTCCTGGTCCCCTTCTTGCTGCAGCAACCCTGCAAGAGGGTGGCAGCCCACGAGCATCTTCTGGGGTAACTCAGTGACCATGGTGGTCCTGCCTCTTGCCAGCCTTGGGTGAGGATCCTCAGTCGCAAAAGGTTCAGGATGTGGACACACCTGTTCTCTGAAAAGTGCCTAATTCTCAAAGTGTGGTGGGAGGGTGGGTGAAACAGGCAGAGGCCCCACCCTGGCCCCTTGGCACCAGTATCTGGTTTTCAACAAGATCCCAGGGGACCGGAGAGCACAGCTGTTTGCTCTGCTCTCTGGGCCCCTTGAGGTCAGAGCTCTGTGGTCACACCTTTCACCTCCAAAGCCCAACATATGCCTGCTTGACGTAGGTGCTGAAGAAAGGCTAGTAAAGTGAATTTGGTCTTTATTCTTCTGAGGAGCTCGTGGGGTGGGTGAGGAAATCAGTTAGACAGAGGCTCCTGGGGCCCCGGGCAGGCCCCCAGCCCTCGGCTAACGGCGGGGCCATTCAAGAATCAATGAGATGGAGAAGGGGTCCAGGATAAGGAACCACGAAACGAGTGCCGCCGGTGGAAGTGGTCCTCGCTGCCATTTGAGAAGGAAAAGTAAAAATTAGAGAAATCTATCATCCCAAACTACTAGCGTCCTGTCTCCAGCTCCCACCAGTTCTGATTCCATTATTTTTTTCACCTTTGGAGCCACTAGAGGCAGCGCAACGCCACAGTCCCTTTAGGGGAGGAAACCATTTGCCGTATTTGCCCAGGACGACCCCATCCATGCCAGTTAGACATCAATCAGTGCCTGTTAATTCCTTTCCGCTCTGCTTTTCACTCTCAAACATGTCCTGGTTCGGACAATAAAATAGTGGGCGCTCTATCTTTAGGTCACCTTATATCTGCTTTTTAATTTTTCCAAGAAGTTGCTTCATAAACACTAATTCCTGCACACAACTGTCACCCCTTCCAGAAGGAGAGGGGTTTGGCAGCTTATCCACGGTTTTGGCAGGGCTGCCCTAGAATTAGCAGAGTCAAAACCGGGGGAGTGAGAATGAGTGCGTGCATGTACACCTGTGTGCGTGTGTGTGTGTGTGTGTGTGTGTGGTCATGTGAGTATTGCGGGGTGCACGTGTGGTACGTGTGGGTGGTGTGCGTGTCTGTGGTGCGAGCGTGTTCATACGCGCTTGTGTGTGTGGTGTGTGTGATGTGGTGTGGTGTGTGGGCAGACGTGAGCTGGGTGCCCGTGGCACGTGCGTGTGGAGCGGGTGTGTGATGTGGGCGTGGTGCGTGGATGGGCGGGCATGGGCACCGCTGTGTGTGCTCTGTGTGGTGTGTACGTGTACACGTGCATAAGCCCGGACGTGGGGATGGCACGTGTGTGGCGTGGGTACAGGTGTCTGTGGGGCGTGAGCACCCGTGTTCCTGCGTGTGTGGCGGGTGTCTTCGCAGGGCGCACAGGTGGAGTGGGCGTGGAGGCCTGGGTGTGTGTGTGTGATGTGTTTGTGCCTTTGACTCTCTGTGGTCGGTGTGTGCGTGTGCGTGTTGCGGTGTGTGTGTGTGTGTCCACGGTGTGTGCAGGTGGCGGGTGGGTGTGTCTGTGTGTGGAAATGGGTAGGTGTGAGGGGTGATTTTGAGCCCTTGGGGGTCGTTGGCAGTCTCCCTTCAGACCCACCTGACACCGCGGAAAGGGAGGCCTCTTCCCACCACCACCCCCGCCCCAGCACTTTGGGGAAGCCACTCTGAGAGGTGACGTGGATGGAAGGTATGGGGACACCTTCCGGGTCCGGTGAGCCCAGGCCCTGAGCCACCTGCACCCGGAGCCCTCGAGGGTGGGCCCGGGCCATGTTGTTCACGCCCAGCTGGCGACTGGCACACAGTAGGACCTCAAGAAGGATGTACTCAGGGCAGAATCACTCTGGAAGCCACTTCCCTCTGCCCTGCTCTCACTGACTTGGGGCACTCGAGGAGCGCTCCTTACTCCACATTTCATGCCCGGTGTCCGTGCGTGAGGAGAGATAACCTTCTCGCTTCAGCTCGGCGTCCCCAGCTGGCACCCCGGTACTGCATCCTCCTGGACCGACTGCAGAGGCCGCCAAGCGCAGCCAGGCGGGGCCCTTCTCTTGGTCAAGGCCAGGTTTCCACAGTGATCAGCACAGTGGCTAGATGCTGACCACGGGCGAGGACGGTTGGCCTGGCCCATGGCCGGCATGTTCCCCTGCCCAGCCCTCACCTGCTATCCCCTCTGGAAGAGCATTGCTCACGTTAGCTGAGGGCCACCTGACTTTCCCTGACCTGTCTCTTCCCGAGGCAAGAATGACCCCGGAAAGTACTTCTGAAGGCATGGTCAGTGCCGGGGCCCTTCCTCTAGAGTTGGAGAAATGGAGATGCTGTAAATTCCAGAACTCGATCCGTCGGGCCCCAGGTCTGGTCTGCAGGGTCTCTGGTCTGCATGTTTGATCTCTTGGAATCTCGGTTTCCAAAATCATCAACTAGGGACGATAACGCTTCCCACGCCGACCTAGGAGGGTATTTGCAACGATGTATGAAAGCACTTAGCCTAACGCCAGGCGCAGAGTACAGAGTCAATAAATGGTGACCATCATCCTATTATTTTAACGCATAAAAATTGAGGTTTAAAAAATAATAAATGTATCAGGAAATATGTCATCAGCAAAAATACTCAGATGGGGTCCTAATGACCTAAGATGTAAAATCATAGCAAAAGGAAGAAAAGATCTAGAAAGCAAAGGAAGCAGAGACAGCGGTCTCAGGAAAAGAAAAAAAAAAAAAAAAAGTGGGTAGAGAGAGAGTGAGCCAGAGCAGTGCAGGGCTAGCCAGCCAGAGCACAGTTTCCTCTGCTGTGACAGTGTGACAAGGGCCCGATCCTGAATCTGCAGAGCCAGACGTGGTAGAGGGACGTCGATTTGCTTTAATGTAAATATTTTGATGTCCTTTCTTTTTTCCTGAACTTTTAACCTTGCTGGTAAACAGGGTAATACAGTAAATGAATTGTTTTTCTGAGAACTGCCTTTTGAGGAAATAGGAAGAAAAAAAGGATTTTTTATTGGCTAATTGTCAGTCTCATGCATGATTAAAAGCTTCATTTTTCTGCTTCTTAACTCTGCCTTCATGAGACGCCTTGGCCACCGAAAATTGATGAAAAACACTTAAAATGTATAAACACACCAATTCAAAAAATAGCAAACCTCACACAATAAAGGGAGAAAAGTCATTCTCTAGAAGGTTTCTGAGACAAGAAAAGCAACCAATCCAAACTCCAGTTTGTTGTTTTATAGGTAGAAACTCCCCGAACTTCATCTCCCTGGAGATTCAGGCCCTGGCCTACCATCTTGGTCCATTTCCAGCCCTTGTAACTTCTGAGATGTTAATGGAAGTCAAGAGGGCATCTGAAGTCCTGACAGCAAAGGCTGAGCCTTGATGTACACATGTAATAGCCTTTCTTTCTCCACGCAGGTGGCTCACAGCCATCACTGTCCCCGTGGGTGGACTGTGCAAGAGTATTTTGTGATAAAGGAGAACCAGGACAGGGAACTAACCAGAACAAGGAAGATCTAGGTTGTAGCATGAGCTTTTCACTTGAAACTGTCATTTAACCTCTACCCTGTAATTTTCTTAACTGTTAAGTGAAGATAGAACCTTTGGGCTGTGAAGCCTCAGGGAGATGTGGTCAAAACACCAGATCTGTAACTTGCTTTGAAATAGTTGGAAGAAGAGAGAAACCCTCTCCATATCAAGTTGTGATGGAGTTGCATCAGCCTCGTAGTGGATGCTGGCAAGTCCTTGAATGTTCCTAAGACCCGACAGCAACCCCAGCCTCCGAAAACTCTTCCTCTCCTGACTTTTATACCTCCAGCTGTTGTGTCTCTCGGGTGAAGGCTGGCAGAGCCTACCTTTCAAGTCATGCCCCCATTGGAAGGGAAGCCAAGGACACTGATGATGTTTCAAGTCTCCTAAGATACAGGGCAGGGTTGAAAGGACTTCTAAGAGAGTTTCTTGCTGCCCTCTTAGAAGAAGGAGGAAGAAGCACAGGAGAAGGGGGCAGAGAAGATGAAACAAGTGCCAAAACCTTAAAAAATTTATTGATTTATTATGTATTATGTGTTTGTTTATTTTTATTGCGGTCTAGTTGATGTACAATATTATATGAATTTCAGGTGTACACACAGTGATTCACAGTTTTTAAAGGTTATATTACATTTATAGTTATTGTAAAATACTGGCCACATTCCCTGTGTTGTACAATATATCCTTGTAGTTTATTTATTTTATACATAGTAGTTTGTACCTCTTAATCCCCTACCCCTATCTTACCACTTTCCCCTTCCCTCTCCTCACTGGCAACCACTAGTTTTGTTCTCTATATCTGTGAGTCTGTTTCTTTTTTGTTATAGTCACCAGTTGGTTGTATTGTTTAGATTCCAAAACTAAGTGATATCATACAGTATTTGTCTTTCTCTGTCTGACTTATTTCACAAAGCATAATACCCTCTAGGTCCATACATGTTATTGTAAATGGATGAGTAGTATTCCATTGTGTGTGTATATATATATATATATATATATATATATATATATATATATATATAAACACTTCTTTATCCATTCATCTCTTGATGGACACTTAGGTTGTTTCCATATCTTGGCTATTGAAAATAGTGCTGCTATGAATGTTGGGGCCCATGTGCCTTTCTGAATTATTGTTTTTGGCTTTGTCAGACATATACCTAGGAGTGGAATTGCTGGGTCATATGGCAGTTCTATTTTTAGTTTTTTAAGAGACCTCCATGCTGTTTTCTGCAGTGGCTCCACCAATTTTTATTCCCACCAATTTTAAAGATGTGATTGGAAGAAAACCACAAATGTATTGAGAGAGGCAGCTCGTGGGAAGTCAATTCCTAAGGCTCTGGGTTCCCATCGTTCTCCCCTCCTGTCTTTCAGAATAAATTAAAGAATGGGCTAAAATCCAGGTTGTGTGTATGATATTTTTATCTGATGGATGACCTCATACTCTAATCAGAGCTTATCTGTGTTGTAAAGCACCCCTTTCCTGTTCTCCAGGCACCTCACTTCTGTAAATGTTATGAACATACACACATATGAGTCTACTCTGCAGAAAAGCCTAAGGAGGTCTTTGGTCCCCCGCAATTCATCTGAAGGTTTAGTTCTGGAAGGCCTGAGCTTGCATTACCAGCAAACTGTTCCACACACTGCAATAGCCTCTGTAAATCACCACTCTCCCAAATCAAACAAGGGGAGACGTCAGTAAATACTACAGAACGGAAACTTCTCCTTCATTTTCTGGACCTTTCTAGTTGACAAGGGTATCAGTCCAGTGCAACGTTTGCTGGGACTGGTGAGTCTGAATAGTCATTTGTGAGGCTTTACTTGTAAATAAATATTTTTGAGAAATTCAGTTGCCGGCAGTTCATACTTTTTTTTTCTCTTGATTCATTTCAGACTATTTTTCTTTAAAACATTTTATTTATTAAATTATAGTTGATTTACTATGGTTGACGTTGTGCTGATTTCAGATGCACAGCTTCAGATTCTTTCCCATCATAGGTTATTACAAGATACTGAATATAACTCCATGTGCTATACAGCAAGTCCTTGTTTATGTATTTTATACATACTGGAGTGTATTAATCTATTCATCTATCTATTAATCCCATACTCCTAATTTATTCCTCCCCCTCCCCTTTCCCTTTTGGTAACCATAAGTTTGTTTTCTATGTCTGTGAGTCTGTTTTGGTTTTGTAAATCTGTTGATTTGCATTTGCAATATTGAAATTGGAAAAATTGTGTGCTGTTTTAGGATGCGCTTGTAATCTTGAAAAAGTCATTTAGTTGTGGTGGTGCTTGCTGTCCCTGCTCTGGTTGGGTGGTTGATTCTAGTATCTACAGGGCTCTTCCTCCCTGGGTTCCTAGTAATGACTAGGCTGCTGGCTGTCCAGCCAGATGATGAAATAGGAGTTTTAAAAGCAAAGACTGCATGGGTAGTATTACTAAATATAGCGCCTGTGTATGTGCACGTGTGTGTTTCTATCTCGAAAGTGCTTTGCAAAGTTACATAAATACTTGTATGGAAGTTGTGGTGTGCCCCGAGAAAAGTATATTTGAAAGTATTCCTTCCACTGGTAAATAAATCTTCCCCAACAATTCATCCTCACCACTGCTAGTCACGTTTGAATCTCCTTCAGCTCTCCTTTCCTGAACCCCTGTTAGGAAAAGGGCTCCCCGAGTGTGGCAAATACTCCCTGTTTCTTATATTGAGCTCAAACAGGAAAATTCTAGTGTTTACTGGAAAAAAGAAAAAAGTAGTGCCTACTTTATATCTGTTGCACCACACTGGCTTAAATGACAAAACAAACAAACACAAGTACTGGAAAGCTGGGCCTCTCTTAAAGAAAAGGTTGTGAAATTACAGGGTTCAAATTAGGCAAAACTTTCAAATCCTCTAAGAGTAACATGTTGGGGTGTCATTTAGATCCCCCCCTCCCAGTGCCTGTAAAAATAGATTTTTAGCTTGATTTATGCCAGTGTTTGTACGATCTCCTCTGATTCCTCCTTAAATTCAAGGAGAAATACATCTTTCCATCAAATTGAGACATGAAAATAATGTTTATTGAAAACCTTTGAGCATATTTGTTTTAAAAAAAGCACTTCCATACACTCATCCATGGCCCATTCCTCCCCATTTCAAGATGGAGAAATGAAGACTCAGAGCGGGCAAACGAATTGCCCCAAACGACCCCGTTAGGAAGCGGCAAGGCTGGTACTCGGAGTGGGTTTATTTAACCAAACTGTTTAAAATGTGAACTTAGTTTGTGAAACAACCTCATGTGGTTGGTATTATTGTCCCCAGTTTATCACCCATCACCAGGCCCAAGGCAAAGTCATACAACTAAAGACCAGCAGGACCAGAGCAGGGGAGATAAACGCTCCTGAGCGCTTTAGGGTTTGCGCATTTCCTCTCCTCCGGGTCCAAGTGCAGGATGGACGCGAGTAAGGAACCTACTTCCAGAAAGGGGCTCCCCTCTGAGAGTCGATGCCTTTCCCTCACTCTGTAGGTCCAGAAGGCTTGTTCTGCCTAGACTGACACAGAAACACGCGGCTCTCCTTTTTTCTGTGTCTCATCACAGAAAGGAGGTACGAAAACTTGGGAAACGGGAGACCTCCCTTTTCTGGAGTCACCAGCAATCAGCTCCAAGAAGCTGAAAACAAACCCTCGGCAGGGAGCGTGGAGGCCTCTGTCGGGGATTCTCCAAGTCTCTGGCGTGGCGGCACAGCGACCAGATGCTCCTGTTTCAACATCGGGCCTGTGTGGATGGCACCCAATAGGGCATCTCGGGCAAAGCAATGCGGTCCTTCAGTCCTGCGATAAACCCTCGTCCCGCTGACAGCTCCTTCGGCTTAGCGCTGAACAGTCGGTGAAGGTCAGATACAGGATCTGTTCTTCTCGCCTATGAAGACATTTAAAAAAAGGCTCTGCACACTCACCCCCAAGTCAGGACCTTGATCACTGTGGACTGACAATGTACTGTGAGGAGAGGGAGGGAAAATCCTTTCCCTGAAAGTTCCCATCCATCGTTGAGTAAACATCATAAATCTATGGCAGAAACAGGCTGTCTGTACTCCAGTTAGCTCCTGCTACAATTGTAGTTTCCAGGCTTGATGCCCTAAACGTGAATAACGTCGTAGCCCAGCACAGGTCTGATTAAGGAGGTGACTTTGCCAACCTCAGGGTCAGAGAGGGGCTCCCCGCTCCCTTCCTTTATTCCCTGTGGCTTAGTAACCACTTCAGCAAATCTCCCCATTAAATATACAACGCAAGTGAGTGCAATAGAAGCTAAAGGATGCGGCGGGTAAACACCAGCGTCTCTCCTGGCAGACCTTGCTGGGTGACAGAGAGCAGCCCTGCTCCGTTTGCCCTCCGGAATCTTAAATGTCCCCCATCACGAATGCCAGGATAAAAGTGGCTCACACCTTGCTTCTGCCCACTGGTCTTCAGTCTGTGGGTTACACTTCCAGGACCATCTGCTTCCCAGGCGGTCACGTGGTCTATGCATGGAGTAGCTGGGTGTTCCCTAGGTACGTGTGACGTGATTGATGCCCACACATGGCATCTGAGAACGGGGCTGAGGGTCACACCCAGGAGGTGACTTGAATTATTAGCACCTAACATCCAATCAGGAAAGAGCGGGGCTTTTTGTCTTGCCCAGATGGTGCCAGCCCCTCAAATATGATTATGGGTCCCTTGAATAATTCCTGGATGGAAGCCATATTTGTTGAGCTCTTAATGCATGTTGGGCACACTTAATAAGAAATGCCGAGTCTTCTGCGAGGTGGCAGAGGGTCTCTGCACATGTGACCTTATTCACTGTCCATAACAATCTTGTCCAGGTGATGAATTGTCTCCGTGTTTTTCACCTGAGATCAAGCTGAGGCTTATTATGGGGTGACAGTAATGGAGCTGGAATTTGAGCCCCACTCTGACTCCAGATTCAACATTCTTAAGCAGTAAAACTTTCCTCCCTCCCCATCCCTGTTTCTATTCTCATCCTCCTAACACACACACACACACACACACACACACACACACCCTTGTGTGGGCCAGTAATACCAACAACTTACCACAGCACAACTGCATTGGGCCAAATTATAGGGATTTAGAGTCTAAAGTTTCCATGATATTGAGGCTTTATAGAGTCAGTATTTCAGGTAAGTTTGTATTTATTTATTTATTTATGGCTGCGCTGGGTCTTCGTTGCTGTGCGCGGGCTTTCTCTAGCTGCGGCGAGCAGGGGCTACTCTTCGTTGTGGTGCGCGGGCTTCTCATTGTCGTGGCTTCTCTTGTTGCGGAGCACGGGCTCTAGGGGCATGGGCTTCAGTAGTCATGGCACGTGGGCTCAGTAGTTGTGGCTTGCGGGCTCTAGAGCACAGGCTCAGTAGTTGTGGCACACGGGCTTAACTGCTCTGCGGCATGTGAGAATTTTCCAGACCAGGGCTCGAACCCCTGCCCCCTGCATTGGCAGGCGGATTCTTAATCACTGCGCCACCAGGGAAGCCCTTCAGGTAAGTTTTGATTTTCTCTTAAAACAGGGTTCAGCAAAATTTTTCTCTAAAGGGCCAAATAGTAAAGGTTTTAGGCTTTGTGAGTCTCTGTCATGACGATTCAACTCTACCACTGTAGCACAAAAACAGTAAGAGGCAATATGGAAAAGAATGGGAGTGGCTGTGTTTCAATAAAACTTTATTTACCAAGACAGGCAGTGGGCCAGATTTGGCCCAGGGGCCACAGGCTGAGACCCTATAGTTTGAAACTCAAGCCATCATTAAAATACCCTAGGGTTTTAGACACTGGGTCTGTCTAACCTATCAGAAGCAAGGCGGGAGCCAGGGCCCTTGCAGTAAGGGGGCAGAAGTCGACAACTGTTTAAGAAGCACTGCGGCCAACATTGCTACAATCCCCAGATAGCCAGACCAGCAGGTCTCAACATGTGTTCCACAGAGACATAGCGACAAGCATTTTGCCAGAAAAGAGTCCTCTGGACTAGTAAGTTCTGGAAACGTTGCGCTAGAGAATTAAACTGTTTCCATTACTGCAAGACTTCTCAGGGCCTTTAATGTGCTAATAATCCTATTAATCTCCAGGAAGGGAAAGCAGTTCTAGTCTCCCCTTCTGGCCTGAACTCGGGCACAGTCCTTTGCGTGTAGAGCGTGGTGTCTGCACTCTGGGAAGACTGTTCTAGACCCAGGTCCTAAAGTGTTTCACACTGTCTTACTTTTCTACCTCTTGTCCCACCTGTTCCCACTTGAGGGCACCCACCTCAGCTGCTACCACGCACACAATAGCCCACTGCATCCTCAGAGCAACACTGCGGTCCGGTCCGGGACTTTGGACACTGTGTCTCCCATGACCCAGTGTGGATGAGGTCAGCGTGGAGGGTGTGAGAAGGACAGGGTTGACGTGGAGGCTGGTGCATCTCTTTCCTCTGTTTCTACAACCTGCTGCTTGAAGGTCTGGTATTTATGATCTGCTAGAATGTTCCAGAACCTCAAGAGTCTCCTGTGCTAGGTGGAAAATCTCCATAAGAACACAGACTCAGAGCTTCATGAAGCCTGACACAGGAACAGTTGGCTTTAGTCAGGAAATGTAGGGACTCTGATGGGAGCACGGATACGGGACATTTATGCCCGGAAGGTCATCACCTTCTGAGACCTCGGTGAGAAGGCAGGACTTGAGGTCGGGAGTCACTGCTGTTGTGGAGAAACCATCCAGGGAGGGTAGTTTGGGGCAAGACTTAGCTCTGAGGAGCTTTTGGTGCATCATCTCTACAATAGAAATGCTGATGCCTGCAAGCCTGGGCTGGGAGCATGGGGGCTGGTGGGGAGGTGTGTGAGAGAGCTTTGCAATGAAGGCTGAGTGATTGTTTGGAGGAAGCGTCTGGGAGCAATTCAGACCTCTCTGGGTCCTTGCGAGGAGCTAGGCATTGTGGCAAAGCTTGTGATTTGACTTACAGGACAAGCTTCTTTAAGCACATGCTTTAGCCGCCGGCTTTGAGCCCACTCTTGAAAACTAAGCAGTAAATAATGAGAGGCCTAAAAAGCTCCATCCAGTCGGAAAAGACCTCCAGCATATGGAACACAGCGGTTGATGGGGGAGGGCCTCTGCCCCTCCACGGGGCAGTGGTCAAGGGGTTCCTGAGCCTTATTTATAATGTGTAGTATTTTACGAGGAGGCTGTGAATTATTTCTGTAATTGAAAGTTGGTTTTTAAAAAAGACAAAGGGAATCAGGAAAAAAGATGTGACTTTAGGCGTAGACTCATTTCCATCTCAAAACGATGGGCGAGTCCTGTGAAAATGTCCTTAGATTTGTTGATCTGTTGTTATCACCCCGTTTTGTTTTTCTCTCTCTCTCTCTCTTTTTTTCCATTTGTGTGGCCACCTGACTTTCCTAGTGGTGATTACTAAGAAAACTCCTAAACTGAATCAAAACAACAATGACAAAAGCAAAAACAAAGACCCAAGTCCCCAGCAGCACAACTCAGACCCTTTTGGCTAGTGTGGGTTTTCCACAGGCCGTCTTTGTGTTTCAAATGCACCTGTTTCCTTTTTTCTTTCTTATTTCCCCGAGAACCACTGAGAAGCCCTCCCTCGTTCCCAGGGGCCCAAAAGGACCTCCCTGTGGTGGGACCCACACGGGCCTTGGGGCCATGCATTTCTGGCAGAGCTGGGGAGCCCCATCTTCCTTCCCCCCACCTCCCCACCCCAGGATGAAGGGCCTTCCCAGGTGAGGCTCGCCCTCCACCCAGGCAGGTGCCTGCTCCTAAAGCCAGGTTTCAGGGAAAGCCTTCTGTGGCTCTCTCCCTCATCCTTGGTCTTTCAGAGGAGACTTTTTTTCTTTTCTTGGCCACACCGCAGCAGCTTGCGGGGTCTTAGTTCCTCCGACAGGGATGGAACCCGTGCCACCTGCAGCGGAAGCGTGGAGTCCTAACCACTGGACCGCCAGGGAATTCCCTCAGATGAGACATTTTATGGGCAAAGGGACCCCCTTCTTATGAGGAATCAGTCCACAGGGAGACACTACCCCTATCAGTGGGGCCCTTGTATCTCCTGCCTAGAAAGTACAGTCCCCTGTTTCCTCCTGGGTTGTGAGAAATTGGTTCTAATCCTTCCATTTCCATAGTCTCACCTCCCCAGCGTCTCCATTTTACAAATGAGAGCTTCCAGGCCTCTCTCTGACCCAGGCAGGCAAAGTGAATGTGGCCTCCCCTCACCACAGTGAGCCCGGAGAAAGAGCGTGCAGGTTATGAGCCAGACAGGCATGAGTTCAAATCCCAGCCCTGACCCTGACTAGCTGTGTGATCCAAGGCCACTCACCTAACCTCTCTGAGCCTCAGTTTCCTCATTTCTAAAATGGGGACAAGACTAAACCCTGCCCCGTGGGGTTGTTGCAGGGGAGAAGTGACGCAGTGCCTGTGCAGGGCCCAGCGCTAGTGCCCAGTGGAGGGGTTTCCGAGCGGGGCCTGACAGCTCACCAGGAAAGGCTGCGGCCCGTCCATCCCGGGGAGGCCGTGCCAGATCAGAGGGAAGCTCAGCAAGCCACTTGAAAGGGACCTTGACTCATTTTGTGGTAACTGAACGTGCAGCTCAGGAAGTGCTTCGCAAGAGCGAACTGGGCTCCAGCCGCCCCCTCGTACCCCTGCCCTCTGCTCCGAACCTTCGGCGGGAGGATGCGGCTCCCAGCAGCGTTCCCGGCCTGAGCTGGTGCGCATGCGCATGGACCGCCCGGCCCGCGCATGCGCACTGCCAGCCCACTGAAGGCTCGCAGGGGTGGGGTCCGTGGCCGGAAGGCAACCCGCCCGACCACTTGGGTCCACCCCTGAGGCCAGGCGCTCCACTTTCTGAGCCTCTTGTAACTGGCGCTCCCACGTGTCAGCCCAGCGCCCAGCACTTGACATTTAATAGTCACAAGCAGCCCCCCTGGAAAGTACTAAACTTCTCAGCATTTAAGGATGGGGAAACTGAGGCACGCAGAGGTTATGAAATGCGCAGGCACATGGAGGATGATGTGTCCGGAGCTGGGATTTGAACCCGGGGAGTTGGACTGCAGGGGCTGCCTCTTAACCTAGCCGCTGGCATCGAGAGCCTGGCACACGGTAGGTCTCAGTGGTTCCTAATAGGAGTGGAGATGGGGCCACTGCACGTGATGTTGTGAGTATGGCGGGAAAGAGGGTGTAGGGTGACCTCAACCCCTGCTGCTGTTTCCTGGTGGGTGGGGGAGGGGCTGTGAATGTGGAGGAACCTCAGGGCATGTGGCAGGGTCCCCTCTGGCTCCTGGTGGGCTGCCCCCCAAGCCTCTGGTATCAGCTGCCCTGGGAGTTGGCATGGTCATGTCCACTGCACTCTCTTAGACCCTCCAGAACCCCGGGTTTCCCACTGAACACCCCAAGGACACCGGCAGCAGGTGCCCAAGTAGCAGGTACTGAGGCCATTGGAGAACCATGGGGTGACCTGCTGGGAGGCCGGTGCCGCTGGGGACCAGAGACTGGATGAGGTGGGGAACCTCTGAGAGGAAGAGTCTGCCTGGCCGTAAGCCCTGATCCGTCCACCCTCATCTGCCATCCGCAGGCTGGCCAGGTGGGGTTTCCAGGGAGAGGGAAGTGGGGGAGTGAAGTGACATGGGAAGGGGGGTGGCACAGAATTGCAGAGCTGGCCCCCAGGCCCTGAGAAGAGCAGATCGTCCTCTGTCCCCTGCCTCAGAGGCCTTGGGGAGCAAGAACTTTGTACATTGAGCTGTACCCCTGCTGGGAAGTCAGGGTCTGTCCTAGCTCCTCATTCAAGGCACGTACGCTTATCCCCAAGGCAGTTAAAAACCCCGAGTTGCCCAACTTGGTCCGGGGAAGCCTGGCCCATCGTCCCACACCCCCTTACAGCCCGAGCCCTGGCTGCTAGGCCTGGTCTGTCTGGCCTTCAAGGCCAGACAGTGACCTGCATCCTGGAGTCCACGTGTCGAGGAGGAAGCTGCCATTCTGACGGCCCAGAAACATCTGTTCCCCATTCGTCATTGTCGAGCTCTGATGTCTTTGGGGGCTAAGTCTGAAGGACAGTTTTTACTGTTGTAACCAAAAAAGCAAAAGGAAACAAACAATTACAGGCCTCCTTTATTTCAGAACTTTTGTGTGTGTCAGTGGAAAGCCATTCCAGTAAACAGGAGCTTTGACCCAATTACCCTCCCCTATGATGAGTCGCTGGGACGTCTCCTCTGTCCGCTCCCCTGCTTCACACCCCACTGTGCTGGGAAGTGTTGAGATAAATACATTTGGGCTGAGGCTGGAACAAAAAGAGCAGAAAATGTTTCATTTTCACCTGGGCTTGTCTGTGCATCTTTCAGAGGATACCTGTGACGGGCCCGTGTGCCTGATGCTCTGGGATCAAAATGCCTTGAGTAACAGCGGCTGCTCTCAGAGCAGCACCATTGTTTACCTTTCTAGCCTGTAGCTCAGCTCCTACTCTGAGCTGGATGTTTCCAATATGCGCTTGTTCATACAATGGATACGCTAGTTCAGACTCACGGGAACTGTGGCGGCACCCAGATCAGCCCTGAGAGCTCTTACAGCCTTCCCACCCTGGGCCCTGGCAAGCGCGAGTGTCGCCAGATTCAGAACAGCCATAAGATGCCCTGTCTGCTGGAGGCTGAGGGCAGGTGAGCCGTCCTTCTGGAGCTAATGAAGGACCACCGCTTGTCCCAGAGCTCTACTGAGCCCCGGAGGACTCTCCCACTTAGGTAGAGGTTCTGGGTTGGGGCGTGAGGACGATGCTCCCCAGCAGGAGGCAGGGTCTGTGTTCCTGGGATGTGACAAGTGAGCCCCTTGGCCCCTCTCTACCTTCCTGCTTGTCATGCAAAGTGTTTTGGTTTCCTGTGGCCGCTGTAATACCCTTGGTGGCTTAAAACAACACAAGTGTATTCTCTGACAGATCTGGACGCCAGACGCCCCAAATCAGTCTCACTGGGGTCAAGGCAAAGTATCGTTCTGTTTTGGAGGCTTTAGAGGAGATTCAGCTTCCTTGACTGTTCCAGCTTCTAGAGGCTGCCTGCACCCCTGAGTAGTACTGATACTTGAAGAAGCCTAGTTACAAAGATGCAACCAAAGCCTGTCAGGAGAGCTGCAGTATGTTCGGGGCTACCCATCTCTGTTGCATCCAGTTTCCGCTGGGGCAGGGCCCCTTCCTTCCATTGTAATATCTTGGGGAGGGGGCATGGCTGCAAAAGCCACACCAGAGCGAGAGGTATCAGTTCTTCCCTGCCTCTTTTGGTGCAGCCGGTGGGGGACACATCACCACGCTCCGTCATTGGGATGCTGTTTTCTGAGACTCGGGTACCTACCTTGTTCAGCTCAGCAGTGCCCCCCCGACCACATTAGTCCTGCTTTGTGCCTGTTTTTGCCATTCTCTTCTCCTCCCTGCCCATTCCCAAACCCAGCGACCCAGCCTTCCCCGTGATTCAGGGAACTGCCATGTTCTTAGCACACAGGCCCTTTGTGATGGAGTTCAAAGATGAAAATTCTGTTGCTTGCACTCAGGACCTGTGATACAAGGATTGTTTACTGTGTTGAATAAACGGAGGACTTGAGAATTCATTTTAGTGCCATCTTACAAATGGCTTGATGCGTCTTGGAAACCAGGTCCCGGCATCAAGACCCTGGCTGCTGTTAAGGAGGGGTGTGCCGGGGGTGCTTTGCGGGGGAGGGGCAGCGGTAGAGGATGGAGTTGGTTTTACTGATCTCTGCCCCTGCTTATCTATTGTACAACAACAGGCTCTTCGATTACATACAATGGCATCATTATTGCCAGAGCCGTGATGGGGTTCAGAATGTGCTACTCCAAGATAGGGCACCTGGACGTATCGGGTATTTTAAGCTGAAGGGACTTGAGAAAATACAGCTGGAAACTTACCCTGACCTCTACCCCACTTGCCCTTCTTCCCTGAAACAGGTCATAAAACCTCATGTGAGAGGTGCCCTCCCTTTACCTGGAGGAAAAGAGCATCCTTATCTCTAAAGACAGAGAGACGCCAAGAAGAACCCTAACAAACAGACCTTGTTAAGATCCCCCCAGTTTAATACACTCATACTCCTTCACCTGTCATATTCCTCCATGCCTGGACGCTCCTTATTAAACCCAGCACAAAACACTCAGGTCTAACTGTCACTTTGGGTCTTCATTTCCTTATGAAGGCTTCCAGATCACGTAAAACTTCCGTTAAATAAATGCATACGCTTTTCTCCTGTTCATCTTTGTCAGTTTAGTTTTCAGACCCCAGGACCCCACAATGATCAAGGAAAGACTTTTTCCTCTCCTTCAGCCCTATATTTTTTCATTAAACTCCCACTTACCCGGCTATGTGCAGGACACAGAGGATACAGAAGCAGAAATGAGGGTTAGTAACGGCAGGCCAGAGCCTTAGTGAGTGCTGGCCGCGTTTTTGTTTAGTTTCATCTCTGAAGCACCTCAGTGTGCAATGCATATTTGTTGAATGAATGAATGAATGAATGAATGAAGGTTGCAGTCCAAACCAGCCTTCTTGCTGGTGGACCGACGTGCCCATCTAAAGCTGCAGGCACGCTTCAGCAACAAACCCCCAAACCCAGCTGAAGAGCAGTGAACGTTGCTCATTTCCTTTTTGTTTTGTGTATATGTTTTACCCCTCCAGGACTCCCATGGACCAAAAACAAAATCAAAACTCGAATCCCCAACTCGGGCTTTTACTTGAAGCTAAGAGGGCTCAGAAAGGGGCAGTGAATATTGATGCTGTACAGTTTTCAAGCATTTTGGAATGACATAGATCTAAAGAAAACAACAAGAAGTAAATATTCTTTATCATCAGAATGGATAGCTGTGAAATTTACAGGTAACTTACAGTTGTTAAAAACTCTTTCTAAACTGTGGGTCTTCTTGGAAACTAACCTGGTGTCCTTGGGCTGGAGGTACCAAGAACAGCCAAGAGAGACTGATTGTAGCTGAGATCCAAGGAGTCATGGGATGGGGTGGATGATATCAAACAGAACTCAAAGCCAGGAGAACTGGCTGAAACAGGCAGGATGTAGGTGGAGACACCCACATCAAGAAGCCTTTTGAACAGAGGCTCTATCTAAGTCAGGAGGCAGCTGCCCTGTGGAGAGGGACAGCCTCTGACCAGCAACTCCTGACCTGCTGGCAGGGTAACTGAGAAATTTCCTGAGATACTGGGCTTTCGGTGCTAAAACGGGGACAGTCTCAGGCCAGCTGGGATGGTGGGTCACTCAGGTTCCCATCTGTCTCTAGCATTCTGTAGCAATGAAAGAGCCTCAGTCCCCGGGGCCACCAAGATGCCCCTGTTGTCCACTGGTTACGCTTGGGGTGGGAGTGGGGTGAGAATAGGGGGAAGGATAACCCTACCATCCCCTCCTGGAGCAGAAGAAGGGCTTTTCTAGGATTTTGGACTCTGGAGTGGAAGGTGAATGCTTAAAAACCTTTAGGATTTCATGGGAATAATAAGATTTTCTATTTAACAATAAATTTTAATATTCAAACAAATGCAGACATGTTTCTCAGAGTTGGGACTGAGTCGGTGTAGAAAATATCCTTTCTCAGGGAAGGACTGGGGGTATGGGATTAGCAGATTTAAACTATTATATATAGGATGGATAAACAACAAGGTGTAGGGCACAAGAAACTATATTCAATATCCTAGGATAAACTGTAATGGAAAAGAATGTTTTAAAATGTCTATATGTGGGCTTCCCTGGTGGCGCAGTGATTGGGAGTCCGCCTGCCGATGCAGGGGACGCGGGTTCGTGCCCCGGTCCAGGAAGATCCCACATGCCGCGGAGCGGCTGGGCCCGTGAGCCATGGCCGCTGAGCCTGCGCGTCCGGAGCCTGTGCTCCGCAACAGGAGAGGCCGCAACAGTGAGAGGCCCTCGTACGGCAAAAAAAAAAAAAAAAAAAAGTCTGTATGTGTGTAACTGAGCCACTTTGCTTTACACCAGAGATGGGCACAATGTAAATCAACTATCCTTCAATTTAAAAAAATAATTAAAAAAAAAAGGAAATATCCTTTCTGTAGAGGTGAAACTGCACTGGAGTTCATTTGAATTTCAAAGGGAGTGCAGCTTACTTTGAGGCAACACAGCTCAATGAATCGAACTGTGGCATGTCTTATTACCAGGCGTCCACCTTAGTGCAGAGGGACTCTGGAATCTAGATTTGGAGTCGTGAGGTCTCTGGCCACTGTTTCCCCTTCTCTCTTCCCAGACGCTGCTTCTCTCATGGCCCATCTCTCATATTTTGATCCTCTAGAAATGCGCAAATAACTCAACTGCATGTCAGAAGTGCAAAAAACTTTAACTTTCATCTTTTTTTTTTTGTTAATATCTAAGCTCATCTTGCACTCAAAGCCCCTTTCCTATTGGTAGCAACAAAATTTTTCATTTAACTAACTGAAGAGTCCTCAGTTTCCACTGCTTTAAAACTTAGACTCGGTGAGATCTAAGTTTCTGATGTCACCCAAGGTTTTCTTCCCCCTTTTCCCTTTCCAAGACACAGTCCAGGCGCCAGAAGTGGATCTGTGTGCCCTGTCACATTCAGAAAGGAGGCTCTGGCCTCCCAAGGAAGCAGAGTTCCTCCCTCCTGGTCTTTGGTCATCAGCCTCTGACCTCACCGTGTCCCCCACCTTGGCATCTGTGTCTGGGGTTACTTGTGGGCTGTTCTCACCATGGGCACAGCGCTAAGGGCTGCTGTGACCTGTGTCTGTCCTCACATTGGCTGGGAAGTCATCAGTGGCAGGATTATACCACAATTTGTTTATCTAGTCACCTGTTGATGGTAGTTTGGGCTATTTCCAATTTTGGGGTCCTGTGAATAAAGCTGTGAAGAATATGTGCAAGTCTGTTTGTGGACAAATGTTTTTTATTTTTTTCACTGGGGAAAATGCCTAGGAGAAATACCTAGGTCATACTGTAAGTGTATGTTGAATTTATAAGTAAAAGCGATTGTGTGTTCCCACCAGGAAAGTACAAGAGTTCCAGTTGTTCTACGTCTTTGCCAACATTTGCAAGGGTCAGTCTTTATAAAATTTTAAGCATTCTAGCGCATGAGAAATGATATCTCATTGTGGTTTTAATTTGCATTTGTCTAATTAATTATGTTGAGCACCTTTGCACGTGTTTATTGGTCACCTGCAA